>NC_029777.3:29168646-29172193 GCF_000817695.3 Arachis duranensis
CCAGACATTGGGAGACATGCTAAGATCTTGTGTGATGGATAACCAAGGTAGTTGGGATAAATATTTGCCGTTGGTCGAGTTCGTCTACAACAACAGTTACCAACAAAATATCGGGATGGCACCATATGAAGCTCTCTATGGAAGGAGATGTCAGACACCATTGTGTTGGAATGATGATGGAGAAGCTAGTGTCTTGGGTCCAGACTTAGTGCAAGAAACTACTGAGAAGATAAAGGGGATTCGCTAGAAGATCCAGACAGCACAGAGTCGTCAAAAGAGCTATGCCGATAATATCTGCGAGCGCAGCATGTTCCGGAAGGCCAGCACGTGGAGTTTGCTACTTATATGCTGGAAGGAGAAGCTGAGCATTGGTGGTAGGGGATACAACGACTGCTGCAACAAGATGAAGGCGATATTCCTTGGAATACTTTTAAGGACGAATTTTATAAGAAGTATTTTCCGAGGGCAGCTCGTGATGCTAAGGAGATGGAACTTATGCAGCTGAAACAGGGTAATACAACTATTGCAAAATATGCCCGTAAATTTGGTGACTTGTGCCGTTTCTCCAAGATCTGCCAAGGGAATCCTGCTGACTTTGAAGAATGGAAGTGTTTGAAGTTTGAAGGCGGCCTTTGTGTTGATCTGATGAGTTCAATAGTTTCACTGGAGATACGTAATTTTGCCGAATTAGTCAACAAGAGCAAGTTAGTGGAAGAATGTATTAAGAAAGTGACTATGGCTAAAGTGAGTCGCCAAGGATTTCCACCAAGGCGTCTTAGCAATCATCAGACAGCTGGGAGAAGGGTGCATTTTAAAGCACGTAGCATACGACAGTGTAAGAACCTACAAGTTGGTAACATTACTGATCGCCGTATGGGTAAGAATGGAGGTAAAGTAAGGCAAGGTAATGGTAAACGAGCCCATCAGGCTTACATAAACACTGCATATAAGGAATGCGGAAAAGAGCATGATAACAGGTCTTGCCAGTTTGGATCACCTAACTGCTATGCTTGTAGAGAACTTGGACATATTGCCAAGGATTGTCCAAAGGGATTTACTCGAAATCCAGTTAGCACTCAACAACAAGGACGAGTGTTTGCTATCACTATTGACAATGTTGTGCAATCGAACACCCTCATTCAAGGTCAGGCTATGTCAAGAATCGATTTCTAACTGTACTGTATGATTCGGGTGCATCGCATTCCTTATTTCTCTAATTATTGCTCACGAGTTAGGATTATATTTCTTTAAATTGAATTTTTACTTGATTCTCCATACACTTGCATCCCAAAATGCTTTGACCAGTTTAGTGTGCCTGCAAGTACCATTCGCTATTAGGAACAGGACTTTTATACATGATCTAATCTGTTTATCTCCATCTGGTTTAGAAGTTATTTTAGGATTAGATTAGTTATCTAAGTATCATGTTTTCTTTGATTATTTTAAAAGAACTACTGTTATTCCATCTAATAGTCTATGTACTAAACCATTTTTGTTCCACACCCTATATCTGAATTCTGTAAGAGTTACCTTAAACAGGAGCGATTGTGAGGAGTACGTTCTGTTAGCGGCTAGCTCAAATGACAGTGAAGTAAGCTTAGAACAAATTCGAGTGGTGAAGGAATTTCCTGATGTTTTCCCGAACGACATACCTGAGTTTCCTCCTCAGCGAGAGATAGAATTCAACATTGAACTTGTACCTGGAACCGGACCGATTTCCATAGCACCGTACCGGATGTCACCACTGGAACTTGCAGAGTTGAAGAAGCAGTTGGATGAGCTACTTGGCAAGAAATTTATTCGTCCCAGTGCATCACCTTACATCCTGGAGTAATAAAGATGTATCAGGATTTGAAACAAATGTTCTGGTGGCCGTGTTTGAAGAAAGAGGTAGCTGATTATGTCTCAAAATGTTTAACCTGCCAGAAGGTAAAGGTGGAACACCAGAGACCGTCAGGAACCCTGCAACCCTTAGAAATACCACAATGGAAATGGGAGCAGATCACTATGGATTTTGTCATGGGATTGCCAAGGACTTCAACGGGACACGATGCCATTTGGGTAATTATGGACAGGTTGACAAAATTAGCGCACTTCCTTCCGATTCGAGTTGATTATACCTTAGAAAGGCTGGCACGGATATATATTCAAGAAATCGTACGATTGCACAAAATACCTTCGTCAATTATTTTAGATCGAGATCCGAGGTTTACTTCCAGATTCTGGGGAGCTTTCCAGAAAGCTTTAGGAACAGAATTGCACATGAGTACAGCATACCATCCTCAGACAGACGGATAATCAGAGTGAACAATCCAGACATTGGAAGACATGTTAAGATCTTGTGTGATGGATAACCAGGGCAGTTAGGATACGTATTTGCCATTGGTCGAGCTCGTCTTCAACAACAGTACCAACAAAGTATCGGGATGGCACCATATGAAGCTCTCTATGGAAGGAGATGTCAGACACCATTGTGTTGGAATGATGACGGAGAAGCTAGTGTCTTGGGTCCATACTTAGTGCAAGAAACTACTGAGAAGATAAAGGGGATTCACCAGAGGATCCAGACAACATAGAGCCATCAAAAGAGCTATGCCGATAATAGACATAGAGCCTTAGAGTTTAGTGAGGGAGATCATGTCTTTCTAGAAGTAACTTCGATTACTGGAATAGGTAGAGTCCTTAAGACTAAAAAGGCTTAACCCGCAATACATGGAACCTTTCCAAATACTTAAAAGAGTCAGTCTAAGTAGCTTATCAAATAGTCCTTCCTCCTTATTTATCAAACCTTCATGATGTGTTTTTTATGTCTCGCAACTTAAGAAATATATTCCTGACAAGAGTCACGTTTTACAACCAGAGACAGTACAGTTACGAAATGATTTGACATATCAAGCATCACCAGTTCAGATCGTAGAAAGAAGTGATAAGCAGCTAAGAGGCAAAAATGTTCGCTTAGTCAAAGTAGCTTGGGGACAAAGAGGAGAAGAAGAGCACACTTGGGAATTGAAAGATAAGATGAAAGCTGATTACCCGCATTTATTCTCAGGTAACTGAAATTTTGAGGGCAAAATTTTCTTTTAGGAGGGTAGAATGTAACAACCCTAATTTTCGAGTACGCGAGATTTTTTTTCTAAAGGCACGGAATTCTCCGGAAGATCAATAAAGGGAACACCTCTGTTATATCATCAAGCATCTCAATCCTCATTATCATTATGTCATCCTTAAGCTAGAACCTCCTTTGAGGCAAGCTTGATAATGCAATCGCGAAGAACCTAGTTTTTGAACCGTATCGGTTAGGAGTTTTGATTCCAGTTTTCGTAAATAGGCTCAGTTTGACGAATTGGACTCGATTCATGAGAGAAGAAAGATAATAGTATAATATTATCATTATATTAGTATTAGAAGATGATTGAA
Organism: Arachis duranensis; assembly: GCF_000817695.3. Lineage (NCBI taxonomy): Eukaryota > Viridiplantae > Streptophyta > Magnoliopsida > Fabales > Fabaceae > Arachis > Arachis duranensis. The sequence goes on from NC_029777.3 coordinate 29,172,064, forward strand.
TGATATTATAAGGTTACCTGGTCAGTTTTAGTTAAAAAACTGAAAATCGGTTTAACTGGGTTCACAGTTTACTGGTGCAGCTTAGCACCAGCACTCTCTAATGACTTTAGCAATGCTAAGGCCTCATTAT
>NC_029777.3:29175242-29192316 GCF_000817695.3 Arachis duranensis
AGAGTCTAGGCTAGCCTGGGTGCCAGCTTAGGGACTTCTTGAACAGGTCAGGGCCTAGGATGTTGTATGTATATATATGTATATAGTTATTATCTAGCTATATCTAGGGGTGTTCTAACTAACAGTCTATATTCGAATAAAGGCTGAATCACCGAATGTTGTCAACTACTTGTGATGTGTTTATGTGTGGTTGTTTGTAACTGTTTTATATATTATTAGTTGTGAATTAATTATGAATGATACCATTTGTTAATCCAAATGTTTTAAAAAGAAAGTACCTCGTAAAATAACTACGCCTTTAACAACGAATCAGGCTCATATAATAAATAATAGATAATAATTAGGTAGACAAGTTGGTAGCGCTCAGTTTCTAGTATGATCATGACGTACCAGAAATTGGGTCGTTACACATGGTGTTTTCCTGGAAGTGAGGTTGGAGACTTGGGCGTTGCTGGCCCAAGTTGTTGCTAACAACTTGCTTTTCCTCTTCTTGGCTCTACTTTCATGCTAAATGTAGCCCAGAATTTGAGTATCAACCTTCTGCTTCAATATGGACTATTATACATCATTGGAAAGCTCTTGATGTCTATTTTCCAATGCCACTGAAATCACCTCAATTGGACTTTCCTAGCTCAAGTTATGCTTCTTCAAAGAAGGTAAGGTCAAGCTGCCAAGTTGTTGCCAAAAACGCACCCATTTTGCCAAGTTGGCAACGTGCCCGTGCCTAGCCTCCCAAAGCAGCGAAATGAGGCTGGCGTTGTTGCCAAAAACGCACCCTTGCTAGCACGTTGGCAACGTGCTCGTGCCCCCCTCCAGGGCTCATCTCTAGCCTTCTTAAATTTCAACTTCATATTCTTGTTTTTAGGGCCTAAAAATGACTCTGGTTTGGCTTCAATTTTGTGCTCCACCATAGACTATTATATATGGTTGGAAAGCTCTGAATGTTAGCTTTCCAACACAACTAGAAGCATTCAATTTGGATCTCTGTAGCTCAGGATATCTTCCATTGAAGAAGGTAAGGTCAGGCTGCCTTGTTGGAGTTGTTATGGATAACGCCCCTATATTCCAAGTTGGCAACGTGCTACCTCCATTCTTCACCATCCAAAGCTTCCTGGCGTTGTTGCCAAACACGCCAATGTTTTCTTGAGTTGGCAACGTGCCTGATGCTTCTTCAAGGCTCTAAACATTGCTTCCCACGTTGCCATTGAACACGCCTATAGAAGCTGGCGTTGGCAACTTGATTGGCAAGGCTTCCTGGCGTTGGCAACTTGATTGGCAAGGCTTCCTGGCGTTGGCAACTTGATTGGCAAGGCTTCCTGGCGTTGGCAACTTGATTGGCAAGGCTTCCTGACGTTGGCAACTTGATTGGCAAGGCTTCCTGGCGTTGGCAACTTGATTGGCAAGGCTTCCTGGCGTTGGCAACGTGGTTGGCAAGGCTTCCTGGCGTTGGCAACGCCCTCGATCTCCTCTTCAAGGCTTCATTCTTGTTGCTTGGCGTTGCCTTGAATAACGCCTATGGTTCTTGGCGTTGGCAATGCCAGCTTCTTCTCCTCTTGGGCCAAACTCACTCATGTGCGTTACCTTGAGACACGCCAATGAAGTAGCACGTTGGCAACGTGCTCGAGCTTCTTGGCTGGGCAAAACACATCCTGGCGTTGGCAACTTGGCTGGCAGCACATCCTGGCGTTGGCAACGTGGTTGGCACCCAAGATTTGGTGCTTAGCCAAGCACCCATTGCTTGGCGTTGCCTTGAGTAACGCCTATGATTCTTGGCGTTGGCAACGCCCTCGAGCTCCTCTTCAAGGCTTCATTCTTGTTGCTTGGCGTTGCCTTGAATAACTCACTCCTTTCTTCAAGTTGGCAACGCCAACTTTGCTTCTTGGTTGCCTGGCGTTGCCTTCAATAACGCAGCCCTCTTCCAAGTTGGCAACGCCAACTCCTTCTTGCCCAGCTTGCATCATTCTTGCTTCCATGCTTCCTTGTTTCATCACCTATCATCAACAAAGGAAATAGCTTCAAAGTCTTACCAATTCATGCAATAAATTTCATGAGATTCATTCATACTCATTCATGTATGTATTCTTTAAATCATTTGCATGAATTTGGCTAGAATCAACATGTTCCTTGATGTTCTCATGCATGAAGATAAAACTCATAAAAGGACTTGTTTATTTAGAGAAAATGAGTGAAATTAAGCTAAAACCAACTAAACTAACTAGCTAATATAACAAATATGCAATTATTAAAAGAACATAGAATTCTACTCTAACATCCTCTCAAGCATTTCATCAAACACTTGGAGGGTAATGAAAGAAAGCATTTTTATTTGTAAGAATAAAAGGAATCAACAACTAACAATTACAAAGAATTAACAAAACAACAATCAACAACATCACAATCACATGAATTATCTCAAATTGCATTATTAAAAGAAAACAAAAGAACAAAAATATCTCAATTACAAAACCTAGAAACAAAATAAGAGAAATTACAACAAGAGGATAGGGATAGAAAGAAGAACCAAAGTGTAGCAATCATCAATTGAAGGTAGAAGTAGAAGGAGACTTGAATTAAACCTAGAACTATGAAATCCTAATCTAATCCTAATTCCTAATCCTAATTCTAGAGAGAAGAGAGAGCTTCTCTCTCTAGAAACTACTTCTAAAACTAAACTATGACTAATGATCAAAAGTATGTTGATTCCTCTTCAATCCTTGGCTTAAATAGCATCAGAAATGAGTTGGATTGGGCCCACAAGGCTTCTAAAATCGCTGGTCACGTGTTGCATTAAGTGGGTTATGTGCCACCATCGGCGCGTCTGCGTACCGTGCGCATGCGCGCCCCTATGCGCGATGCAACTATGGCAAATCTTATATCGTTTCAAAGCCCCGGATGTTAGCTTTCCAACCCAAATAGAGCCGCATCATTTGGACCTGTGTAGCTCAAGTTATGATCAATTAAGTACAAAGAGGTCGGCTTGACAGCTTTTTGGTTCCATTATTTCTTCATGAGTTCTCCAACTTTACATGCTTTTTCTTCATTCCCTTGATCCAATCTTTGCCTCCTAAATCTGAAATCACTTAACAAACATATCAAGGCATCTAATAGAATCAAGGTGAATTAAATTTAGCTATTTTAAGTCCTAAAAAGCATGTTTTCACTCTTAAGCACAATTAAAGGAGAATATACAAAACCATGCTATTTTATTGCATAAATGTGGGTAAAAGGTTATAAAATCCCCTAAATCAAGCATAAGATAAACCCTACAAATGGGGTTTATCAATCACATAGAGATTTCTTGGTACAAGTACCCTTTAATGTGCATGGTATCATGAAGCTTCCAGGATCTTTAAGCTTCTCTGGTAAGCTTTTCAGAATGACTACACTGCATTCTTCAGTAAGGTAAACTTTTTTAGTTTCTCTCCAATCCTTCTTATGACTTAAGATCTCTTTCATAAACTTAGCATAAGAGGGTATTTGCTCAACTGCCTCTGCAAACGGAATCTTTATTTCAAGAGTCCAGAGATAGTCTACAAAGCAGGTAAATTGCTTATCCTATTCTGCTTGGCAGAGTTTCTGAGGATAAGGCATCTCGGCTTTGTATTCCTCAACCTTAGTTGCTGTAGGTTTATTTCCTACAGAGGTGGTTGGGAAAGCCTTCTTAGAGGGGTTGCTATCAGCACTTGCAAGTGTCTGATCCCTCACTGGCGTTTGAATGCCAGGGTTGGAAGCTGGATTGGTGTTGGACGCCAACTCCTTTCCTGTTTCTAGCGTCTGAATGCCCAAACTGAGCGGCCATTGGGCGTTTAACGCCAACTCCTTGCCTGTTTGTAGTGTTTGAATACCAGAACTGAGCATGGGTTGGGCGTTTAACGCCAGTTCTTCACCCTCTTCTGGCGTTTGAGAGCCAGAATTACTCCTCTCTGGGCTCTTACTATCATCAAAGGGATTTTGGGTAGCAGTTTGTTCATTTCTTGGCTTCCTGCTGCTTTGAAGTGAGGTATTTAATGTTTTCCCACTTCTTAATTAAGCTCCTTGGCACTCTTCTGTTATTTGTTTTGATAACTGTTGTTTTGTTTGCTTCAACTGTACTTCCATATTCATATTAGCCATTCTTGTGTCCTGTAGTATCTCTTTGAATTCGGCTAGCTGTTTTGTTAGAAAATCTAATTGCTATTGAATTCATTAACTTGTTCTGCAGGACTGAGTTCAGCCGTTACTGTTTTAGCCTCTTCTTTCATGGAAGACTCACTACTTAGGTACAGATGCTGATTTCTGGCAACTATATCAATGAGCTCTTGAGCTTCTTCAATTGTCTTTCTCATGTGTATAGATCCATCGGCTGAGTGGTCCAAAGACATCTGAGCTTTCTCTGTAAACCCATAATAGAAGATGTCTAACTGCACCCACTCTGAAAATATTTTAAAGCGGCATTTTCTTAGCATCTCTTTGTATCTCTCCCAGGCATCATAAAGGGATTCATCATCTTCTTGTTTAAAGCCTTGGATGTTCAGCCTTAGCTGTGTCATCCATTTTGGAGGGAAATATTGATTTAGGAATTTTTCTGACAGCTGTTTCCATGTCCTTATGCTAGCCTTAGGTTGGTTATTTAACCACCTCTTAGCTTGGTCTTTTACAGCAAATGGAAATAGTAACAATCTGTAGACATCCTGATCTACTTCCTTATCATGTACTGTGTCAATAATTTGTAAAAACTGTGCCAAAAACTCTGTAGGTTCTTCCTGTGGAAGACCAGAATACTGACAACTTTACTGCACCATGATAATGAGCAGAGGATTCAACTCAAAGCTACTGACTCCAATGGAGGGTATACAAATACTACTCCCATATGAAGCAGTAGTGGGATTAGCATATGACCCCAGAGTCCTTCTGGACTGTTCATTTCCACTAAGGTCCATGATGGAGAAAGGGAGATGATGTGGATTTATTTTATTATATTAAAAAAATTGAAAATATTTTATAAGGATTTTCGAAAAAGTGAGGAGAGAGAAAGTGGTTAGGATATTTTTGAAAAAGATATGATTTTTAAAAACTTGACAACTAAGATATGATAAGATAAAATTTTGAAATTGAAATCCGAATTTTTTAAAAAAAATTGAAATATTTGCTCAAAAATAGTTAGAGAAGATATTCTTTATTTTTGAATTTTATGATGAAAGAGAAAAACACACAAATGACACACAACTTAAAATTTTTAGATCTCATGCTCCTTGTTTTCGAAAATTTTGGAGGGAAAACATCAAGGAACACCAAACTTAAAAATTTTAAGATCAAGACACAAGGAAGACTCAAGAACACTTTGAAGACTCACAATAACAACAAGAACATGAAGATAGAACACCAAACATAAAATTTTTAGAAAACCAAAATAAAATTTTTGAAAACTAAAGAAAAATTAACAAGAAAATACCAAACTTAAAGTTTGGCACAAGATTTAATCAAAGAAAAATTATTTTTGAAAACGTTTTAAAAAGAAGATAGCCAATTACCAAGAACATAAGCACAACGCTCTAGCCAATTGAGCTATAAATTTAACGTGTTTTAGTAAGGTATTTAATAAATAAAATTTTTTTGAAAACTGATATTTTGAAAAAGCACGAGAAAAACAACAAAAGACACAGAACAAGAAAACTAAAGATCAAACAAGAAAAATTGACAAGAATAACTTGGCGATCAAGGAAGAACAACAACATGCAATTCGAAAATTGTAAGACAAAGAAAAGCATGCAATTGACACCAAACTTAGAACATGACACTAAACTCACAGAAAAACTAAAAATCAATAAAGAAAAATAATATTTTTGAAAAATTTTTGAAAAGAAAATAAAAGACTCTGACCCAAAAGACAAAAATTTCCTAATCTAAGCAACAAGATTCACCGTCAGTTGTTCAAACTCAAACAATCCCTGGCAATGGCACCAAAAACTTGGTGCACAAAAATTACACTCACACTATGTAATTCCGCACAACTAACCAGCAAGTGCACTAGGTCGTCCAAGTAATACCTTACGTGAGTAAGGGTCGATCCCACGGAGATTGTTGGCTTGAAGCAAGCTATGGTTATCTTATTATTCTTAGTCAGGATACCAATAGGGTTCTTTAGTTTCAATTGTAAGAAGTAAAAGAGCAGGGTCGAAATTGATCCACAAGTTATAGAAACTTGGGCTGGAGGCGCGCAGGAGGGGGCTTCGCGCCCGACTCACCCACGTGTAGGCACCCCTACCGCGTATGCGTGCGTCTGGAAAGCAGCGTAATTGAGTTCTTTGGCCGAAAGTTGTGCTGGCCTCGCACTTGGTTCATGCTAGAAGCACAAATTGACCCACACGTATGCGTCCCTGACGCGTACGCGTCCTTTTCACCACTTGGCAATCCACGCGTGCACGTACATGCCGCACCCACGTCGATTGAAATTTTTCCCCACTGCAAAAGTTACAGTGAGTTGCACGTGCACGGTGCTGGCCTCACGCTAGAGGCACCGCTTTGGTCACGCGTAAGCGTACTCGACGCCTCCACGTCCCTTCCCTTTTTCGCAACCCGCGTGAACACACGCAGTGCGTGTTCACGTCGGTTGCACCGCATCACTCACTCAGTGCGCTGCCCAGTTTTCATTCTCTCTCCCTCCCAAATCCTTATTCTCTCTTTCCCATTCCTAATTTCTTTCTTCCTCCTTTCTTCTTCTTTCTTCTTCTTCTTCTTCTTCTTCTTCTTCTATCTTTTCTATCTTCTTCTTCTTCTATCTTTTCTATCTTCTTCTTTTTCTTCTCCTCTTACTTCTTTCTCACTCACATCTTCCATTACCTCTCTCTTTTCATCTTCTTCTAATGGTTCTTTCTTCCTACTCTCCTTTTTTCCTTCTTATTATTTTTCCTAGTCTTTTTGCTTACTTTTAGTTGGTGTTAGAAATTTAAATGGGTGATTGTTTCTTCTATATTTTCTTGTGGATATATTAGAGAGTGATTTGACAATTCATATCAATTTTCAGATTGCTTGCATGTTGGATTTCATACCTTCCCTAGCATATTTTACATGCATACCACGTGTTTGTGAAAAATTCGTACGGCGTTGTGAATTCTTAATTATTCTATTCTTCTACTCTACTGCCTATTTTGCACAAAACCCTTGCTATTTTTTATTGATTGAATATAATTGTCAATACAAACGTGGTTGTTGGTGCACGAAAATTACACTCACACTATGTAATTCCGCACAACTAATCAGCAAGTGCACTGGGTCGTCCAAGTAATACCTTACGTAAGTAAGGGTCGATCCCACGGAGATTGTTGGCTTGAAGCATGCTATGGTTATCTTATTATTCTTAGTCAAGATACCAATAAGGTTCTTTAGTTTCAATTGTAAGAAGTAAAAGTGCATGAAATTAGTAATTGTTACGCAGTAATGGAGAATATGTTAGAGTTTTGAAGATGCTTTGTCTTCTAAATCTCTGCTTTCCTACTGTCATCTTCTTCACGCACACGAGGTTCCTTCTATGGCAAGTTGTGTGTTGGTGGATCACCATTGTCAATGGCTACCATCCGTCCTCTCAGTGAAAATGGTCCAGGTGCGCTGTCACCGCACGGCTAATCATCTATCGATTCTCACTCATGCTGGAATAGGATCCATTGATCCTTTTGCGTCTGTCACTACGCCCAACACTCGTGAGTTTGAAGCTCGTCACAATCATCCAATCCCTGAATCCTACTCGGAATACCATAGACAAGGTTTAGACTTTCCGGATTCTCAAGGATGCTGCCAATGGATTCTAGCTTATACCACGAAGACTCTAATTAAGGAATCCAAGAGATACTCATTCAATCTAATGTAGAATGGAGGTGGTTGTCAGGCACGCATTCATAGGTTAAGAATGGTGATGAGTGTCACAGATCATCACCTTCTTCATATTGAAGTGCAAATGAATATCTTAGATAGAAACAAGAGTGTTTGAATAGAAAACAGAAACAATTGCATTAATTCATCAAGATGCTGCAGAGCTCCTTACCCCTAACAATGGAGTTTAGAGACCCATGCCGTCAAAGAGTATAAAGTTCAGATCTAAAATGTCATCAGGTGCAAAATAAATCTCTAAAAGTTGTTTAAATACTAAGCTAGTAACCTAGGTTTACAGAAAATGAGTAAACTAAGATAGATAGTGTAGAAATCCACTTCTGGGGCCCACTTGGTGTGTGTTGGGGCTGAGACTTGAGCTTTTCACGTGCCTGGGCTGTTTTTGGGTTTAAACGTCAAGTTGTAACCTGTTTTTGGCGTTTAACTCCAACTTGCAACCTGTTTCTGGCGTTCAACGCCAGAATGCAACATGGAACTGGCGTTAAATGCCAGTTTACGTCATTTATCTTCGAGCAAAGTATGGACTCTTAAATATTGTGGAAAAGCCCTGGATGTCTACTTTCCAACCCAATTGAGAGCGCACCAATTGGAATCTTGTAGCTCCAAAAAATCCATTTCAAGTGTAGTGAGGTCAGAATCTAACAGCATTAGCAGTCCTTTTTCAGCCTGAATCAGATTTTTGCTCAGCTCCCTCAATTTCAGCCAGAAAATACCTGAAATCACAGAAATATACACAAACTCATAGTAAAGTCCAGAAATATGAATTTTGTCTAAAAACTAATAAAAACATACTAAAAAGTAGCTAGAACCTACTAAAAACTACCTAAAAATAATGCCAAAAAGCGTATAAATTATCCGCTCATCAGTTGTTAGTTTGTTACATTTGATCATCAAATTAAGCAATTAATGCTTGATCTATGCTACTCATGCCTTTGACGGCATGTTAATAAACATCTTGCATCTACTTGTGTTAATTTTTCATGCAATATTTCCATTGATGTCCTAATTATATGGAATCGCGACCATGTGTTTATGACATTCTTGTTTACCTTGGCATGGATTATCCTTTGTACCTCACTCCTCCTTGCTCTAACCCTTTGATTATCACTTGTATATTTCGTCCTCCCGGTTCTAACTACATGATTTCTTGTCCTTTTCTTTTCTCCCTTTTCAGGATGGCCACCAGAAAGGGTAAAGAGAAAGTCTCTAACAAGCCATTGGCGAGAAAAGGAACGAAAAGAGCACCAGCGGGGGAACCACCCTCAACATCAGTTAAGCCATCAACAAAGCGGGTCAAGAGGATTATCAAGGTCGATGTAACCGAGAAAGCTTTCCAGCAAAGGACACTGCGCGATTCACTAACCGCTACTGTGAGCAGATGTTCCCCATCCTGGATGAGCGAAATTACAACAATGAGCACCTACTCATCCTCCCTACCCACATTTTTGATCTTGTAGAGCCCCGCATTGAGCGCAGAAAATGGGGATTCTTATGGCAGCAGCCAAGGCAGGTCAACCTTTCATGGGTAGTTGAATTCCACTCCAATTTTCACATGCCAACCCTGCCATCTGTCTATGTCCGTCAGAAGCAAGTCCCTATATCTGAATGGGCCATTCAGCGAGTTTTAGATCTTCCCCCTACTCTAGAAGGATTGGACGCATACCAAGAAGCCTCTCTCAAGCGCCAGAGATACCAATTTGACTAGGACAACGTCCTCAGAGTTATAGCACACCCTGGCAGCAGATGGATCTATCGATACCATCGATCTCGACCTAAGGACATATTGGCTTCAGCACTTACTTTGGAGGCTCACGTGTGGGCACAGATTATGTCCCACTACGTCTTTCCGAGCACTCACGAGTCCTCCTTCACTGCAGACATGGGTGTTCTCATCTGGTGTATCCTTACAAACCAGCCCCTCAACTTAGCAAGACACCTCTGGCAAACCATGGGACACGTACAGGTTGCGGGCAACCTACCTTTTCCCGCCTTGGTTTCAAATCTAGTCTCTGCAACTAGAGTCTCCTACAGAGCTGGGGACACCAAGGCCATGATTCTGCCGGATGATCAGAAAGTTCCCATCGGAAAGTACATCAGACCCCCCAGCAGCCAGTATCAGCTGGACTGTAGACCCGGCCAGAGATATTCCTTCTCCTTCTACATCACAAGCACCTTCAACAAATCAGCTACTCCTTCAGATACTTCATAGGTTGGACCGATTAGACCGGCAAGCAAAGTGAATGGAGCGTTGGTGCATGAAATTGTGATCACACTTTTCACAATTCCGCATAGCTAACCAACAAGTGCACTAGGTCGTCTAAGTAATACCTTACGTGAGTAAGGGTTGATCCCACGAAGATTGATGGCTTGAAGCAAGCTATGGTCATCTTGTGAATCTCAGTCAGGCAGATTCAAATGGTTATGAGGTATTGATAATTAAAAGATAGATAAGACGGAAAATAACATAGAGATACTTATGTAATTTATTGGTGGGAATTTCAGATAAGCGTTTGGAGATGCTTTGTTGCTTCTGAACCTCTACTTTCCTTTTGTCTTCATCCAATCATGCATGCTCCCTTCCATGGCAAGCTGTATGATCCTCTCAGTGAAAATGGTCCGGCTACGGTCTCTGTACGGCTAATCAACTGTTGAATTTCTCATCTCAAATGAAAAATACCAGGCACAGCTACCGCAGGGCTAATCATCTGTCGGTTCTCAATTGTGTCGTAATAAGATCCATTGATCCTTTTGCACACTGTCACTGTGCCCAACATTCACGAGTTTAAAGCTCCTCACAGTCATCCCTTCCCAGATTCTACTCGGAATACCACAGACAAGGTTTAGACTTTCCGAATCTCAGGAATGTTGTCTATTGATTCTAGGCTATACCACGAAGATCCTAATCACAGGGTCGGATGCTCTGTTGTCAGGAAAGACGATGCGAATCTATGGATCAGAGACCCAAGAGAGTATACTCCGGCTGGCATCCAATGACTACGTTGAACATCATGTAGACCGCTTTGTGGTTGCCAAGCACGCGTATCTTGGCTAAGCGAGTACTGAAGATAGTGGGTGATTGTCACGGGTCACCCCTTCAGTCTGACTTAACTGAATTAAGTACAAGAGTATATCTTGGAGAAGAAGTAGGCGTGAATTGAAGGAAAAATAATAGTACTTGCATTAATTTATAAGGAACAGCAGAGCTCCTCACCTTAATCTATGAGGTGTAGAAACTCCACCGTTGAAAATACCTAAGAGAAAAAGTTCTAGGCATGGTCAAATGGTCAGCCTCCCCAAAGATGATCATAAAGCTCAAGGGTTCCAAAAGAAGACCCTCATACAATAGTAAAAAGTGCTATTTATACTAAACTAGTAAACTAGGTTTACAGAAAATGAGTAGATAGTGCAGAAATCCACTTCTGGGGCCCACTTAGTGTGTGCTTGGGCTGAGCTTTGAAGCTTTCACGTGCATAGGCCATCCTTAGAGTTAAACACCAGCTTGGGTGCCAGTTTGGGCATTTAACTCCAGTTCTGGTGGCAGTTCCAGTATTTTACGCCAGAAAAGGGTCTCTGGTGGGCGTTTGGACGCCAGTTTGGGCCATCAAATCTCGGGCAAAGTATGGACTATTATACATTGCTGGAAAGCCTAAGATGTCTACTTTCCAATGCACTTTGAGTGCAAGGAGGTCAGAATCCAACAACATCTGCAGTCCTTTCTCAGCCTCTGAATCAGATTTTTGCTCAGGTCCCTCAATTTTAGCCAGAATATACCTGAAATCATAGAAAGATACACAAACTCATAGTAAAGTCCAAAAATGTGATTTTGCATAAAAATTAATAAAAATATACTAAAAAGTAACTAAAACACACTAAAAACTACCTAAAAACAACGCCAAAAAGCGTATAAATTATCCACTGATCAAGTGCCATTACAATCGCCGATTTACATACCTCAAGGAGCTGCTTGTTGGAAACCATCCACTTGACGAAAAACCAGACACTCTGGACTCCACTTCACCTACCAGCACCGGGATCCATGATGACCCCGACTGTGGAGATGCTGTTACGAGCCCCCCTTTGTTCCTGACTGATGGCACCGAGGACGGTAATTGCTTTTTCTTAACACCAATAGGTTAGTTTTCTGTGTTAGATAGTATAGATTGCATAGTAATAAGTGTTTGCATGCATGTGCTAGTTGGTTGAAAAATAATAAGTTTCTTTTCATGACCCTATTTTTCAAAAATTTCACTAATTCAAATTAAAATTCTATGTTAAACTTGTTTGAAGGTTGTAATTTGGAACATGGTTTAGAGCTAGAACACACAACCTGTGAGATTTTGAGCTTAGTTATATGGTTACATTATTTAACCATTATTTTTATTCCAATTTAGGGGAATGAAAGCACCCCAATGTTAAGTTCGATAAAAAGATCAATGCATGTGAGATAAAATAGAAGAACATTTCAATACATGAGTAGGTGAAAAACCCGAAACTGAAACTATGGGTAGTTAGGCATGATTTTAGAAGCATAGGGAATGTGTGTGCGTTAGGTGGAAACTTAGGTTAATCAAGGATTCAATCCTTAGCTTACTTGGCCATACATGTATCCTCACACTTACCTAAGTCCCATTACAACCTTGAAAAAGACCTCATGATATATGTGTGCACTAAATATTTATTGATTGGTTAGATAAAGAACAAAATTTAGAACGCATAAATAGAGGAGACTAGAGTGAATTACCCTATACACTTGAGTGATTAGAGTGCATATACACTTCCATTGAGGGTTCAATGCTTGACTCTATGTTCCCTACTTTCATGAGCTATCTTCTCACAAGTCTACTTATCTTTTATTGTGTGATTTGAGTTAGTGGAATCTAATTTTATTTGTCTTGGAGAACATGTTCATTTCCTTAACTAAGTAGGTATAGACATTTCATCATATAGTTGCATTCATATATAGGTTGCATTTCATGAGTCTTACTTTTCCCCCATTTATTCCCTTAATCTCCTTGAGCTTAGCATGAGGACATGCTAATGTTTAAGTGTGGAAATTTGACGCACCACTATTTCGTGATACATCTTATGCTCAATTGAGTGGATTTTATCCACTATTCTCACACTTATTCATACAATTTGTATAATTTTACAATTTCTTCCCAATTTTGTTCTATGGTTGAAAACTTGCTTCCTAAGCCTTTAAATGATGTATTTTTAATTCCCCTTTATACCATTCGATGCCGTGATCTATGCGTTAAGTGTTTTCAGGCTTTATAGGGCAGGAATGACTTGGAGAATGCAAGGAAACAAAGCAGCTAACCAGCAAGGGGTGACGCGGATGCGCATTAGGCGTGCACGCGCATATTAGCACACTCACACCTCGACGCGCACGTGCACCTGGCGCATACACGCAACAGGCAAAAAGGACAATCGACGCGCACGCGCACTTGGCATGAACGCATGGCATTTACGACGTACAACAATTGAAGAAAATTGCTAGGGGCAATTTTGGGCCAAATTTGGACCCAGTTTTCGGCCCAGAAACACAGACTAGAGCCGGGGGACAAGCTAAGACTCAAGACACATTCTCATTCGGATAGTTTTTAGTTTTAGTTTGGAATCTTAGAGAGAATACTAGTACCTCCTCTAGGGTTCCTCACATTCATAGTTCTTAGAGTTTTATGCTTTTGATTTGGGATATTGAGAAGAATTACTACCTTCGTGAAGCTTTATTATTCTAGTTTGTTTTCTCATTCCTTTACTCTTTTAAATTTACCATTTACCCTGTTCAGATACATATGTTTATGATTTTTGGGATTTATTAATGCGAAGAATTATTTTTACTTTTAATCCATTCTTAGTTATTATTCAATTTATCATTTCTTCTTTTTATTCCCTTTCTATGCCTGTGAATGTAATATTCATGTCAATGGAGTAGACTCCCATCTTGTCTTGGGGGTTGATTAAAAAGGAGACCCTTGAATTGGAATGCTCAAGTGATTAGTTAAATTAGAAGTTGTTGGTTAACTCTCTAGGCACTAACGCTAATCCTTCCCAAAAGAGAGGATTAGGACTTGTGAATAAGAGTTAGCTCAATCATTTGACTTTTCTTTATTTAGTAAGGGTTAACTAAGTGAAAACAACAACCTCTTGCTACTCCACTTGGGATAATCCAATAAGGATAGAACCTCCAATTAATCTACCCCCCAGTCAAGGCTTTTATTTTGAATATATAAATCGCTTTAATTTGCTTTAATTTACCATCATTAAATCTTCTGTTCCCCAAACTCCAATTTTTTTAGAAAACCCCTAATCAGTAAAATAGCATTCTCTTAGCAACTCATTGGGAGATGACCTGGGACTTCTACTCCCAGTATTTTTATTCTAAAATTGTGACAACCCCTTTCTAAATTGATACACGGAATCTTCATTGGTTAAGAGCTATACTCGCAACGCAAGTTCATTATAAATTCTTAATCGGTGATTTTCCGCACGTCAGGCGCCATAAACTTGATGCACGAAAACTTCTCCATCAACAAATTTCCCTCGGCAAGTATACTGAATTTTCGTCAAGTAAAAACTCACAATAGAGTGAGGTCGAATCCCACAGGGATTGATTGGTTGAGTTGAGCCAAATTTGGATTGAGAATTGCAGAAATTAAATTGGCCCGAAAAGTAAAATGTAAATAACAGAAGCTAAATTGCAAAATGTAAGAGCAGAAATTAAATTGTATAAACTTAAATAGGATTGGGAATGATTCAGCATAAATGTAAACAACAGAATTAAAGAGAATGGGTGAGATCAGAAGTGGGGAAGCTCATTGGGCTTAGGAGATGTTGCATTCTCCGGATCAAGTTCATTTTCATCTCTTTCTCAATCAATGCGTTCATTGATCTCTTGGAAATCTTAGGTGATTGGACCCCAAATCCTTGGCAATCCAATCTCTTTAAGCTTGAACAATTGCCCAATTCCTTGATCTATTTGCTCAGGGGAAGAGATGAAGTACGATCACTGATTATACCACATGATTTTCTAGATCAAAGTATTGGTAGGATTACATTTCACGGTATCTATCCAAACCCCAACCCAGTCCAACAAGATAAAGCATTTCTAGCATGATTTTTTCATTCCTCTTCTATAGTTCAGAAAAAATCCAAATATGAACAATTTCTCTTCCAAGACAATTTTTCAATTGGATGAAGATTGAAAGCTATCTAGCAAATCAAGAGAAAAGAAAGAGGAAGGAAAATGAAAACTATTATTGATCCATTGAATTACAACAGAGCTCCCTAACCCGATGAAGAAGGGTTTAGTTGTTGATGGTTATTAGTGGCTAAGAGAAGGGAGGGTTGAATCTTAGCCCCCTTTTTTGCTTGTAACACTTGCTGGCCTTTGAAATAACTTCTGGAGACTTTTTGCTTTTTGTCTCTTACCTAGCCACGAGACTTTTTCTTTTTTTCTCATAACTCAGCAAAAGATATTTTTCAGTTTTATCTCCTATGCAGCAGAAACAGAAAATGGAGTAGAAGAAAGAGAGAAAATCACACCACGAAGTATCCTGGTTCAGCTGCCAAGTGCAATGCAGCCTACATCCAATTAACATCACAACAATGATGGAATTTAATTATAATCATCATGACTACATACACTAATTCTCCCTAGGAACTACCCTTCCTATCCAGGACAAGTCCAGAATCTAACCCCAATCCTAAACTTGACTTGGTAACCTACCAAGATTTTAGCTGTTAAGTGCTAACCCAACTTGCAAGGGGATTCCCACAGAATCATGAAACACAACACAGACGTACAAAGGACCTCTAAGGACATTTATGGCTTTTTCTTTTAATTTTGTGCACTCTGCCTTTTTCTGCTCTATGGCTTTTTTAACAAACCTCACTATTTGCCTTTTTTCATAAGACTCAAGACAGACAAAATTAAATAGAAAAATACAAAATGAAGAACATTAAAGAAGAAGAACTTCTGTTAGCTTGGGTAGCTATAAGAACACTATGCTTTTTACTCTTTTCCTTACTTCAAGCCCTGACTGTTCTCCCTTATTTATAGAAGGAGAAGCCTCCAAGGTTGAAACTCTTGAACTGAGCTAATCTTCTTCTTCTTCAAGCAAAAATCAGTTTGGCCAGAGAGAGAGAGGAGAAGAAATCGTATTTAAAACCCAATATACAATTACCTTTGTGTCTTCCCTTGTCACCAATCTTCATCAATCCGGGCCTTCCATCTTGACTTGCACTCCATCTACTCTAACTTCTGCTACTTCCTCTACGTAGCTACAGTAGCTACCTCCTGTGGTGTTTGATCAAAAAGTAGAGACGAGCCATGCTTCCAAGGATCTTCTTCCTCTGACCGAAGTAGATCTCTTCCATTTTTGGGAATGGAAGTCTTGAGATTACTTCACCACATCTTACCTTTTGTGGTAAAGATCTCAGCCACACCATACTTCAGTTTTAATTTTTTTTATCGTCTTTATCACAATGGCCTTGCTACTAGCTTCTTCTTTTTGCTTCTAATAACTTGCCTTAGCTTCCATATTTCTTGTGAAATGACCAAAACATGAAGAGAGAAAATTGAAATGCTTTCAATGAAACTAAGAGAGAGAATGACATGAATTAAGTTTCCCACTTCCCTTTGGCTTGGTAATAGTGATAGTTGGTGCACGGAATTATGATCATCAATGGTGCCATCAACATGGTACGCACAATTGCAATCTCAACTCTTTATCACAACTTCGTACAACTAACCAGCAAGTGCACTGGGTCGTCCAACTAATAAACCTTACGCGAGTAAGGGTCGATCCCACGGAGATTGTTGGTATGAAGCAAGCTATGGTCATCTTGTAAATCTCAGTCAGGCAGATTCAAATGGTTATGAATGATTTATGAATAAAGCATAAAATAAAGATAGAGATACTTATGTAATTCATTGGTGAGAATTTCAGATAAGCGTATGGAGATGCTTTGTCCCTTTCGTCTCTCTGCTTTCCTACTGTCTTCATCCAATCCTTCTTACTCCTTTCCATGGCAAGCTGTATGTTGGGCATCACCGTTGTCAATGGCTACAGTCCCGTCCTCTCAGTGAAAATGTTCAATGCGCTCTGTCACAGCATGACTAATCATCTGTCGGTTCTCAATCAGGTTGGAATAGAATCCAGTGATTCTTTTGCGTCTGTCACTAACGCCCAGCTATCGCGAGTTT
>NC_029777.3:29192470-29204000 GCF_000817695.3 Arachis duranensis
GATTAAGAAATCCAAGAGATAAACATTCAAGCCTTGTTTGCTTGTAGAACGGAAGTGGTTGTCAAGCACGCGTTCATAAGTGAGAATGATGATGAGCGTCACATAATCATCACATTCATAATGTTCTTGGTGCGAATGAATATCTTAGAACAAGAATAAGCTGAATTGAATAGAAGAACAATAGTAATTGCATTAATACTCGAGGTACAACAGAGCTCCACACCTTAATCTTTCGTGTGAAGAAACTCCACCGTTGAAAATACATAAGAACAAGGTCTAGGCATGGCCGAGAGGCCAGCCCCCATAATCTAAGAACTAGACGTCCAAAGATGATCTAGAGATCTAAAGTGATCAAAAGATGAAAATACAATAGTAAAAGGTCCTATTTGTAGAGAACTAGTAGCTTAGGGTTTACAAAGATGAGTAAAATACATAAAAATCCACTTCCGGGCCCACTTGGTGTGTGCTTGGGCTGAGCATTGAAGCTTTCATGTGTAGAGACTTTTCATGGAGTTAAACGCCAGCTTTTGTGCCAGTTTGGGCGTTTAACTCCCATTCTTGTGCCAGTTCCGGCGTTTTACACCAGAATTCTTGAGCTAACTTGAAACGCCTGTTTGGGCAATCAAATCTCGAAAAAAGTATAGACTATTATACATTGCTGGAAAGCCCATGATGTCTAATTTCCAATGCAATTGAGAGCGCGCCAATTGGGCTTCTGTAGCTCCAGAAAATTTTACTTCGAGTGCAGGGAGGTCAGAATCCAACAGCATCTGCAGTCCTTTTCAGCCTTTGAATCAGATTTTTGCTCAGGTCCCTCAATTTCATCCAGAAAATACCTGAAATCACAGAAAAACACACAAACTCATAGTAAAGTACAAAAAAGTGAATTTTAAATAAAAACTAATAAAGATATAATAAAAACTAACTAAAACATACTAAAAACATACTAAAAATAATGCCAAAAAGCGTATAAATTATCCGCTCATCACAACACCAAACTTAAATTGTTGCTTGTCCCCAAGCAACTGAAAATCAAATAAGATAAAAAGAAGAGAATATGCAATGAATTCCAAAAACATCTATGAAGATCAGTATTAATTAGATGAGCGGGGCTTGTAGCTTTTTGCCTCTGAACAATTTTGGCATCTTACTCTATCCTTTGAAATTCAGAATGATTGGCTTCTATAGGAACTCAGAATCCAGATAGTGTTATTGACTCTCCTAGCTAAGTATGATGATTCTTGAACACAGCTACTTTTTGAGTCTTGGCCGTGGCCCAAAGCACTCTGTCTTCCAGTATTACCACCGGATACATACATGCCGCAGACACATAACTGGGTGAACCTTTTCAGATTCTGACTCAGCTTTGCTAGAGTCCCCAATTAGAGGTGTCTAGGGTTCTTAAGCATACTCTTTTTGCCTTGGAACATGACTTTATTTTTTTCTTTTTTCTTTTTTTTGTATTCACTATTTTTTCTTGCTTCAAGAATCATTTTTATGATTTTTCAGATCCTTAGTAACATGTCTCCTTTTTCATCATTCTTTCAAGAGCCAACATTCATGAACAACAAATTCAAAAGACATATGCACTATTTAAAAATACATTCAGAAGTCAAAAGTATTTCCACCACATCAAAATAACTAATCTGTTATAAAATTCAAAATTCATGCAATTCTTCTCTTTTTCATATAAGAACAATTTTTTATTTAAGAAAGGTGATGGATTCATAGGACATTCATAACTTTAAGGCATAGACACTAAGACTCTAATGATCATAAGACACAAACATAGATAAACATAAGCATAAAAATTCGAAAAACAGGAAAATAAAGAACAAGGAAGTTAAAGAACGGGTCCACCTTAGTGATGGCGGCTTGTTTTTCCTCTTGAAGATCTTATGAAGTGCTTGAGCTCCTCAATGTCTCTTCCTTGCCTTTGTTGCTCCTCTCTCATGATTCTTTGATCTTCTTTAATTTCATGGAGGAGAATGGAATGTTCTTGGTGCTCCACCCTTAGTTGTCCCATGTTGGAACTCAATTCTCCTAGGGAGGTGTTGATTTGCTCCTAATAGTTTTGTGGAGGAAAGTGCATCCCTTGAGGCATCTTAGGGATTTCATGATGAGGAATTTCCTCATGCTCATGTCTATGAGTGGGATCTCCTGTTTGCATTGAGCTCCTTCCACACAGATATCCACGAGGACTTGGTCCAAACTTTGATTAAAGTTGAACTTTTTTGAGTTTGAAAAGGGACCTCGGGGATCACCTTCTTCATGGCCACAACTTTATAGAAGTGGTCTTGATACACCCTTGAGATGAATCTCTCCACTCCCATGACTCGGAGGTGGAAGCTTTTGCCTTCCCTTTCCTCTTTCTAGAGGTTTCTCCGGCCTTAGATGCCATAAATGGTTATGGAAAAACAAAAAAGCAATGCTTTTACCACACCAAACTTAGAAGGAATGCTCGTCCTCGAGCAAAAGAAGAAAGAAGAGAGTAGAAAAAGAAGAAATAGAGGAGATGGAGGTGGCTTTGTTTTTCGGCCAAGGGAGAGAAGTAGTGTTTAGGTTGTGTGAAAATGAAGGAGTGAAGATGGGTTTATATAGGAGTGGAGAGGTATTGTATGGTTTGGCCATTATGGGTGGGTTTAGGAGGTAAAGTGGTTTGAATTTGAATGATGAGCTAGGTGGGGTTTTATGAAGGATGGATGTGAGTGGTGAGTGAGAATAGTGGGATTTGATAGGTGAGGGGTTTTTTTTGGGGAAGAGGTGTTGAGATGATTGGTGAATGGGTGAAGAAGAGGGAGAGTGGTGGGATAGGTGGGGATCCTGTGGGGTCCACAGATCCTGAGATGTCAAGGAAAATTCATCCCTGCACCAAGTGGCGAGCAAAAATGCTCCTTCTGCCAATTCTGGCGTTAAACGCCGGGCTGGTGCCCATTTCTGGTGTTTAACGCCAGCTTCTTGCCCCTTCTTGGCGTTTAACGCCAGTCTGGTGCCCCTTTCTGGCGTTAAACGCCCAGAATGGTGCCAGACTGGGCGTTAAATGCCCATTTTGCTATCTTCACTGGCGTTTAAACGCCAGCAAATTTTCCTCCAGGGTGTGCTATTTTTTCTTTCTGTTTTTCATGCTGTTTTTGCTTTTTCAATTGTTTTTGTGACTTCCCATGATTATCAACCTATAGAAAACATAAAATAACAAAGAAAAATAGATAAATATAACATTGGGTTGCCTCTGATGAGCGGATAATTTATACGCTTTTTGGCACTATTTTTAGTATGTTTTTAGTACATTTTAGTTAGTTTTTAGTATGTTTTTATTAGTTTTTATTTAAAATTCACTTTTTTGGGCTTTATTATGAGTTTGTGTGTTTTTCTGTGATTTCAGGTAATTTTTGGCTGAAATTGAGGGACCTGAGCAAAAATCTGATTCAGAGGCTGAAAAAGGACTGCAGATGCTGTTGGATTCTGACCTCCCTGCACTCGAAGTGAATTTTCTGGAGATACAGAAGCCCAATTGGCACGCTCTCAATTGCGTTGGAAAGTAGACATCCTGGGATTTCCAGAAATGTATAATAGTTCATACTTTGCTTGATATTTGATGGCCCAAACCGGCGTTGCAAATCAGCTTCAGAATTCCCAGCGTTTAACGCAGGAACTGGCACAAAAATTGGAGTTAAACACCCAAACTGGCACAAAAGTGGGCGTTTAACTCCAGGAAAAGTCTCTACACATGAAAGCTTCAATGCTCAGCCCAAGCATACACTCAGTGGACCCCGGAAGTGGATTTTTACGTTATTTACTCATTTCTGTATATCCTAGGTTATTAGTTCACTATAAATAGGATCTTTTGACATTGTATCTTTACCTCATGACACATTACACGTTTCTTATTGTATCTTCTACGACATGAGTCTCTAAACCCCATGGTTGGGGGTGAGGAGCTCTGATGTGTCTTGATGGATTAATGCAATTACTATTGTTTTTCATTCAATCACGCTTGCTTCTATTCTAAGATATCACTTGTTCCTCAACTTGATGAATGTGATGATCCGTGACACTCAACATAATTCTCATCTATGAATGTGTGCCTGACAACATCACTCAATATCTCTTGGATTCGTTAATCAGAATCTTCGTGGTATAAGCTAGAATTGATGGCGGCATTCAAGAGAATCCGGAAGGTCTAAACCTCGTCTGTGGTATTCTGAGTAGGATTCAAGGATTGAATGACTGTGATGAGCTTCAAACTCCTAAGGGCTGGGCGTTAGTGACAGACGCAAAAGAATCACTGGATTCTATTCCAACCTGATTGAGAACCGACAGATGATTAGCCATGTTGGGACAGAGCGCGTTGAACATTTTCACTGAGAGGATGGAAGGTAGCCATTGACAATGGTGAAACCCTACATACAGCTTGCCATAGAAGGAGCCTTGCGTGCATATGTTGGTTTAGAGTCTTTTATTTGAGTTTAGTTTCATATTTTAAGTTTGGTGTCAATTGCATGCTTTTGTTTTCTTTTAATTTTTCAAATTTGCATGTTCTTAGTCCCTTCTTGATCTTTAAAAATTCTAAGTTTGGTGTCTTCTTTGTGTTTTCCTTTAGGTTTTCAAAAATTTGTGTGTGATTTTCTAAAAATTTCTAAGTTTGAGGAGAAATTTTGCATTAATTTTCAAAATCATATATTTTTCAAAACAATTTTCAATCATATCTTTTTCAAAATAACTTTCAACCATATCTTTTTAATTGCTAATTCCAAAATCTTTCTAATCTAGTTTTCAATTTGCTTTGATTTTATTTTCTTTTAGTTTTCAAAATTTTATTTTATTTTATTTTTTTATTTTATTATTTTCGGTCATTCCTAATATAAAAAAAGTATTTTATAATTTACTTGTAAATCCATATCATTTCCCTTTCTCCATCATGGACCTAAGTGGAATTGAGCAGTCTAGAAGGACTCTGGGGTCATATGCTAACCCCATTACAGCTGCATATGGGAGTAGCATCTGTATACTTCCCATTAAAGCAAGCAGCTTTGAGCTAAATCCTCAACTCATTATCATGGTGCAGCAAAATTGCCAGTATTCCGGTCTTCCACAGGAAGAACCTATTGAGTTTCTGGCACAGTTCTTACAAATTGCTTACACAGTACGTGATAAAGAGGTGGATCAAGATGTCTACAAATTATTACTGTTTTCATTTGCTATAAAAGATCAAGCTAAGCGGTGGTTGAATAACCAACCCACAGCAAGCATAAAAACATGGAGACAGTTATTAGACGAATTCCTGAATCAATTTTACCCTCCAAAAAGGATGACACAGCTAAGGCTGGACATCCAAGGCTTTAAACAATAGGATAATGAATCTCTTTATAATGCCTGGGAGAGGTACAGAGGTATGCTAAGAAAATGCCCCTCTGAAATGTTTTTAGAGTGGGTACAGTTAGACATCTTCTACTATGGGCTTACAAAAAAAGCTCAGATGTCTCTAGACCATTCAGCTGGTGGATCTATACATACGAGGAAGACGATTGAAGAGGCTCAAGAGCTCATAGATACTGTTGCTAGAAATTAACATCTATACTCCAGCAGTGAGTCCTCTACAAAAGAAGCTATGGCAGTAACTACTAATCCTAATCCTCAAGAACAGATTGTTGAGCTTAATCAGCAATTACTTCTGATGACAAAATAGTTAGCAGAATTTAAAGAGATGCTCCAAGAAACAAAAATTGCTAACAAGAATATAGAATCACAGTTGAATCAGACAAAATAGCAGTTATCTAAACAGATAACAGAAGAATGCCAAGCAGTTCAACTAAGGAATGGGAAGACATTGAATAACGCTGCTTAAAGTGGCAAAAAGCCAAGAAAGGAACAACTAACAGAGGATAACCAAACCACTGCCCAAAATCCCTCTGAGGACAGTAAGAGCCCAGAGAGGAATACTCCTGGCGTTCAAACGCCAGAAAGGGGCGAAAAGCTGGCGTTAAACGCCCATTCCTTGCCCAGTTCTGGCGTTCAAACGCCAGAAAAGGGGGAAAAGTTGGCGTTAAACGCCCATTCCTCACCCAGTCCTGGCGTTCAAACGCCAATGAGGAATCAGACACCTGAGAGTGCTGATAGTAACCCCTCTAAAAAGGCTTCTCCAACCACCTCTGTAGGGAATAAACCTGCAGCAACTAAGGTTGAAGAATATTAAGCCAAGATGCCTTATCCTCAGAAACTCCGCCAAGCGAAACACGATAAACAATTTGCCCGCTTTCCAGACTATCTAAGGACTGTTGAAATAAAGTTTCCGTTTGTAGAGGCACTTGAGCAAATACCTTCTTATGCTAAGTTTATGAAAGAGATCTTAAGTCATAAGAAGGACTGGAGAGAAACTGAAAAAGTGTTTCTCACTGAAGAATGCAGTGCAGTCATTCTTAAAAGCTTACCAGAGAAGCTTCGAGATCCAGGAAGCTTTATGATACCATGCACATTAGAAGGTGCTTGTACCAAGACAGCCCTATGTGACCTCGGAGCAAGTATCAACCTAATACCTGCATCCACTATCAGAAAGCTTGGGTTGACTGAAGAAGTCAAACCAACCCGGATATGTCTCCAACTTGCTGATGGCTCCATTAAATATCCATCAGGCATAATTGAGGACATGATTGTCAAGGTTGGGCCATTTGCCTTTCTAATTGACTTTGTAGTGCTGGAAATGGAGGAGCACAAGAGTGCAACTCTCATCCTAGGAAGACCCTTCCTAGCAACTGGATGAACTCTCATTGATGTACAAAAAGGGAAAGTGACCCAGAGAGTCAATGAGGATGAGTTCAAGTTGAATGCTGTCAAAGCTATGCAGCATCCAAACACATCAAATGACTGCATGAGTGCTGATATTATTGACTCTTTGGTGGAAGAGATCTATATGACTGAGAGTCTCGAATCAGAGCTAGAGGATATCTTTAAAGGTGTTCAGCCTGACCTGGAGGAACCAGAGGAAATAAAAGAACCTCTGAAAATTTCTTAGGTAGAGGATAAGCCTCCTAAACCCGAGCTCAAGCCACTACCACCATCCCTGAAGTATGCATTTCTGGGAGAAGGTGACACTTTTCCAGTGATCATAAGCTCTGCTTTAAACTCACAGGAAGAGGAAGCACTAATTCAAGTGCTAAGGACACACAAAACAGCTCTTGGGTGGTCCATAATTGATCTTCAGGGCATTAGCCCAGCAAGATGCATGCACAAGATCCTCTTGGAAGATAATGCCAAGCCAGTGGTTCAACCACAGAGGCAGCTAAATCCAGCCATAAAGGAGGTGGTGCAGAAAGAGGTCACTAAGTTACTAGAGGCTGGGATTATTTATCCTATTTCTGATAGTACCTGGGTGAGCCCTGTCTAAGTTGTCCCCAAGAAGGGAGGCATGATAGTGGTTCATAATGAAAAGAATGAACTGGTTCCTACAAGAACAGTTATAGGGTGGCGTATGTGTATTGACTACAGAAGGCTCAATACAGCCACCAGAAAGGATCATTTTCCTTTACCATTCATAGACCAAATGCTAGAAAGACTAGTGGGTCATGATTATTACTGCTTTTTGGAAGGCTATTCAGGCTATAATCAAATTGTAGTGGACCCTCAAGATCAAGAGAAAACAGCATTCACCTGTCCTTCTGGCGTGTTTTCTTACAGAAGAATGCCTTTTGGTCTATGCAATGCACCTACTACCTTTCAGAGGTGCATGCTCTCCATCTTCTCTGATATGGTAGAGAAGTTCCTGGAAGTCTTCATGGACGACTTCTCAGTATTTGGAGACTCATTCAACTCCTGTCTTGGTCATCCAGCACTTGTCCTAAAAAGATGCCAAGAGACTAACCTGGTCTTAAACTGGGAGAAATGTCACTTTATGGTGACTGAAGGAATTGTCCTTGGGCATAAAATTTCAAGCAAGGGAATAGAGGTGGATCAAGCAAAGGTAGAGGTAATTGAAAAATTACCACCACCTACCAATGTTAAGGCAACCAGAAGCTTTCTGGGACATGCAGGATTCTACAGAAGGTTTATAAAGGATTTTTCAAAAATTGCAAAACCTCTAAGCAACCTGCTAGCTGCTGACACACCATTTATGTTTGACACACAGTGTCTGCAAGTGTTTGAGACCCTAAAAGCCAAGCTGGTCACAGCACTAGTCATCTCTGCACCAGACTGGACACTACCATTCGAACTAATGTGTGATGCCAGTGACCATGCCATTGGTGCAGTGTTGGGACAGAGGCATAACAAGCTTCTGCACATCATTTATTATGCTAGCCGTGTTCTAAATGATGCACAGAAGAATTACACAACTACAGAAAAAGAGTTACTTGCTGTGGTTTATGCCATTGACAAGTTTAGATCCTATTTAATAGGGTCAAAAGTGATTGTGTACACTGACCATGTTGCTCTTAAATACTTACTCACAAAGCAGGATTCAAAACCTAGGCTCATAAGGTGGGTGTTGCTTCTGCAAGAGTTTGATATAGAAATAAGAGACAGAAAGGGGACAGAGAACCAGGAAGCTGATCATCTGTCCCGAATAGAACCAGTAGCTAAGGCGTCCCTCCCATCTACTGAGATCTCTGAGACCTTTCCAGATGAGCAACTCTTTGCCATTCAGGAAGCTCCATGGTTTGCAGACATTACAAATTATAAAGCTGTGAGATTCATACCACAGGAGTACAGCAGGGTGCAAAGAAAAATATTAATTTTAGATGCCAAGTACTACCTATGGGATGAGCCATATCTCTTTAAGAGATGTGCAGACGGAATAATCCACAGATGTGTACCTAGAGAGGAAGCACAAAGGATCCTGTGGCATTGCCATGGATCACAATATGGGGGACATTTCGGAGGTGAGCGAACAGCCACTAAGGTCCTCCAATGTGGATTCTACTGGCCTACTCTCCATAGGGATGCCCGAGAGTTTGTGCGTAACTGTGACAGTTACCAAGGAGCTGGTAACTTGCCTCATGGTTATGCCATGCCTCAACAAGGGATCGTAGAGATTGAATTGTTTGATGTATGGGGTATTGACTTCATGGGTCCCTTCCCACCATCATACTCAAACACTTATATTCTGGTGGCAGTAGACTATGTATCTAAATGGGTAGAAGCAATTGTCACACCCAATAATGATACCAAGACCGTGCTGAAATTCCTCTAGAAACACATCTTCAGCAGGTTTGGTGTTCCCAGAGTACTAATCAGTGATGGGGGCACTCATTTCTGCAATAAACAGCTATACTCTACTATAGTCCGATATGGAATTAGCCACAAGGTAGCAATTCCGTATCATCCACAGACAAATGGGCAAGCTGAAGTCTCTAATAGAGAGCTAAAAAGAATCCTGGAATGGACTGTTATTGCCCGTAGAAAGGATTGGGCAAAGAGCTTGGATGATGCTCTGTGGGCATATAGAACAGCATTCAAGACTCCTATAGGAACCTCTCCATACCAACTTGTGTATGGGAAGGCCTGTTATCTGCCCATGGAACTGGAACATAAAGCCTACTGGGCTACCAGATTCCTAAACATGGATGCTAAGTTGGCTGGTGAAAAAAGATTGCTCCAGCTAAATGAGCTAGAGGAGTTCAGACTCAGTGCCTTTGAAAATGCAAAAATCTATAAGGAAAAGGCAAAGAAGTGGCATGACAAAAAGTTGTCATCCAGAGTCTTTGAACCAGGACAGAAAGTTCTACTCTTCAACTCTAGGCTCAGACTATTCCCAGGAAAACTTAAATCCCGCTGGAGAGTAAAGGTCCAGCTAATGACAATAAAGAAGTGCTTGCTGGGAGGCAACCCAGTCATTAGCAGGTTAATTGTTCTATAAAAGTTTGATATACATTCTTCAAGGTTGATCATTGAAATTGAAGGAATTCACAGAGTTACAGAAGGATTCGGTGCAAAAAGAAGAGAAAAGGAGTTTGCTGGCAAGAAAACGCCAGTAAAGGGTACTCTGGGCGTTTAACGCTAGTAAAGGTACCATTTTGGGCGTTAAATGCCAGAATGGGCACCATTCTAGGCATTTAACGCCAGAATTGCAGCATTCTGGGTGTTCAGCAAAACGCCCAGTGATAAAGGGTTTTCTGGCGTTTAATGCCAGCCAGGGCACCTGGCTGGGCGTTAAACGCCCATATTGGCCACCAAGTGGGCGTCAAACGCCAGAATGGATACCATTCTGGGCGTTTAACACCAGAAAGGTAGGGGACAGAGATTTTGTTTTCCACTTCAAATTTTTTCAAACTTTCTTGTTTTGATCCATAATTTTCTGCATAAACACATTACAAACTTTCATCATTCACTCTCAAATTTCAAAAATTAAACAATTTTCTAAATCATTCTTCAAATCTCTTTCAAATCCTTTCCAAATCTTCTTAAAAAACTCAAATATCTTCTCAATTTCTTTCCATATCTTCTCAAATCTCCTTCAAAGTTTTTGAAATCTCTCCCCCTCCCCTATAAATACACACTCGGCCATCCCACTCTCCCCACCATTCGAATTTGCTCTTCTCCTCTCTCTCCTCTTTCCTTTCTTTTGCTTGAGGGCAAGCAAACCTCTAAGTTTGATGTGCTTTTCTGTGATCACTAAGCCAAGATTTATCAAGATCATGGCTCCTAAGGGAAAACAAACCGATTCAAGAGGCAAGAAAGAGAATACTCCAAAGAATCTTTGGAATCAAGAGAAGTTCTTAACCAAAGAACATGCAGACCATTACCACAAAATAATGGGTCTGAGGTCAGTGATCCCGGAAGTCAGATTCGATCTGAAGGATGATGAATATTCGGAGATCCAAGAGCAAATTCGAAACAGAGGATGGGAAGTTCTAACCAACCCTGGAACAAAGGTTGGAAGAAACATGGTTCAGGAATTTTACTCAAATCTGTGGCTGACAGATAAGCAGAGAATGACTGGAACTGCTTTTCATACCTACAGAACCATGGTCAGAGGAAGAATTATTTACTTCCATCTGGACAAAATAAGAGAGGTCTTCAAATTGCCTCAACTGCAAGATGATCCTGAATCCTTTAATAGGAGAATGGTGAGAGCAGATAAAGAGTTGGATCAACTTCTAGAGGACATATGCCTCCTTGGAACTAAGTGGACAACCAATTCAAAAGGTGTCCCAAACCAACTCAAGAGAGGAGATCTCAAACCAATTGCAAGAGGTTGGCTAGACTTCATTGGGCGTTCTATATTGCCCCCACTAGCAACCGTTCTGAGGTCACCATCAAGAGAGCAGTGATGATTCATTGCATTATGCTGGGAAAAGAAGTGGAGGTTCATCATCTAATTGCTTATGAGATTTACACAATTGCAAACAAGAACTCCACTGAAGCCAAACTGGCTTACCCAAGCTTAATCTCTTTGCTATGTAAAGATGCTGGGGTGAGGATGGGAGTAGATGAATTCATCCCAATTGAACATCCAATCACCAAGAAGTCAATGGAAGGACAAATGCAAGATTACTCTATCAAAAGGAGGGCACAGGAATTCCTCCCTGAACTTCCTGAA
>NC_029777.3:29204141-29204564 GCF_000817695.3 Arachis duranensis
AAATTGCTGAAGGAACAAGAGAAGCAGGGGCGTGAGCTACAAAAGCTGAAGCGCCAGAAGCTCTCCCTTGAAGGGTCAAATACCCCACAAGTTGAGGGAGCATCCACTTCTCAAAATCAAGGTGGTTGAGTCCTAACTCTGTGATAACCTCTATCATTAGGAGTTTATTTTAGAGTCATTTAATTTTTTTTGTGTTTTCTATTACTATTAGTCTTATCTTATATTTATTTTTGAGTCTTGTTTTTAATTCATGATTAATAAAATTTAAGGTTCATGTCTTAAAGCTATGAATGTCCTATGAATCCATCGCCTCTCTTAAATGAAAAATGCTTTAATCACAAAAGAACAAGAAGTACAGGATTTCGAATTTATCTCTGAAACTAGTTGAATTAGTTTGATGTGGTGACAATACTTTTTGTTTTA
>NC_029777.3:29204690-29211604 GCF_000817695.3 Arachis duranensis
GAGAAATGTTATTGAGGATCTGAAAAATTATCAAATTGATTCTTGAAGCAACAAAAAGCAGTGAATTCAAAAAAAATTTAAAATATAAAAAGTGATCCAAGAGTGTGCTTAAGAACCCTGGACATCTCTAATTAGGGACTCTAGCAAAGCTGAGTCACAATTTAAAAAGGTTCACCCAGTTATGTGTCTGTGGCATGTATGTATCTGGTGGTAATACTGGAAGACAGAGTGCTTTGGGCCACAGCCAAGACTCATAAAGTAGCTACGTTCAAGAATCATCATACTTAACTAGGAGAATCAATAACACTATCTGAGTTCTGAGTTCCTATAGATGCCAATCATTCTAAACTTCAAAGAATAAAGTCAGATGCCAAAACTGTTCAGAAGCAAAAAGCTACAAGTCCCGCTCATCTAATTGGAGCTAAGTTTCTTTGATATTTTGGAGTCTATAATATATTCTCTTCTTTTTATTCTATTTTGATTTTCAGTTGCTTGGGGACAAGCAACAATTTAAGTTTGGTGTTGTGATGAGCGGATAATTTATACGCTTTTTGGCACTGTTTTTAGTATGTTTTTAGTACATTTTAGTTAGTTTTTAGTATGTTTTTATTAGTTTTTATTTAAAATTCACTTTTCTGGGCTTTACAATGAGTTTGTGTGTTTTTCTGTGATTTCAGGTAATTTCTGGCTGAAATTGAGGGACCTGAGAAAAAATCTGATTCAGAGGCTGAAAAAGGACTATAGATGCTGTTGGATTCTGACCTCCCTGCACTCGAAGTAGATTTTCTGGAGCTACAGAAGCCCAATCGGCGCGCTCACAATTGCGTTGGAAAGTAGACATCCTGGGCTTTCCAGCAACGTATAATTGTCCATACTTTGCCCGAGATTTGAGGCCCAAACCGGCGTTGCAAATCAGCTTCAGAATTCCCAGCGTTTAACGCCGGAACTGGCACAAAAGTGGGCGTTTAACTCCAGGAAAAGTCTCTACACGTGAAAGCTTCAATGCTCAGCCCAAGCACACACTCAGTGGACCCCGGAAGTGGATTTTTACGTCATTTACTCATTTCTGTATATCCTAGGTTACTAGTTCACTATAAATAGGATCTTTTGACATTGTATCTTTACCTCATGACACATTACATGTTTTTTATTGTATCTTCTATGGCATGAGTCTCTAAACCCCATGGTTGGGGGTGAGGAGCTCTGATGTGTCTTGATGGATTAATGCAATTACTACTGTTTTTCATTCAATCACGCTTGCTTCTATTCTAAGATATCACTTGTTCCTCAACTTGATGAATGTGATGATCCGTGACACTCAACATCATTCTCACCTATGAACGTGTGCCTGACAACCACCTTCATTCTACTTTAGATTGAGTGAATATCTCTTGGATTCCTTAATCAGAATCTTCATGGTATAAGCTAGAATTGATGGCGGCATTCAAGAGAATCCGGAAGGTCTAAACCTTGTCTGTGGTATTCTGAGTAGGATTCAAGGATTGAATGACTGTGACGAGCTTCAAACTCCTGAGGGCTGGGCGTTAGTGACAGACGTAAAAGAATCATTGGATTCTATTCCAACCTGATTGAGAACCGATAGATGATTAGCCGTGCTATGATAGAGCGCGTTGAACATTTTCACTAAGAGGATGGGAGGTAGCCATTGACAACAGTTAAACCCTACATACAGCTCGCCATGGAAGGAGCCTTGCGTGCATGAAGAAGAAGACAGTAGGAAAGTAGAGATTCAGAAGATAGAGCATCTCCAAGACCTCGACCTGTTCTCCATTATTGCAAAACAAGTATTTATTTCATGTTCTTTTACTTTTCACAATTAAACCTGAGAATTATTGATATCCTAACTAAGAGTTACATGATAACCATAGCTTGCTTGAAGCCAACAATCTCCATGGGATCGACCCTTACTCACGTAAGGTATTACTTGGACGACCCAGTGCACTTGCTGGTTAGTTGTGCGGAATTGCAAAAGTGTGATTGCAATTTCATGCACCAGCCTCCCAACAAGCGCTTCTTTAATGTCATTAGCTTGACAGTGGGCCCTTATGGAGCCTTACAGACACTCAGAGGAATGTTGGAACCTCCCAACACCAAACTTAGAGTTTGAATGTGGGGGTTCAACACCAAACTTAGAAGTTGGTTGTGGTCTCCCAACACCAAACTTAGAGTTTGACTGTGGGGACTCTGTTTGACTCTGTTTTGAGGGAAGCTCTTCATGCTTCCTCTCCATGGTTACAGAGGGGTATCCTTGAGCCTTAAACACAAAGGATTCTTCATTCACTTGAATGATCAATTCTCCTCTGTCAACATCAATCACAGCCTTGGTTGTGGCTAGGAAGGGTCTGCCAAGGATGATGGATTCATCCATGCACTTCCCAGTCTCTAGGACTATGAAATCAGCAGGGATGTAATGGTCTTCAACTTTTACCAAAAAATCCTCTACAAGTCCATAAGCTTGTTTTCTTGAATTGTCTACCATCTCTAGTGAGATTCTTGCAGCTTGCACCTCAAAGATCCCTAGCTTCTCCATTACAGAGAGAGTCATGAGGTTTATGCTTGACCCTAGGTCACACAAAGCCTTCTTGAAGGTCATGGTGCCTACTGTACAAGGTATTGAGAACTTCCCAGGGTCCTATCTCTTTTGAGGTAATCTCTGCCTAGACAAGTCATCCAGTTCTTTGGTGAGCAAAGGGGGTTCATCCTCCCAAGTCTCATTACCAAATAACTTGTCATTTAGCTTCATGATTGCTCCAAGGTATTTAGCAACCTGCTCTTCAGTGACATCTTCATCCTCTTCAGAGGAAGAATACTCATCAGAGCTCATGAATGGAAGAAGTAAATCCAATGGAATCTCTATGGTCTCAGTGTGAGCCTCAGATTCCCATGGTTCCTCATTAGGGAACTCATTGGAGGCCAGTGGACGTCCATTGGGGTCTTCCTCAGTGGCAATCACTGCCTCTTCCTCCTCTCCAAATTCGGCCATGTTGATGGCCTTGCACTCTCCTTTTGGATTCTCTTCTGTATTGCTTGGAAGAGTACTAGGAGGAAGTTCAGTAATTTTCTTGCTCAGCTGACCCACTTGTCCTTCCAAATACCCACTTGTGCCTCCAAGTTTCTAATGGAGGATCTTGTTTCAGTCATGAAACTTTAAGTGGTTTTGATTAGATCAGAGACTATGGTTGCTAAGTCATAGTGGCTCTGCTTAGAATTCTCTGTCTGTTGCTGAGAAGATGATGGAAAAGGCTTGCTGTTGCTAATCCTGTTTCTTCCACCATTATTGTTGTTGAAACCTTGTTGAGGTCTCTGTTGATCCTTCCATGAGAGATTTGGATGATTTCTCCATGAAGGATTATAGGTGTTTCCATAGGGTTCTCCCATGTAATTCACCTCTTCCATTGATGGGTTCTCAGGATCATAAGCTTCTTCTTCAGATGAAGCGTCATTAGTACTGCCTGGTGCAGCTTGCATTCCAGACAAACTCTGAGAAATCACATTGACTTGCTGAGTCAATATTTTGTTCTGAGCCAGTATGACATTCAGAGTATCAATCTCAAGAACTCCTTTCTTCTGATTCACCCCATTGTTCATATGATTCCTTTCAGAAGTGTACATGAATTGGTTATTTGCAACCATTTAATTGAGTTCCTGAGCTTTTGCAGGCGTCTTCTTCAGATGAAGAGATCCTCCAGCAGAGTTGTCCAATGACACCTTGGACAGTTCAGACAGACCATCATAGAAGATACCTATGATGCTCTGGTGCACGAAATTGCAACCACACCTTTGTAATTCCGCACAATTAACCAGCAAGTGCACTGGGTCATCCAAGTAATACCTTACCTGAGTAAGGGTCGATCCCACGGAGATTGTCGGCTTGAAGCAAGCTATGGTTATCTTGTAACTCTTAGTCAGGATATAAATAATTATCAGGGTTGATTGTAAAAAGTAAAAGAACATGAAATAAGTACTTGTTTTGCAGTAATAGAGAACAGGTTGAGGTTTTCGAGATGCACTATCTTCTGAATCTCTGCTTTCCTACTGTCTTCTTCAAGCACGCAAGACTCCTTCCATGGCAAGCTGTATGTAGGGTTTCACTGTTGTCAATGGTTACCTCCCATCCTCTCAGTGAAAATGTTGAACGCGCTCTATCACAGCACGGCTAATCATCTGTCGATTCTCAATCGGGTTGGAATAGAATCCAGTGATTCTTTTGCGTCTGTCACTAACGCCCAGCCCTCAGGAGTTTGAAGCTCGTCACAGTCATTCAATCCTTGAATCCTACTCAGAATACCACAGACAAGGTTTAGACCTTCCGGATTCTTTTGAATGCCGCCATCAATTCTAGCTTATACCACGAAGATTCTGATTAAGGAATCCAAGAGATATTCACTAAATCTAAAGTAGAATGGAGGTGGTTGTCAGACACACGTTCATAAGCAAGAATGATGATGAGTGTCATGGATCATCACATTCATCAAGTTGAAGAACAAGTGATATCTTAGAATAGAAGCAAGCGTGATTGAAAGAAAAATAGTAGTAATTGAATTAATCCATCAAGACACAACAGAACTCCTCACCCCCAACCATGGGGTTTAGAGACTCATGCCATAGAAGATACAATGAGAAATGTGTAATGTGTCATGAGGCAAAGATACAATGTCAAAAGATCCTATTAATAGTGAACTAGTAACGTAGGGTATACAGAAATGAGTAAATGACGTAAAAATCCTCTTCCGGGGTCCACTTGGTGTGTGCTTGGGCTGAGCATTGAAACTTTCATGTGTAGAGACTTTTTCTGGAGTTAAACGCCGGGAATTCTGAAGCTGATTTGCAACGCCAGTTTGGGCCATCAAATCCAGTTTGGGCGTTTAACTCCAATTTTTGTGCCAGTTCCGGCGTTAAACGCCGGGAATTCTGAAGCTGATTTGCAACGCCGGCTTGGGCCATCAAATCTCGGACAAAGTATAGACTATTATACATTGCTGGAAAGCCCAGGTTGTCTACTTTCCAACGCAATTGAGAGCGCGCCAATTGGGCTTCTATAGCTCCAGAAAATCCACTTCGAGTGCAGGGAGATCAGAATCCAACAGCATTTGCAGTCCTTTTTCAGCCTCTAATCAGATTTTTGCTCAGGTCCCTCAATTTCAGACAGAAAATACTACTTTCTGTGTCTCTGAATCAAACTTTTGCTCCAACTCCTCAAATTTCAGCCAAAAAATACCTGAAATTGCATAAAAACACAAACTAAAAGTAGAATCCAAAAATGTGAATTTTGCATTTAAAACCTATGAAAACTTAATAAACTTATACAAAATATACTAAAAACTATATGAAAATGATGGCAAAAAGCGTATAAAATATCCATTCATCAGAACACCAAACTTAAAATGTTGCTTGTCCCCAAGCAACTGAAAATCAAAATAGAATAAAAAGAAGAGAATATACTATAGACTCCAAAATATCAAAGAAACTTAGCTCCAATTAGATGAGCCGGACTTGTAGCTTTTTGCTTCTGAACAGTTCTGGCATCTCACTTTATTCTTTGAAGTTTAGAATGATTGGCATCTATAGGAACTCAGAACTCAGATAGTGTTATTGATTCTCCTAGTTAAGTATGATGATTCTTGAACATAGCTACTTTATGAATCTTGGCTGTGGCCCAAAGCACTCTGTCTTCCAGTATTACCACCGGATACATATATGCCACAGACACATACTTGGGTGAACCTTTTCAGATTGTGACTCAGCTTTGCTAAAGTCCCAAATTAGAGGTGTCCAGGGTTCTTAAGCACACTCTTTTTGTCTTGGATCACAACTTTATTATTACATTTTTTTTGTTTTTTTTGTATTCACTACTTTTTCTTGCTTCAAGAATCAATTTGATGATTTTTCAGATCCTCAATAACATTTCTCCTTTTCCATCATTCTTTCAAGAGCCAACAATTTTAACATTCTTAAAACAACAAATTCAAAAGACATATACACTGTTCAAGCATTCATTCAGAAAACAAATAGTATTGTCACCACATCAAACTAATTAAACTAGTTTCAAAGATGAATTCAAAATCCTGTACTTCTTGTTCTTTTGTGATTAAAGCATTTTTCATTTAAGAGAGGTGATGGATTGGTTCCTTCAGCAATTTGCAGAGCATGCAGTTTTGATTCTGCTGTTCTTCCTTAATTTGTTCCATAGCTTCTTGCAGCTTGGCAACAGATGCTTCTAGACGAGTCCAGTAGTCAATTTTAGGAAGTTCAGGGAGGAACTCCTGCGCCCTCCTTTTGATAGAGTTATCTTGCATTTGTCCTTCCATTGACCTCTTGGTTATTGGGTGCTCAATTGGGATGAATTCATCTACTCCCATCCTCACCCCAGCATCTTTACATAGCAAAGAGATTAAGCTTGGGTAAGCCAGTTTGGCTTCAGTGGAGTTCTTGTTTGCAATTGTGTAAATCTCACAAGCAATCAGATAATGAATCTCCACTTCTTTTCCCTGTATAATACAATGAATCATCACTGCTCTCTTGATAGTAACCTCAGAACGGTTACTAGTGGGCAAGATAGAACGCCCTATGAAGTTCAACCAGCCTCTTGCAACTGGTTTGAGATCTCCCCTCTTGAGTTGGTTTGGGACACCTTTTGAATTAGTCATCCACTTGGTTCCAGGGAGGCATATGTCCTCTAGAACTTGATCCAACCCCTTATCTACTCTCACCGTTCTCCTATTAAAGGATTTAGGATCATCTTGTAGTTGAGCTAATTTGAAGACCTATCTTATTTTATCCAGATGGAAGTAAATAATTCTCCCTCTGACCATGGTTCTGTAGGTATGAAAAGCGGTTCCAGTCATTCTCTGCTTATCTGTCAGCCACAGATTTGAGTAGAATTCCTGAACCAT
>NC_029777.3:29211696-29212319 GCF_000817695.3 Arachis duranensis
AATTTGCTCTTGGATCTCCGGATATTCATCTTCTTTCAGATCAAATTTAACTTCCGGGATCACTGACCTTAGACCCATTATTTTGTGGTAATGGTCTGCATGTTCTTTGGTTAAGAACTTCTCTTGACTCCAAAGGTCTTTTGGAGCATTCTCTTTCTTGCCTTTTAAGTTGGTTTGTTTTCCTTTGGGGGCGATGATCTTGATGAGCCTTAACTTAGTGATCACGAAAAAACACACCAAACTTAGAGGTTTGCTTGTCCTCAAGCAAAAGAAAGGAAAGAGGAGAGAGAGAAGGAGAGCAAATTCGAATGGTGGGGAAGGGGGGTGTGGCCGAACATATATTTATAAGGAGGGGAGAGAAAGTTCGAAAATTTTGAAGGAGATTTGAGAAGATATGGGAAGAAATTGAGAGATATTTGAGTTTTTTGAAGATTTGGAAAGGATTTGAAAGAGATTTGAAGAATGATTTTAAATTTGAAAATTTGAAGGTGAATGATGAATGTTTGAAATGTATTATTGTAGAAAATTATGGATTAAAACAAGAAAGTTTGAAAAAATTTTAAGTGGAAAGCAAAATCTCTGTCTCCCACCTTTCTGGCGTTAAACGCCCAGAATGGTATCCA
>NC_029777.3:29212409-29216143 GCF_000817695.3 Arachis duranensis
AAACCCCTTCATCACTGGGCGTTTTGCTAAACGCCCAGGATGCTGCACACCTGGCGTTAAACGCCCAGAATGGTGCCCATTATGGCGTTTAACGCCCAAAATGGCACCTTTACTGGCGTTAAACGCCCAGAATGGTGCCCATTCTGGCGTTTAACGCCCAAAGTACCCCTTACTGGCGTTTTTTCGCCAGCAAGCTCATTTTCTCTGCTTTTTGCACTGAATCCTTCTGTAACTCTGTGAATTCCTTCAATTTTGATGATTGCCCTTTGAGAATATTTTTCAAACTTTGATTAAACAAAACAGATAACCTGCTAATGACTGGGTTGCCTCCCAGCAAGCGCTTCTTTAATGTCTTTAGCTGGACCTTCACTGAGAATCATTCAAGCCTCAGTTTTGAGCATTCTTGCTCAAAATTGTTTTCAACATAATGCTTGATCCTCTGTCCATTAACAATGACCTTTTTGTCAGAAGCAGTATCCTGAAGCTCAACATATCCATATGGTGACACTCCTGTAATCACATACGGACCCCTCCAGCAGGATTTATGTTTTCCTGGGAACAGTCTGAGCCTAGAGTTGAAGAGCAGAACTTTTTGTCCTGGCTCAAAGACTCTGGATGATAACTTCTTGTCATGCCACTTCTTTGCCTTTTCCTTATAAATTTTTGCATTTTCAAAGGCACTGAGTCTAAATTCATCTAGCTCATTTAGCTGGAGCAATCTTTCTTCACTAGCTAACTTAGCGTCCAGGTTTAGGAATCTAGTTGCCCAGTAGGCTTTATGTTCCAGTTCCACGGGCAAATGACAGGCCTTGCCATACACAAGTTGGTATGGAGAGGTTCCTATTGAAGTCTTGAATGCTGTTTTGTATGCCCACAGAGCATCATCCAAGCTCTTTGCCCAATCCTTTCTACGGGCAATTACAGTCCGTTCTAGGATTCTCTTTAGCTCTCTGTTAGAGACTTCAGCTTGCCCATTTGTCTGTGGATGATATGGGGTTGCCACTTTGTGGCTAATTCCATATCGGACCATAGCAGAGTACAGCTGTTTACTGCAGAAATGAGTGCCCCCATCACTGATTAGTACTCTGGGAACACCAAACCTGCCGAAGATGTGTTTCTAAAGGAATTTCAGCACGGTCTTACTATCATTAGTGGGTGTAGCAATTGCTTCTACCCATTTAGATATGTAGTCCACTGCCACCAGAATGTAAGTGTTTGAGTATGATGGTGGGAACGGACCCATAAAAGTCAATACCCCATACATCAAACAATTCAATCTCTAGGATCCATTGTTGAGGCATGGCGTATCCATGAGGCAAGTTACCAGCTCTTTGGCAACTGTCACAGTTACGCACAAACTCTCGGGCGTCTCTATAGAGAGTGGGCTAGTAGAAGCCACATTGGAGGACCTTAATGGCTGTTCGCTCACTTCCGAAATGTCCCCCATACTGTGATCCATGGCAATGCCACAGGATCCTTTGTGCTTCCTCTCTGGGTACACATCTGCGGATCATTCCGTCTGCACATCTCTTAAAGAGATATGGCTCATCCCACAGGTAGTACTTGGCATCTGAAATTAATTTCTTTCTTTGCACCCTGCTGTACTCTTGGGGTATGAACCTCACAGCTTTGTAATTTGCAATATCTGCAAACCATGGAGCTTCCTGAATGGCAAAAAGTTGCTCATCTGGGAAAGTCTCAGAGATCTCAGTAGAAGGGAGGGACGTCCCAGCTACTGGTTCTATCCGGGACAGATGATCAGCTACTTGGTTCTCTGTCCCTTTTCTGTCTTTTATTTCTATATCAAACTCTTGCAGAAGCAACACCCATCTTATGAGCCTGGGTTTTGAATCCTGCTTTGTGAGTAAGTACTTAAGAGCAGCATGGTCAGTGTACACAATCACCTTTGATCCCACTAGATAGGATGTAAACTTGTCAATGGCATAGACCACTGCAAGTAACTCTTTTTCTGTGGTTGTGTAATTCTTCTGTGCATCATTTAGAACACGGCTGGCATAATAAATGACGTGTAAAAGCTTGTTATGCCTCTGTCCCAACACTACACCAATGGCATGGTCACTGGCATCACACATTAATTCGAATGGTAATGTCCAGTCTGGTGCAGAGATGACTGGTGCTGTGACCAGCTTGGCTTTCAGGGTCTCAAATGCCTGCAGACACTGTGTGTCAAACACAAATGGTGTGTCAGCAGCTAGCAGGTTGCTCAGAGGTTTTGTAATTTTCAAAAAATCCTTTATAAACCTTCTGTAGAATCCTGCATGCCCCAGAAAGCTTCTGATTGCCTTAACATTGGCAGGTGGTGGTAATTT
This sequence comes from Arachis duranensis, assembly GCF_000817695.3. Taxonomy (NCBI): domain Eukaryota; kingdom Viridiplantae; phylum Streptophyta; class Magnoliopsida; order Fabales; family Fabaceae; genus Arachis; species Arachis duranensis. The sequence goes on from NC_029777.3 coordinate 29,214,740, forward strand.
TTCAATTACCTCTACCTTTACCTTATCCACCTCTATTCCCTTGCTTGAAATTTTGTGCCCAAGGACAATTCCTTCAGTCACCATAAAGTGACATTTCTCCCAGTTTAAAACCAGGTTAGTCTCTTGGCACCTTTAAAGAACAAGTGCTAGGTGGTTAAGACAGGAGCTGAATGAGTCTCCATATACTGAGAAGTCATCCATGAAAACTTCCAGAAATTTCTCCACCATATCAGAGAAGATGGATAGCATGCATCTCTGAAAAGTTACAGGAGCATTACACAGACCGAAAGGCATTCTCCTGTAGGCAAACACACCAGAAGGGCAAGTGAATGCTGTTTTCTCTTGGTCCTGAGGATCTACTGCAATTTGGTTGTAACCTGAATAGCCATCCAAAAAGCAGTAATAATCATGACCAGCTAGTCTTTCTAGCATTTGGTATATGAATGGTAAAGGGAAATGATCCTTTCTGGTGGCTGTATTGAGCCTTCTGTAGTCAATACACATACGCCACCCTGTAAATGTTCTTGTAGGAACCAGTTCATTTTTTTCATTATGAACCACTGTCATGCCTCCCTTCTTGGGGACAACTTGGACAGGGCTCACCCAGGGGCTATCAGAAATAGGATAAATAATCACAGCCTCTAGTAATTTAGTGACCTCTTTCTACACCACCTCCTTCATGGCTGGATTTAGCCGCCTTTGTGGTTGAACCACTGGTTTGGCATTATCCTCCAATAGGATCTTGTGCATGCATCTTGCTGGGCTAATGCCCTTAAGATCACTTATGGACCACCCAAGAGCTGTCTTGTGTGTCCTTAGCACTGCAATCAGTGCTTCCTCTTCCTGTGGATTTAAAGCAGAGCTTATAATTACAGGAAAGGTACCACCTTCTCCCAGAAATGCAGCATCCTTGAAGATGTCCTCTAGTTCTGATTCTAGACTTTTAGTCATATTGATCTCTTCCACCAAATAGTCAATAATGTCAGCGCTCATGCAGTCATTTGATGTGTCTGGATGCTGCATAGCTTTGACAGCATTCAACTTGAACTTATCCTCATTGACTCTCAGGGTTACTTCCCCTTTTTGTACATCAATAAGAGTTCGTCCAGTTGCTAGGAAAAGTCTTCCTAGGATGAGAGTTGCACACTTGTGCTCCTCCATTTCCAGCACTACAATGTCAGTTGGAAAGGCGAATGGCCCAACCTTGACAATCATGTCCTCAATTATGCCTGATGGATATTTAATGGAGCCATCAGCAAGTTGGAGACATATCCGGGTTAGTTTGACTTCTTCAGTTAACCCAAGCTTTCTGATAGTGGATGCAGGTATTAGATTGATACTTGCTCCAAGGTCACACAGGGCTGTCTTGGTGCAAGCACCTTCTAATGTGCATGGTATCATAAA
>NC_029777.3:29216406-29228662 GCF_000817695.3 Arachis duranensis
TTTCCCCCTTTTCTGGCGTTTGAATGCCAGAACTGGGCAGGGAATGGGCGTTTAACGCCAGCTTTTCCCCCCTTTCTGGCGTTTGAACGCCAGGAGTATTCCTCTCTAGGCTCTTACTGTCCTCAGAGGGATTTTGAGCAGTGGTTTGGTTATCCTCTGTCAACTGTTCCTTTCTTGGATTTTTGCTACTTTGAGCAGTGTTATTCAATGTCTTCCCACTTCTCAGTTGAACTGCTTGGTATTCTTCTGTTATCTGTTTAGATAACTGTGGTTTTGTCTGATTCAACTGTGATTCTATGTTCTTGTTAGCAATTTTAGTTTCTTGGAGCATCTCTTTAAATTATGCTAACTGTTTTGTCATCAGGTGTAGTTGCTGATTAAGCTCAACCATCTGTTCTTGAGGATTAGGATCAGTGGCTACTGCCATAACTTCTTCTTTTGTAGAGGACTCATTGTTAGAGTACAAATGTTGATTTCTAGCAACAGTATCTATAAGCTCTTTAGCCTCTTCAATCGTCTTCCTCATATGTATAGATCCACCAGCTGAGTGGTCTAGAGACATCTGAGCTTTTTCTGTATGCCCATAGTAGAAGATGTCTAACTATACCCACTCTGAAAACATTTCAAATGGACATTTTCTTAGCATACCTCTATACCTCTCACAGACATTATAAAGGGATTCATTATCCTCTTGTTTAAAGCCTTGGATGTCCAGCCTTAGCTGTGTCATCCTTTTTGGAGGGTAAAATTGATTCAGGAATTTGTCTGATAACTGTTTCCATGTCTTTATGCTTGCTATAGGTTGGTTATTCAACCACCTATTAGCTTGATCTTTTACAGCAAATGGAAACAGTAATAATCTGTAGACATCCTGATCCACCTATTTATCACGTACTGTGTCAGCAAGTTGTAAGAATTGTGCCAGAAACTCAGTAGGTTCTTCCTGTGGAAGACCAGAATACTGGCAATTTTGCTGCACCATGATAATGAGTTGAGGATTTAGCTCAAAGCTGCTTGCTTTAATGGGAGGTATACAGATGATACTCCTATATGCAGCTATAATGGGGTTAGCATATGACCCCAGAGTCCTTCTGGACTGTTCAATTCCACTTAGGTCCATGATGGAGAAAGGGAATATGATATGGATTCACAAGTAAAGTAATTTTTTTTAAAGGTGACCGAAAAAAATTTAAGATAAAATAAAATAAAATTTCGAAAACTAAAAAAAATAAGATCAAAATAGATTGAAAACTAAATCAATTAGTTAATAAAAAAAAAGATTTTGGAATTAGCAATTGAAACGATATGATTGAAAATTATTTTGAAAAAGAATCAATCTTTGAAATGAGGAAAGAGAAAAACAACAAAATGACACCAAACTTAAAATTTTTAGAAAATCAGACACAAATTTTCGAAAACTTAAAGGAAAACACAAAGAAGACACCAAACTTAGAATATAAAACTAAACTCAAATAAAAGACTCTAAACCAACAAAAATAAAATAGTCCTAATCTAAGCAACAAGATAAACCGTCAGTTGTCCAAACTCGAACAATCCCCGGCAACGGCACCAAAAACTTTGTGCACGAAATTGCAATCACACCTTTGCAATTCCGCACAACTAACCAGCAAGTGCACTGGGTCGTCCAAGTAATACCTTACGTGAGTAAGGGTCGATCCAATGGAGATTGTCGGCTTGAAACAAGCTATGGTTATCTTGTAACTCTTAGTCAGGATATAAATAATTATCAGGGTTGATTGTAAAAAGTAAAAGAACATGAAATAAGTACTTGTTTTGCAGTAATGGAGAACAGGTTGAGGTTTTGGAGATGCTCTATCTTCTGAATCTCTGCTTTCCTACTGTCTTCTTTTTCAAGCACGCAAGACTCCTTCCATGGCAAGCTGTATGTAGGGTTTCACCGTTGTCAATGGTTACCTCCCATCCTCTCAGTGAAAATGTTCAACGCGCTCTGTCACAGCACGGCTAATCATCTGTTGGTTCTCAATCGGGTTGGAATAGAATCCAGTGATTCTTTTGCGTCTGTCACTAATGCCCAGCCCTCAGGAGTTTGAAGCTCGTCACAGTCATTCAATCCTTGAATCCTACTCAGAATACCACAGACAAGGTTTAGACCTTCCGGATTCCCTTGAATGCCGCCATCAATTCTAGCTTATACCACGAAGATTCTGATTAAGGAATCCAAGAGATATTCACTCAATCTAAAGTAGAATGGAGGTGGTTGTCAGGCACACGTTCATAAGTGAGAATGATGATGAGTGTCACGGATCATCACATTCATCAAGTTGAAGAACAAGTGATATCTTAGAATAGAAGCAAGCGTGATTGAATGAAAAACAGTAGTAATTGCATTAATCCATCAAGACACAGCAGAGCTCCTCACCCCCAACCATGGGGTTTAGAGACTCATGCCTTAGGAAGTACACAAAGAAACGTGTAAAGTGTCATGAGGTACAGATACAATGTCAAAAGATCCTATTAATAGTGAACTAGTAACCTAGGGTATACAGAAATGAGTAAATGACGTAAAAATCCACTTCCGGGGTCCACTTGGTGTGTGCCTGGGCTGAGCATTGAAGCTTTCATGTGTAGAGACTTTTTCTGGAGTTAAACGCCAGCTTTTATGCCAGTTTGGGCGTTTAACTCCAATTTTTGTGCCAGTTCCGGCGTTAAACGCCAAGAATTCTGAAGCTGATTTGCAACACCGGCTTGGGCCATCAAATCTCGGGCAAAGTATGAACTATTATACATTGCTGGAAATCCAGGATGTCTACTTTCCAACGCAACTGAGAGTGCGCCAATTGGGCTTCAGAAAATCCACTTCGAGTGCAGGGTGGTCAGAATCCAACAGCATCTGCAGTCCTTTTCAGCCTCTAAATCAGATTTTTGCTCAAGTCCCTCAATTTCAGCCAGAAAATACCTGAAATCATAGAAAAACACACAAACTCATAGTAAAGCCCAGAAAAAGTGAATTTTAACTAAAAACTAATAAAAATATAATAAAAAATAACTAAAATATACTAAAAACGTACTAAAAACAATGCCAAAAAGCGTATAAATTATCCGCTCATCATGCTCCATTCAGAAAGCATGTCAGAAGGACACTTTCTGATCAATTGTTTGTATCTTTCTGATTCTCCTTCCTTCTGTCTGAAGGTTTGGACTTCCACTCTAAGCTTACTCAATTTTTGAGGTGGAAAGAACTTTGCCAAGAAGGCATTGACTAGCTTTTCCCAAGAGTTCAGGCTTTCTTTAGGTTGTGAGTCCAACCATATTCTAGCTCTGTCTCTTACAGCAAAAGGGAATAGCATAAGTCTGTAGACCTCAGGGTCAACCCCATTGGTCTTGACAGTGTCACAGATTTGCAAGAATTCAGCTAAAAACTGATGAGGATCTTCCAATGGAAGTCCATGGAACTTGCAATTCTGTTGCATTAGAGAAACTAATTGAGGCTTAAGCTCAAAGTTGTTTGCTCCAATGGCAGGGATGCAGATGCTTCTCCCATAGAAGTCGGGAGTAGGTGCAGTAAAGTCACCCAGCACCTTCCTTGCATTGTTGGCATTGTTGTTGTTTTTGGCTGCCATGTCTTCTTCTTGTTTGAAGATTTCTGTTAGGTCCTCTACAGAGAGTAGTGCTTTAGCTTCTCTTAACTTTCGCTTTAAGGTCCTTTCAGGTTCAGGGTCAGCCTCAACAAGAACGTTTTTTGTCTTTGCTCCTGCTCATATGAAAGAGAAGAGAACAAGAAAATATGGAATCCTCTATGTCACAGTATAGAGATTCCTTGAGGTGTCAGAGGAAAAGAAAAATAGAAGGAAGAGGTAGAAGAATTCGAACTGAGAAAGATAGAGTTCGAATTGTGCATTGAGGAGGAGGGTTTGTCCATAAATAGAAAGATGTGAGAAGAGGGGAAGAAATTTTCGAAAATTAAAGTGAATTAATTAAAAGAAATTTTGAAAAAATGGTAATTGATTTTCAAAAACTAAGATTGAGAAAGAAATAAAGTGATTTTGAAAAAGATTTTGAAATTGGAAATCAAAGAGATATGATTGAAGACTATTTTGAAAAAGATGTGATTAAAAAGATATGATTGAAAAGTTATAGTTTTAAAGAGATATGATTGAAAAGATATGGTTGAAAAATAATTCAAAAAGATTTGATTTTTAAAAGTAATGACTTGGCTAACAAGAAAAGATATGATTCAAATATTAAACCTTTCTCAACAAAAAAGGTAACATACTTGAAATGTTTGAATCAAATCATTAATTGTTAGCAAGTATTTTTTAAAATGAAGAGAAATTAATTTTGAAAAGATATGATTGAAAAGATATGATTTGAAAAAGATTTCATTTTGAAAAATTTTGAAAACTTGAAAAAAAATTTGCATTAAAAACAAAAATCTTCCCTCTTGTGCCATCTTGGCGATAAACGCCCAGAATGGTATCCATTCTGGCATTTAACGCCCAAAACTCTACCCTTTTAGGCATTAAACACCCAGCCAGGCACCCTGGCTAGCGTTTAAACGCCAGTTTTCCTTCCTCACTGGGCATTTTAAACGCCCAGCTTTTTCTGTGTAATTCCTTTGCTATATGTTCTGAATCTTCAATTCTCTGTATTATTGACTTGAAAAGACACAAATTAAATTTTTTTTTTTTGGATTTTTAATAATGAGGAATAATCAAAATGAAACTAAGATCAAATAAACAATGCATGCAAGACACCAAACTTAGAAGTTTGTATACTACTGACACTAACAAGTTGAGAATGCATATGAGAAACAACAAAACACACAAAACAAGAGAATTTAAAGATCAGAGCAAGGAAATCATCAAGAACAACTTGAAGATCAATGAAGACACATGAATGAATTCAAAGAATGCATGCAATTGACACCAAACTTAAAATGAGACACTAGACTCACACAAGGAACATAAAATATTTTTGATTTTTATGACTTTGTAATTTTTTTGGATTTTTCGAAAATTATATGGAAAAAAAAATAAAGAGATTCAAAATTTTTAATAAGAATTCTAGGAATCATGCAATGTTAGTCTAAAGCTTCAGTCTAAAGAAATTAGACATGGCTAGCCAAGCTTCAGCATGACATTGCATTCAAGAGCTAAATTGATGAGAATCAATCAGCTTTGGTGATGATAAGAACATCACCTTGAAACTCTAGAATTCATTCTTAAAAATTCTGAAAAATACCTAATCTAAGCAACAAGATGAACCATCAGTTGTCCAAACTCAAACAATCCCCGGCAATGGCGCCAAAAACTTGGTGCACGAAATTGTGATCATCAATGGTGCCATCAACATGGTATGCACAATTGCAATCTCAACTCTTTATCACAACTTTGCACAACTAACCAGCAAGTGCACTGGGTCGTCTAAGTAATAAACCTTACGCGAGTAAGGGTCGATCCCACGGAGATTGTTGGTATGAAGCAAGCTATGGTCATCTTGTAAATCTCAGTCAGGCAGATTCAAATGGTTATGAATGATTTATGAATAAAGCATAAAATAAAGATAGAGAAACTTATGTAATTCATTGGTGAGAGCTTCAGATAAGCGTATGGAGATGCTTTGTCCCTTTCGTCTCTCTGCTTTCCTACTGTCTTCATCCAATCCTTCTTACTCCTTTCCATGGCAAGCTGTATGTTGGGCATCACTGTTGTCAATGGCTACAGTCTCGTCCTCTCAGTGAAAATGTTCAACGCGCTCTGTCACAGCACGGCTAATCATCTGTCGGTTCTCAATCAGGTTGGAATAGAATCCAGTTATTCTTTTGCGTCTGTCCCTAATGCCCAGCCTTCAGGAGTTTGAAGCTCGTCACAGTCATTCAATCCTTGAATCCTACTCAGAATACCACAGACAAGGTTTAGACCTTCCGGATTCTCTTGAATGCCGCCATCAATTCTAGCTTATACCACGAAGATTCCGATTAAGAAATCCAAGAGATAAACATTCAAGCCTTGTTTGCTTGTAGAACGGAAGTGGTAGTCAGGCACGCGTTCATAAGTGAGAATGATGATGAGCGTCACATAATCATCACATTCATAATGTTCTTGGGTGCGAATGAATATCTTAGAACAAGAATAAGCTGAATTGAATAGAAGAACGATAGTAATTGCATTAATACTCGAGGTACAGCAGAGCTCCACACCTTAATCTATGGTGTGTAGAAACTCCACCGTTGAAAATACATAAGAACAAGGTCTAGGCATGGCCGAGAGGCCAGCCCCCATAATCTACGAACTAGACGTCCAAAGATGATCTAGAGATCTAAAGTGATCAAAAGATGAAAATACAATAGTAAAAGGTCCTATTTGTAGAGAACTAGTAGCTTAGGGTTTACAAAGATGAGTAAATTACATAAAAATCCACTTCTGGGCCCACTTGGTGTGTGCTTGGGCTGAGCAATGAAGCTTTCATATGTAGAGACTTTTCTTGGAGTTAAACGCCAGCTTTTGTGCCAGTTTGGGCGTTTAACTCCCATTCTTGTGCCAGTTCCGGCGTTTTACGCCAGAATTCTTGAGCTGACTTGGAACGCCTGTTTGGGCCATCAAATCTCGGGCAAAGTATGGACTATTATACATTGCTGGAAAGCCCAAGATGTCTACTTTCCAACGCAATTGAGAGCACGCCAATTGGGCTTCTGTAACGTTAATAAAACTCCAGAAAATCTACTTCGAGTGCAGGGAGTTCAGAATCCAACAGCATCTGCAGTCCTTTTCAGCCTCTGGATCAGATTTTTGCTCAAGTCCCTCAATTTCAGCCAAAAAATATATGAAATCATAGAAAAACACACAAACTCATAGTAAAGTCCAGAAAAGTGAATTTTAAATAAAAACTAATAAGAATATAATAAAAACTAACTAAAACATACTAAAAACATACTAAAAACAATGCCAAAAGCGTATAAATTATCCGCTAATCAATAGTAATGATGGCTATCTAATCAATTCAACTTTCTCTTTCATGTTTCCAATACAAGTTAATTAAATTTTGAAATCCATCAAAAGTGGGGGTGGTTTCCGTGGAAGCTTGCAGCTATATAACAAAAGTTTGATTTCACCATGTTAAAAGAATAGTTTAACCATTGGGCTCCATTTCCCTTTCGATTTCGGACCAACCACCTTGGTCTTGTAACAAATATTTCAATTGGGCTTGTTTAGCAATTTATTGGCCAAAACAATGATTCAGCCATACAATATATTACAAGTTTGGGCAAGGCTGAATGTTGTCAACAAATTGGGCCTTTTTGTTTTTCGGCCCAAAACAGAATCTGCTCAACAAAATTGTTAATTAACAAATGTTAATAAAGGATCAAATTAATAATTTTGCAATTAATTATTTTAATAATGTTTGATCATCATCAATTTAATTTAGAGTTTTTCAAACTCATCAATCTCCCCCTTGATGACAAACATTATTAAAAATTGAAATGGAAAGAGTAAGGATTAAAAGTACTCCCTTTGAATATAAGGATTCCTCCCCCTTTCCAACTGTTACATAGCTCCCCCTCAATATGCACCATTCTATTAAGGAAGCTTTTACCTGTAACATTTTTATCAAGCCTAAAGCCACTATGTATTCAACATATGGATTTTTGAAATGTTGAACTGCTTAATTTATGAGCAGAAATAAAATGATAAACAAAACTTATTTGTTATCATATAAATGATTTTCTGCTCAATAACAAACAAAATGCTTGAGTATGGAGTACATAGCAACCAAAGACACAATTGATAATTCCCAAACAATTTGCTACTAAAAAATTTGATTAAGTGAACGACATTTTCCAGCCATAATATCATAGCAGAAATTATCAGTTTATAGCAAGGAAAACATTTTCTATTTAAACAGAATCATATCAGAGCACAAAAAAATTATCCAACATATCAGAGCACAAGAGAATTATCACAACATAACTAAGTTCTAAATACAACAAATATTTCAACAAAACAGATCATAATCATTGGAACATAGGGTTTATGCACAGGGGTGATCATGAATCAAAAATGATTTCAGCCCCCTGTTTCTTTCAATCTTTCAATTTTTCTACCTTTTTCTCCCCCTATCGTCATCAATGGGGAACCTGCAAAAAAATAGATGACAATGGTATGCAGGCAAATATAACCAGAATATTGAAGAGTTTAAGACAATAACAGTGGTCCAGAGTATCCAACAACATACAAAATACCAAAATAACAAAATAGAACCAGAGTTCAACAAGTGACAAATAGATCAATCATCCGAAAGATTATATTCAGAACCAGATGTAGAATCCTCATCCATAGCCCCCATTTCTTGTTCAAGATGCTGAAGCATCAGATCCACTCTTTCTTCGCATTTGATCCAGGCTTTTTCATTCTCATACGCCTGTTTTTGAGCAGCCTTGTAGGATTGCACCATTAATTTTGACATATTAGAGAATTCAGTGAGGACCTCTTTGATGGATTCTCCAACCTTTGCTGGCTTGGTAGGGCGGCTTTCTAGATCACTATCAGAATGTGTAGTTGGCACAGAGCATTTTTCTTTGCCTTTCATAGAGCCCAAAACTCCTCCTCCCTTTATTGTGGAAATTTTATTTTCTACAGCCTCATTAAGTATATCAACATTAAAATATTCAAAGATGAATGTAAGAAAGATTCCATAAGGAGGATTAGCCTTTTTGTTACTTCTAACACACTCCCACATGTGTCTCACCATGAGATATGCAAAAGAGATAGGAGATGAAGTAATAATAGCAAAAAGCACTAAGGTATCAGAAACAATTACTCTGTGGTATGAACCACTATGAGGCATCAGAATGTGAGTGATGATTCTGTAAAGAAGTGCTCTTTCAGGGCCAAGAGCCTTGTGGGATAGAACCGTGCCATCCAGACTGGAGAAGGTCTCGCAGGTTTGGTTCAGAGCTATCTGATATGTGACCCCAACTTGTGAATCCCATTTTTCTGTCATATAAGCGGCTACTCTCTCATTAACATATCTCAAGGCAGCACTGATTGTTTATCTATTTAGAGACATTTGAACCTATTTGACATAGAAATGGATTGCACCATCAATAAACCTCATGTTTGTATAGAACTCGCAAACCAATGCAGGGTACACAGGTTTCTGAATACTAAACAAAGAAGTCCACTTCATATTGTCAAAGAGAGTGACAAAGTTAATGCCTTTTGCAGCAAGAGATTCCAAGTTCACTATATGGGATGCACATAAGTGACACTTCTTCAGAAATTCATTATGGAACTCATACGAAGTGCACGAATTAAATCTTCTTGGATCAAAGTGTGAGTGACCTTTGTTGTACTTATTCTTGAAATCAAGTGGTTCCAGATTCCGTGGTTCCCTGGTATTACGAAGCACGTAACCTTTGTTCCGCTGAGAGCTATGGTCAAAAGCATGTAGAGTTTCCTTCTTTGGAGGTGAATGTGGTAGAGAATTTTGGGACTCATCTTCTTCTTCGATCACTGGTTCCTTTTCCTTTCCTTTCTTTCGAGATGACTGTGAGGACGTAGCATAGATGTGAATATGAGTATGTGTTTGAGGGGTAGGAGAAAATGGAGGATTTTTGGAGAGAGGAGTTCGGCTACTTTTTCTTGGAGCAACCTTCTCTTTCATCTTATGAAAAATGGATAAGGGAGAGGAAAGATGAAGAAAGGCCGAGAAAAGTGGAGAGAGGTAGGAGGTTATGAGGGCATTTAATGCTAAGTGGAGAGAGAAGATTAAGTGAGTAATGGGCATTAAGTGGCGCAGTTATCCAAGGAAAGAATTTTTAAAATTAAAACTTGAGAGGTTAGCTCCTAGAATCAAGGGATGAAGGAAGGATAAAGATTTTGATTTTACAACAACTCCTTCATACAAGATTTGATATGACAACTTTCCAAAAGTATGATTAAAAACTTGAGGAACTCAAAAAGGACGAGAACGGGCCAGAGTTATGGAAGGTCAAGGAAGATTTGGTTGGGCCCATGATCATTAATATCAGAATGAGTCTCCCCTTGTATCAATGACAGTTCATCAGGTCCTCAATTTTGTCTCCTGATTTCCTACGAGACAAAAACAAACAGAATCAGAAAAAATCACAAATTACCAACAGAGCTTAATTCTAACATTCCCAAACTATTTCTTAGAGAGCAGAATCTGTCTTCATATAAGGGCTTAGTGAATATATCCGTAAGTTGTTCTTCGGATTTCACAAATTGAATATCAATAGTACCCTTTTACACATTTTCTCTAATAAAATGATATTTAATTTCAATGTGCTTGGTTCTTGAGTGCAAAACAGGATTTTTTGAGATGTTTATAGCACTCATATTGTCACAAAACAAGGGTATTCTATTGATTTTTAATTTGTAATCCTCCAACTGAGTTTTTAACCAAATTAATTGTGAACAACATATGGAGGCAGAGATATATTTAGCTTCGGCTATGGATAGAGCTACTGTGGCTTGTTTCTTGCTTGACCACATATTGAGTGAGCTTCCAAGGAAGCAACACATGCCGGATGTGCTCCTTCTATCCACCCGATCTCCCGCATAATCTGCATTACAAAACCCCACTGCACAAAAATCATCAGATTTTGGATATCATAAGCCATAATCACTAGTTCCCTTAATATATCTAATGATGCATTTAACGGCCGAAAGATGGGATTCCTTTGGGTAAGATTGAAATCTCAAACATACACCCACACTTTGAACAATGTCGGTCTAGAGGAGGTGAGATACATGAGTGAACCTATCATTCCTCTATACCGTGTTTCATCCACATCTTTGCCATCATCATCCTTCTCAAGTTTAGTTTTTGGATCGGCCAATGAATCCTTGTGTGATACCAATTGATGGTTATCAGTGGCTAAGAGAAGGGGTGTTGAATCTTAGCCACCTTTTTTGCTTGTAACACTTGCTGGCCTTTGAAATAACTTCTGGAGACTTTTTACTTTTTGTCTCGTACCTAGCCACGAGACTTTTTCTTTTTGTCTCGTAACTCGGCAAGAGATATTTTTCAGTTTTATTTCCTATGCAGCAGAAACAAAAATAGAGTAGAAGAAAGACAGAAAATCATCACACCACGAAGTATCCTGGTTTAGCTGCCAAGTGCAATGCAGCATACATCCGTTCTCCATCACAACAATGATGGAATTTCACTATAATCATCATGATTACATACAATAATTCTCCCTAGGAACTACCCTTCCTATTTCGGACAAGTCCACAATCTAACCCCAATCTTGAACTTGACTTGGTAACATACCAAGCTTTCAACTGCTAAGTGCTAACCCAACTTGCAAGGTGATTTCCACAGAATCATGAAACACAACACAGATGTACAAAAGACCTCTAAGGACATCTATGGATTTTTCTTTTAATTTTGTGCGCTCTGCCTTTTTCCGCTCTATGGCTATTTCTTACAAACCTCACTGTTTGCCTTTTTTCATGAGACTCAAGACAGACAAAATTAAACAGAAAAATACAAAATAAAGAACATTGAAGGAGAAGAATTTCTGTTAGCTTGCGTAGCTATAAGAACACTGTGATTTTCACTCTTTTCCTTGCTTCAAGCCCTGGCTGTTCTCCCTTATTTATAGAAGGGGAAGCCTCCAAGGTTGAAACTCTTGAACTGAGCTAATCTTCTTCTTCTTCAAGCAAAAAGGGTCCGGCCAGGGAGAGAGGAGAAGAAACCTTATGTAAAACCTGTAAATCATGATTGCTTGTATGCAAAGTTTGTATTTCGTAGGTTTTGATGAATGACAAACCAACAAACCACATGAAAGGACAAATCAACAAACATCTTAAATGAACAAACATGAAGAGTTGATAGCAAACACAACAACAACAAGAAACTCAAGTCCACAACTTTTGAAGACAAGTATAGAGTCTTAGGACTTAGGTAACCTCTTGTTAAGAACCAAATGTTAAATCTCTCAACACACACTCACAAAAGGTTTTAAAAAAAACTTGTTTTCAAAGGTAAAAAAGCATAGGAATTGATTCCAACAAGTTTGAGATCAATCCTAAGCTTTTTTAAGTGTTTTTAAACCATTCTTTGAGGTTTGCATCGATGCACACTCATCTTGCATCGATGCAAAGCATGCAACGACTTGTTGCATCGATGCAAAGATGTTTGCATCGATGCAACCTAGCTGAAAATTCAAATTTCAGCATCAAAGGCATATTTGCATCGATGCAAAGTGTTATGCATCGATGCAAATAATTCAAAAACATAAAAA
>NC_029777.3:29228885-29233877 GCF_000817695.3 Arachis duranensis
CATGCATAATTCCCCCTAAAGAAGTGAAATATATCAAAGCATGCATATTAACTTAAAATAGGAGTACCAAGCCTATTTTGAGTCATTTACTGAAAGAGCATACAAGCAATAATCATTAAACAGATATTAAAGTATTTAAACCATAAGAGAAAACCTTAGCTTACTAGGAGTTAGTTTAACAGTTCATATGATCAATTAAACATAAAGCGATAAACATAAAAGAAATGACTTGATGAAGAGGAGATAATCAATCTTGATCTTCATTATCATCACTATCCTCTTCATATGGTAGGTGGATGCCAAAATGCTCATATAAGTCATCAATACGACGATCCAAGCGACCCGTGCGATGATCTACACGAGACATACGACGATTAAGTGCTTCAAGTTGCCTACCATGCTCTACTTCAATCCTTTGGATGTTTTGGTTGATGGATTGTAATTCTCTCATTACATCAACCAAGGAGGGTGGTTCTTGAGCTTGAGGTGCTTGTGGAGGAGCTTGCTCTTGAGGATCTTGCTCATCAACATTTCTTCTTCCCATTTTATTGAGAAGGTGAGTGTTGATACAAGATTGGGGTGGTACTTCCTTTGCAATCTCATTTGATACATCAATACCAACATAATCGAAGACTTTAGACCATAGGCAAAGGAAACCTAGTCCACCATTCCTATCCTTCATCTTGAGCCTAATCATATGTTGTAATATAAAGTATGGCCAATTAATCTTAATCCCATTTACCATAGCCCACATGATAATCAAATCTTCATCAGTTACATTCGCATGCCCGGATATTCTTGGTTGCAATACATAGGTGACTAGATATAGCAAGGTTCTATGTTCCGCACTCATGGAATTGCAACTAATTTTGGAGTGAGCTCCTTGTACAAGGTTGAACAGATGCATGGCATTTTCCTTAGAATAACCCCATTCATCAATTGGGGTTTTACCACCTTGAAACAGGTCACCTTGATTTGGCAACTCCCAAATGGTGGCTAATTCATCTCCATCTAGCCTATAATCCTTTCTTCCTAACTTGAAGAGCAATGTGAAACTTGATTCATCTCCCTCAACAATCTCAATCATGAGTGTACTATAGGCTATGGCAACTAAATCCGGGTAATATCTACTCTTAATTTGAACAAAATCCATGAGACCTTGATGAACTAGAATAGCCTTAAGATTATCAAAATTATGAGTGGCAAGAAGGGTCGGATCCAAATACCTCGGAGGAATTTCCTTTCTTCCGGCGACTTTTTCCTCATAGAATTGAAGATCTTCATTGGAAGCAAAGTACCTTGCCAAAGGATGATTACTTGGAGGTGGAACCACACTTGAAGAACCTTTTGACTTCTTCATGGTTCTCTTGATTCTAGGCATTGTTGATGATGTTGTTTTATGGGTTTTGTAGAGGAGAAAGTGGGGACTTCAAATATGTAGTTTGTTTGTAGTGGGTATCAAGATTTTGTGAGTTGTATGAAGGTATGTGTGAGTTTGTTTTGGAGGTTATGGAGGTTTGAATGTGGGGATATGAGTTGTGAGGTTGAAGATGATGAAAAATGGGGGTTTAGGTTTTCAAAAAATGCCAAAATCACGTGTCTTTGTGTAATTTGGGCGAGTTTGCATCGATGCAATAGGCTTTGCATCGATGCACATAGCACGTCGTGTGCTTTGCATCGATGCAAAAGGCTTTGCATCGATGCACATAGTGCGTCGTGTGCTTTGCATCGATGCACAGCTTGGTTGCATCGATGCAACATGCATCATTTGCCCAAAAACACCAAGATTTCATCCTTTGGAGGTTCTTTCTTCAACCCTTTGAGTTCCATCATGTATATACTGACTCTAACCCATTATAAACTTCAATTTATTGATCCTCCAGTGTTTATGGTCTTCAAATTCTTCAACCTACCTCAAGATTGATTACTCATTCATCAAGTCATAAACCTGCAAAACAAGGGCCAACTGGATATCTCCAATGCTTAAGTTAGTAATAGATAAAAAAAATAGTAACATGAATACAATAAATTTTAAGCTAATCATATTAGATTAGAATCCAAGATACCAAGTTCATTTCGGATGTTAAAAAAACTTTCTTTACATAAAGGTTTAGTGAAGATGTCTGCTAGTTGTTTACTAGTTTCAACAAATTCAATAACCACATCACCCTTTTCAACATGGTCTCTTATGAAGTGATGTCTAATCTCAATATGCTTGGTTCTTGAATGTTGAACCGGATTCTTGGTTAAATTTATTGCACTAGTATTATCACATTTGATAGGAATGTGGTCAAGCATGAGTCCATAATCCATAAGTTGTTGTTTCATCCATAAAATTTGGGCGCAACAACTACCGGCGGCTACATACTCGGCTTCGGCGGTAGACAAGGCTACACTTACTTGTTTCTTACTATGCCATGAAACAAGAGAGTTTCCTAGCAAGTGACAAGTGCCGCTAGTGCTTTTCCTATCCAATTTGCAACCGGCAAAATCGGAATCGGAATAGCCAATCAAATCACAGGTGGATCCTTTCGGATACCACAATCCAACATTCAATGTTCCTATGAGATACTTCATAATCCTTTTTACCGCACTTAAGTGAGATTCCTTAGGATTAGCTTGGTATCTCGCACACATGCATACACTAAACATGATATCTGGCCTACTTGCCGTTAGATAAAGTAATGATCCTATCATGCCTCTATACTTCTTTACATCTATGCTTTTACCTTGTTCATCTTTGTCAAGGTAGCAAGTAGTGCTCATTGGTGTGTCCATTGCCTTAGCATTGTCCATTCCAAATCTTTTGAGCAGTTCCTTGCAATATTTGGTTTGGCTAACGAAAGTTCCTTCTTTTCCTTGTTTGATTTGAAGACCAAGGAAGAAGTTGAGTTCGCCCATCATGGACATTTCAAATTCACTTTGCATGAGGTTTGAGAAAAACTTGCAAAGTGATTCGTTAGTTGAACCAAATATTATGTCATCGACATAAACTTGTACCAAAAGGATATTTTTGTTTTCAATCAAGATAAATAAAGTTGTATCAACCTTCCCTCGTCTAAAACCTTTTTCTTTTTTATGTTTTTGAATTATTTGCATCGATGCATAACACTTTGCATCGATGCAAATGTGTCTTTGATGCTGAAATTTGAATTTTCAGCTAGGTTGCATCGATGCAAGCATCTTTGCATCGATGCAACAAGTCGTTGCATGCTTTGCATCGATGCAAGATAAGTGTGCATCGATGCAAACCTCAAAGAACGGTTTAAAAACACTTTAAAATGCTTAGGATTGATCTCAAACTTGTTGGAGTCAATTCCTATGCTTTTGTACCTTTGAAAACAAGTTTTTTAAAACCTTTTGGCTAGCATTGAATCATCAAAACATTTTGTGAGTGTGTGTTTGAGAGATTTAACATTTGGTTCTTAACAAGAAGTTACCTAAGTCCTAAGACTCTATACATGTCTTCAAAAGTTGTGGACTTGAGTTTCTTGTTGTTGTTGTGTTTGCTTTCAACTCTTCATGTTTGTTCATTTAAGATGTTTGTTGATTTGTCCTTTCATGTCGTTTGTTGGTTTGTCATTCATCAAAACCTACGAATAAAAACTTCGCATACAAGCAACATGATTTACAACATGATATGCGGACTCGATGGTAGATGGTTCAATTTGAGAAACAAAAGCACTATATGCAAGTAAATTTCTAAAAGTGGATCGAGTTGTTACCCCTTTCGAAACACTACCAATGACGTTGTCTAGAGGATGATTCTTTGAAGTATGCCAATCCTTTGGAAGTGCATTTGTTTGTGCTTGTGATGGTTCAATTTCTTCAACTTGAACACTATCCTTTGTTGAGCTTGTAGAGGCTTCATTTAAATCCTTTTCTTTGTCTTCACCATTCAAATTTAGTGAACCAAGGTTTTCTACATTTTTGTCAAGATCTTTTCTAGCACAACAATGGTTAGTTTCATCAAAAGCAACATGAATACTTTCTTCTATAGTCATGATGCATTTATTATATACTCTAAAAGCTTTGCTAGTTAGAGAGTAGCCTAAGAAGATTCCTTCATCAGCCTTAGCATCAAATTTTCCTAAGTTATCTTTTCCATTATTTAGAATAAAGCATTTACAACCAACGACGTGAAGGTGGGAAATATTTGGCTTTCTTCCTTTGTACAATTCGTACGGTGTTTTCTTAAGAATAGGTCGAATGATAATCCTATTCATAACATAACACGCGGTACTAACCGCATCCGCCCAAAAGTACTTAGGAATATTAGCCTCATTGAGCATAGTTCTCGCCATTTCTTCTAAATGACGATTTTTCCTTTCAACCACACCATTTTGTTGTGGTGTTCTAGGAGAGGAAAAATTATGCTCAATGCCATTTTCTTCACAAAAAGTTTCAAAAAGATTGTTTTCAAATTCTCCACCATGATCACTTCTAATAGATAATATATGCAAATTCTTTTCATTTTGAATAACTTTGGCTAATCTTTTGAATGCTCGAAATGCATCACTCTTGTTTGCTAGGAACAAGGTCCATGTAAATCGAGAGTAATCATCAACAATAACTAAAGCATAGTAATTACCACCAAAGCTCATAGTCCTAGAAGGACCAAATAAATCCATGTGCAAAAGATGTAATGGCCTTGTTGTTGAAACAATATTTTTGGATTTAAAAGAGGCCTTTACTTGTTTTCCCTTTTGACATGCGTCGCAAAGGACGTCTTTTTCAAAACGTAACTTTGGTAAGCCAATTACTAACTCTTTAGAGACCAACTTATTAAGATGGTCCATGTTAGCATGAGCTACTCTACGATGCCATAACCAAGTTTCATCATTTTTACTAACAAGGAATTTCACATCATTTGAGGAAACTTCATTTAGATTAAACATGTATACATTGTCAACACGGTGCCCAATTAGCACAATTTCATTAGTGTCTTGCCTTTTTATCAAACAACATTTTGAATCAAAGGTGACTAAGTTT
>NC_029777.3:29234919-29236333 GCF_000817695.3 Arachis duranensis
TAATGACATATTACATTTGGATTATGCATCCTATGCATGTTTCTAAATGGTTGCCTAGGTTGTTCCCTAAATGCAACAGCTTTTGATCTATATGCATTGTGATTATAATTTCTAAAAGAAGCATGTTGAGGAGGACGTTTAAAGGCTTCATTTCTTTTAGGCATGCTTACCTTTTGGGCTTGCGGTTGCCTAATAGGGGTTTTAACATTTTTAAATTTTCCTTTATCAAAACCCAAACCTTCCTTATTATGAACATGCTTTTGGTCTTTCAACATTTTATCTAAGTTCTTTGAAGATTCATTGAACTTAGCTAAAGTGTTCTTAAGATTTGTAATTTCGTTTTCATGCATTTTACAAGATTTGTATGGATCACTACTTGTGCTACACTTATCTTTTCCAAGATTGATATTCTCGTTTTTCAACATTTCATTTCTTTTATGTTTATCGCTTTATGTTTAATTGATCATATGAACTGTTCAACTAACTCCTAGTAAGCTAAGGTTTTCTCTTATGTTTTAAATACTTTAATATCTGTTTAATGATTATTGCTTGTATGCTTTTTCAGTAAATGACTCAAAATAGGCTTGGTACTCCTATTTTAAGTTAATATGCATGCTTTGATACATTTCACTTCTTTAGGGGGAGTTATGCATGTTTATCATATATAAAAAGAAAGGAAATCAAAATCTCTTCTTTTTGATAATGTCAAAAGGGGGAAGAAAAAGTTGAGGATATTTAAAAAATTTGAAATATTTGAAGATTTGAAAAGGGAGAAAAGTTTGAGGATTTGAAAAGGAAAGAAAAAGTTTGCAAAATAATGATTTCAAAAAGACTTCCGCTAAAGCAAAAACTTTGATACCAAATTTTTTTTATTAAGCACCCTCTTAAAGGAACAAATGCACATACTTAGGGGGAACTCTTGCAAAAGTTTTCTATAAAGGAAAGTGCATCACAATTGCTTTCAAAATCATTTATATATCCTCAAAATTGGTTTGTCATTATCAAAAAGGGGGAAATTGTAAATCATGATTGCTTGTATGCGAAGTTTGTATTCGTAGGTTTTGATGAATGACAAACCAAACAAACGACATGAAAGACAAACCAACAAACAACTTGAATGAACAAGCATGATTGAAAGATCAACCAACATTCAACGTTGAGGAATGAAGAGTTGAAAGCAACACAACAACAACAAGAAACTCAAGTCCACAACATTTGAAGACAAGTATAGTGTCTTAGGACTTAGGTAACTTCTTGTTAAGAACCAATTGCTAAATCTCTCAACACACTCACAAAATGTTTTGATGCACATCTTGCAATTCGATGCTAGCCAAATGGTTTAAAAACTTGTTTTCAAAGGTACAAAAGCATAGGAATTGACTCCAACAAGTTTGAGATCAATCCTAAGCATTTT
>NC_029777.3:29237412-29237859 GCF_000817695.3 Arachis duranensis
TTCAATCCTTTTGATGTTTTGGTTGATGGATTGTAATTCTCTCATTACATCAACCAAGGAGGGTGGTTCTTGAGCTTGAGGTGCTTGTGGAGGAGCTTGCTCTTGAGGATCTTGCTCATCAACATTTCTTCTTCCCATTTTATTGAGAAGGTGAGTGTTGATACAAGATTGGGGTGGTACTTCCTTTGCAATCTCATTTGATACATCAATACCAACATAATCGAAGACTTTAGACCATAGGCAAAGGAAACCTAATCCACCATTCCTATCCTTCATCTTGAGCCTAATCATGTGTTGTAATATAAAGTATGGCCAATTAATCTTAATCCCATTTACCATAGCCCACATGATAATCAAATCTTCATCAGTTACATTCGCATGCCCGGATATTCTTGGTTGCAATACATAGGTGACTAGATATAGCAAAGTTCTATGTTCCGCACTCAT
>NC_029777.3:29258565-29286004 GCF_000817695.3 Arachis duranensis
AATAACCAATCAAATCACAAGTGGATTCTTTCGGATACCACAATCCAACATTTAATGTTTCTATGAGATACTTCATAATCCTTTTCACCGCATTTAAGTGAGATTCCTTAGGATTAGCTTGGTATCTCGCACACATGCATACACTAAACATGATATCTGGTCTACTTGCCGTTAGATAAAGCAATGATCCTATCATGCCTCTATACCTCTTTACATCTATGCTTTTACCTTGTTCATCTTGATCAAGGTAGCAAGTAGTGCTCATTGGTGTGTCCATTGCCTTAGCATTTTCCATTCCAAATCTTTTGAGCAATTCCTTGCAATATTTGGTTTGACTAACGAAAGTTCCTTCTTTTCCTTGTTTGATTTGAAGACCAAGGAAGAAGTTGAGTTCGCCCATCATGGACATTTCAAATTCACTTTGCATGAGGTTTGAGAAAAACTTGCAAAGTGATTCGTTAGTTGAACCAAATATTATGTCATCGACGTAAACTTGTATCAAAAGAATATTTTTGTTTTCAATCAAGATAAATAAAGTTGTATCAACCTTCCCTCGTCTAAAACCTTTTTCTATTAAAAATTTGCTCAAACGTTCATACCAAGCTCTTGGAGCTTGTTTAAGACCATAAAGAGCTTTCTTAAGTTTAAAAACATGATTAGGATTTTCATAATCCTCAAAACCGGGAGGTTGTTCAACATATACTTCTTCTTTAATGAAACCGTTAAGGAAGGCACTCTTAACATCCATTTGATAAAGTTTGAAGTCATAAGAGGATGCAAAAGCAAGTAACATCCTAATAGCTTCTAATCTAGCTACGGGAGCATAAGTTTCATCATAATCAATGCCTTCCTCTTGATTATAACCTTTAGCTACTAATCTAGCTTTGTTTCTAACAATTGTACCATTTTCATCGAGTTTATTTCTAAAAACCCATTTTGTTCCTACAATTGTTTGATTACTTGGTTTAGGCACCAATTCCCAAACGTCATTTCGTTTGAATTGGTTAAGCTCCTCTTGCATTGCCATAGCCCAATGTTCATCATCAATTGCGGACTCAATGGTAGATGGTTCAATTTGAGAAACAAACGCACTATATGCAAATAAATTTCTAAAAGTGGATCGAGTTGTTACCCCTTTCGAAACATCACCAATGATGTTGTCTAGAGGATGATCCTTTGAAGTACGTCAATCCTTTGGAAGTGCATTTATTTGTGCTTGTGATGGTTCAATTTCTTCAACTTGAATGCTATCCTTTGTTGAGCTTGTAGAGGCTTCATTTAAATCTTTTTCTTTGTCATTACCATTCAAATTTAGTGAATCAAGGTTTTCTACATTTTTATCAAAATCTTTTCTAGCACAATAATGGTTAGTTTCATCAAAAGCGACATGAATACTTTCTTCTATAGTCATGATGCGTTTAAAAAGCTTTGCTAGTTAAAGAGTAGCCTAAGAAGATTCCTTCATCAGCCTTAGCATCAAATTTGCCTAAGTTATCTTTTCTATTATTTAGAATAAAGCATTTACAACCAAAGACGTGAAGGTGGGAAATATTTGGCTTTCTTCCTTTGTACAATTCGTATGGTGTTTTCTTAAGAATAGGTCGAATGATAATCCTATTCATAACGTAACACGCGGTACTAACCGCATCCGCCCAAAAGTACTTAGTAATATTAGCCTCATTGAGCATAGTTCTCGCCATTTCTTCTAAATGACGGTTTTTCCTTTCAACCACACCATTTTGTTGTGGTGTTCTAGGAGAGGAAAAATTATGCTCAATGCCATTTTCTTCACAAAAAGTTTCAAAAAGATTGTTTTCAAATTCTCCACCATGATCACTTCTAATAGATGATATATGCAAATTCTTTTCATTTTGAATAACTTTGGCTAATCTTTTGAATGCTCGAAATGCATCACTCTTGTTTGCTAGGAACAAGGTCCATGTAAATCGAGAGTAATCATCAACAATAACTAAAGCATAGTAATTGCCACCAAAGCTCATAGTTCTAGAAGGACCAAATAAATCCATGTGCAAAAGTTGTAATGGCCTTGTTGTTGAAACAATGTTTTTGGATTTAAAAGAGGCCTTTACTTGTTTTCCCTTTTGACATGCGTCGCAAAGGACGTCTTTTTCAAAACGTAGCTTTGGTAAGCCAATTACTAACTCTTTAGAGACCAACTTGTTGAGATGGTCCATGTTAGCATGAGCTACTCTACGATGCCATAACCAAGTTTCATCATTTTTGCTAACAAGGCATTTCACATCATTTGAGGAAACTTCATTTAGATTAATCATGTATACATTGTCAACACGGTGCCCAATTAGCACAATTTCATTTGTGTCTTGCTTTTTTATCAAACAACATTTTGAATCAAAGGTGACTAAGTTTCCTTTGTCACACAGTTGGCTAACACTAATGAGATTATGTTTGAGACCTTTGACAAGTATAACATTGTCTATGGAAGTGGAAGGATTTTTACCAACTTTTCTAACGCCGATTACTTAGCCGGTGTTGTTGTCTCCATAAATCACGTTTCCTCCATTTGTAGGTTCTATTGCGGTGAACTTTGATTCATCGCCGGTCATGTGTTTGGAGCATCCACTATCAACATACCAATTTGTATCCTTAGCTCCAACACGTACCTACAAAATAATTAAAATTGGGATTTAGGTACCCAAGTGAATTTGGGTCCTTGATGGTTAGCATGAGCGTAATGCCCATATGGTGCCCATCTCATATCTTGACTACGAAAGTTTATAAGTTTAATTCTAGTAAAGCATACGGGTGCTATATGACCTACTTTATTACAATAATGACATATTACATTTGGATTATGCATCCTATGCATGTTTCTAAATGGTTGCCTAGGTTGTTCCCTAAATGCAACAGCTTTTGATCTATATGCATTGTGATTATAATTTCTAAAAGAAGCATGTTGAGGAGGACGTTTAAAGGCTTCATTTCTTTTAGGCATGCTTACCTTTTGGGCTTGCGGTTGCCTAATAGGGGTTTTAACATTTTTAAATTTTCCTTTATCAAAACCCTCCTTATTATGAACATGCTTTTGGTTTTTCAACATTTTATCTAGGTTCTTTGAAGATTCATTGAACTTAGCTAAAGTGTTCTTAAGATTTGTAATTTCGTTTTCATGCATTTTACAAGATTTGTATGGATCACTACTTGTGCTATACTTATCTTTTCCAAGATTGATATTCTTGTTTTTCAACATCTCATTTTGTTTTAAAAGTTCCATATTCTTTTTCTTTAGGAGAGAATAATCTTGGGTAAGTTTTGTGTACACCTCAAGTAAGGCATCATATTCATCTTGTAAATTAAAAGAAGTGGGGTTGTCATTACTAACCTTTTCTTCGCTTGCCATTAAGCAAAGATTTGCAACCTCGTTGTCATCGGAGTCGGATTCATCCTTGTTCTCCCATGATATGTACGCTTTCTCCTTCTTCTTAAATTTCTTGTTTTTGTCCTCCTTTTGAAGTTTTGGACAATTGGGTTTGATGTGCCCAACTTCTCCACACTAATAGCATTTTGGTACCTTTGTTTTGCTCTTGAAGTTTTTCTTCATTGCAAACTTATTGAATCTTTTCAACAAAAGTGCAAATTCTTCATCTCCTTCTTCTTCATTATCATCACTTTCTTCTTGCAGTGATGTTGTTTTAAGGGCGAGACTCTTCTTCTTGCTTTCTTCACCTTTTTGTCTATTTAGCATAGTCATTTTATAGGTGAGAAGATTTCCTCGCAGTTGATCAAAAGTAAGTTGATCATAGAGCCTTCCTTCCACAATGGCGTTCACTTTGGAGTTCCATTTTGGTGTAAGGCTTGTAAGCACCTTGGTCACAATTTGTTTATCATTGTATTTTGTACCAAGCATGCTTAGATTGTTGAAGATCTTGGAGAGTCTTTCAAGAGCTTCTTCAATGCTCTCTTCATCTTTCATTTTGAAATTTTCCCATTCATGAACCAACATGAATACCTTTGATTCTTTAACGTGGTCGGCTCCTTCGTAAGTGATTTGGAGTTTATCCCAAATCTCTTTAGCGGTTTCACATGTAGAGATCTTCATATAATCATGCTCGTTAAGTGCACAATGAATGAAGTTGATGGCTTTATCATTCATTGCCACTTTCTTCCAATCATCGTCACTATATTCATCTTCTCCTTTCGCTACTTGACATGAAATTACCTCTGTGTCTTCCCTTGTCACCAATGTTCATCAATCTGAGCCTTCCATCTTGACTTGCACTCCAAGAAGGATTCTTAGCCGTTGATGAGTTCTTGATGAAGACAGCTCCATCTGCTCTAACTTCTGCTACTTCTTCCACGTAGCTACAGTAGCTACCTCCTGTGGTGGTTGATCAAAAGTAGAGACGAGCCATGCTTCCAAGGATCTTGTTCCTCTGACCGAAGTGGATCTCTTCCATTTTCGGGTATGGAAGGCTTGATATTACTTCACCACATTTACCTTTTGTGGTAAAGATCTCAGCCACACCATACTTCAATTTTTCTTTTTCTTACCACCATCATCACAATGGCCTTGCTACTAGCTTCTTCTTTTTACTTCTTATAACTTGCCTTAGCTTCCATATTTCATGTGAAGTGACCGAAACTTGAAGAGAGAAGAAAGAGAAAATTGAAATGCTTTCAATGAAACTAAGAGAGAGAATTAAATGAATTAAGTTTCCCACATCCCTTTGGCTTAGTAGCGGTGATAGTAATGTTGGCTATCTAACCAATTCAACTTTCTCTTTCATGTTTTCGATGCAAGTTAATTAACAAAAGTTTGATTTCACCATTTTAAAAGAATAGTTTAACCATTGGGCCCTATTTCCCTTTCAATTTCGGACCAACCACCTTAGTCTTGTAACAAAGATTTCAATTGGGCTTGTTTAACAATTTACTGGCCAAAACAATGATTCAACTATACAATATATTACAAGTTTGGGCAAGGCTGAATGCTGTCAACAAATTGGGCCTTTTTGTTTTTCGGCCCAAAACAGAATCTGCACAACAAAATTATTAATTAACAAATGTTAATAAAAGATCAAATTAATAATTTTGCAATTGATTATTTTAATAATGTTTGATCATCATCAATTTAATTTGGAGTTTTCCAAACTCATCAGTTGTTCATAGCTCTGAGAATGGAAATTGAAATTGAAAAGTGAATTGAAAGCAAACTGAATTCCAGAGAAAGTAAATATAGAGTGTTTCCAATTCTGGATCCCCAGATCCCCATCTCTTTATAACTCAAACTCTCTACTATTTATACAATTTCTTCATTTGGTCTTCAATTCTTAGATGTGGGCGTTGGCCTTTGTTGAAGCAAATTAAGAATGGCATTGAGTGATGTTGACGTGGGCTTGAGCTAACCAACATCCAAAAGCTTGCATGGGTGCTGTTGGAAATGATCTCATCATGGACGTTTGAGTAATAACGTTGGTGGGCACTAATGTTGCCAATGTTCTCTTTAAACCAGTGAAGAACGTTTGAGGCAATGTTAGTGCACCAACGTTATCTCCAACTTTGGCCTTCTTGTGCGTATGCACACTGCCTTGTGCGTGCGCACACTTGGATTTTGTCCAACTAAAACTGAGAGATTCATCGCAGGCATTGGGGGGAACATTGGTGAACCAACGTTGCCTCCAACGTTGCACACCTGTGCGTACGCACACTGCCTTGTGCGTGAGCACACTTGGGATTTTTCTTCTTGTGCGTACGCACACAACGCTGTGCGTATGCACACAAGGTAGATTTCCAACTCAAATTTTGGAGAGCTCATCGCAGATGTTAGACCCAATGTTAGTTCACCAACATTGCCTCCAACGTTTCATGCTTGTGCGTACGCACACTGCTTTGTGCGTGCGCACACCTTGAATTTTTCTTCTTGTGCGTACGTACACAAGGTAATTTTTCTAGCTCTATTTTTTAGTTTTATCGAACACTTTGGAGGTAACATTATTGAGCCAACGTTTCCTCCAACGTTGCACCCCTTTTTGTCAGAACGTTGCTGTGAGCCAACTTTGGCCACCAATGTTTCTCTTTAACCTCTTCCTCAACGTTTGAGGCAATGTTGGTGAACCAACTTTAGCCACCAATATTGCTTCTTCTGCTTCTTTCCATGGTTTTTTTGTTGCTTGCTTGCTTGCCATTCCTCAGCTTCTTTTCCACCTATTATCAATCAAATAATTGTATCAAAGTTTGTGATATTCACAAGATGTTTACATCATTCATAACATCAAGTAAAATTTACATAGAATCTTATGAAAAGAGCATAAATAACCATGTTTAACTGAATCAAGGGGTGCATGAAATTCTTACCCAAATACTTGCTTATAGCTCAAGAAAGTGCAAAAAACCTAATGAAAACAAAAGAAAAAGGCTAGTGAAACTAGCCTAAGACGCCTTGGCATCATTTTTCTTTGCGCATTCTCTGACTCCATTGCTTTTCTTATATTTTGTATAATATTCTTTTTTTGTAATTAAAAATCAAATAAAATAGCCTGAAGAGATTCTCATATATATTACAATGTTAAATCTTCTTTGTTTTTAATGGCCCATGTTTTGTGAAAAGGGTTGCTAATTGTATTATTGTATTATAATTATCATGCTTTTAGTGAAAGTAGAGTCTTTTTACTACATTATTACCTATGGAATGTTTAGTGTCCATAGTCTCTTATGGTATATGAGTTTTGGATGTATTGATGAAATAATTAACGTAGATTATTATCATTTGAGATGTATTTATGTTGTCCCCTCAATTCTGGAAGTGTTTTCGATCAAAACTTTAAATTTAACCTTATGATGTGAACACTGAACTTTGTCCTTTTTACATAACTTTTGGATGTGTTAATGAAATATCTAGGAATCATTTTTAATAATTTTGGATGTGTATTTGAGTATAAATTTTTTCTTGTATCCAAAATGGACTAAATCCCCAAAGTGGTCCCTGAGATTGACGCCGTACATTAAAATTGTCCCTGAGATTCTATTGCACCAATTATGTCCCTGAGATTGGAAAAATTACACCATATTAGTCCCTGACTCATTTTCTATTAACGACGCATTGATGTGGCTTAATTAATTGTAGATGTGTTTACGTATTTGTATAAATTTGAAGGTACTATACTTGTTATTTATTGTTTTAGATGTGTAGTACGTGCATTTATGACTTGACATTAAATATCTAATTTGTTTTTGTATCTTCCAATGGTTTTGATGGTCTTTTATTCAGTTACTCAAGTGTAAAATACCAGGAAAAAGTGATGCTACTAAATGAATTGATTTCCACAACAACATAATGATATTCTTGCTCTTTTTTGTTGAAATGAAATGTTGAATAACACTGTTTTTCATAATGAGATTCTTGCTCTATTTATATTAATTTACTATTGTTTTCAGGGGACTCTTATGCGACTTTTAGTGTTGTCTGGCTTTTCTATTATCATACTTGTGTTGAGCGTTTGTTGGCTTTCTTTTCAGAATTTTTGCTAATTATTAGTTATATGGTTTGCAAAACATGTGATTTAGATTGTGTAAACAGATAATTTTGGATGTGTAATCTTATGAATTTGGATTTGTAATATTATCATAGGTATATGAATTTTGGATGTGTTGATGAAATAATTAGCATCGATTATTATCATTCGGGATGTGTTTATTTTCAAACATAATTAAAGATGTTGATCATGATATTTCTTAACATACTAGGATAAAATAAGAAAAAATACAAAATAGATAATCACATAAACAATGGGCCAAAGAATAATACTAATAATAATAAATTATTAATTTAAAGTTGTGAATTTATTGGGAGAAATTGAACACCTTTGACTTAAATTGAATTGAAGGTCACTCTTCAATTGAATTAAAGCAGGTCCTGTACCAGGGAGAGACAGGAGACACAAAACGTGATAGCATAAACAAAGAATAATACTCATAATAGAAAAAATATTAATTTAAAGTAGCAAGTTTATTGAGGAAAATGGAACCCCTTTGAATTGAAATGAACTACCTTAAATTGAAATGAAAGAGGAGCGGTCTTGTATGAGAGAACGAGATAGAAGAAAATTGTGTTACAGAAAGTGAAGGAACGTAAAAGAAGGAAACAATATTAACTATGAAGTGGGTAAGAAGTTAGAGAAATTTTTGTTTTAAAAATTTAAATTAATCTTAATTACCAATGTGTATCTAAAAAATAGGAATATGTTTTAATTAAAAAATAATTAAATAATATTAAAGGTGACCAAAGACTGAAAGTGCAACTAGGCATCCTTTAAAAAATTTTCATTATTCATCCTTTTATTACAATAATTTAAATGAAAAAAGTAAAACAAACGGATCTAAAAATTATGAATAGATTTAGTATTTTTTTAAAATTAAATACAAATCCAAATACAAACTAAATAAAACTGAAATTTAAAATTTAAATATTAAAATTTCTGTTTTAAATTTAATATTTTTAATTATTCATATATTACATTTTAAATAAACATCCAAAAATTAAATTAATTAAAATTCAAAATTACAAATTTAAAATTCTAAAATAAATCCTAAACCATCTAATTATTAACTAATACCATAAAACCCTGAAGGAAGCAGAGCAGTCACACTCACCGCACATCAAAATCCCAGAGGCGCATGCCGTTCGTGGGTTCATCATTCTTCACCATCATTCATCCGTCCTCAACGCTCATCCTCGACGCTGCCTTCCTCCTCCTCGGTGCTCATCCTCGATGCCGCCTTCTTCTTCCTTGGTGCTCATCTTCATTGTCGCCTTCCTCCTTGATAAACCATTATTTTATGAGTCATAATGTGTTTAATTGAGTGGTTTTTATCAAGTTTTTACCCACTTATTCATATGATTAGCATGTATTTACAATTCCTTCCCAAATTATTCTATGACTGAAAACTTGCTTCCTAAAGATCTTTTAATTGTATATTTTTATTCTCCTTTATACCATTTGATACCGTGATCTGTGTGTTAAGTGTTTCAGGCTTCATAGGGTAGGAATGGATTAGAGAATGGAGAGGAAGCTTGCAAAAAGGGAAGGAGCACAAGAAATAAAGGAGACAACCAGCGAACAACGATGCGCACCCATGGCTGACGCGTGCGATGATTTGGACAAAATCACAGCGACGCGTACGCTTGCTGGACGCGTACGTGTGGATTGGAGTTCACGTAAACGATGCGAGCGCGTGCCTGACGTGCACGCGTGGAGAGAAAAATCGCTGAATGACGCGTATGCGTGACCGACGCGTACGCGTGATCGACGCGTACGCGTGACATACGCGATCTGCAGAAATTACAAAATATGCTGAAGACGATTTTGGGCCGTGTTTTAACCCAGATCTTGGCCCAGAAACACAGATTAAAGTCAGGGAACATGTAGAGACTCAGGATATCAGACCATACAATATACATTCATACACAGTTTTAGGATTTAGATGTAGTTTTTAGAGAGAGATGTTCTCTCCTCTCTCTTAGGATTAGAATTTATCTTAGGAATTAGGATTAGGATTTAGGATTTCTATTATGTTCAGACTACTTCTCTTCATCACAGGTTCGATGTTCCTTTTATTTTCCCAATTTGACTTATAAACTTTTCCATGTTGGATTTGATTTTCTTATTTAATATAAATTTGAGGTATTTCAAACTTATGATTTTTATTTAGCTTTCTACATTCTTGGCTTTGATTGATTGATAGGTGACACTTGAGTTGTCAAACTCATTGTGATTGATAATTGTTATCTTTGCTGATTGATTTAGATTTCTATAACTCTAGTCTTTCCTTAGGAGTTGACTAGGACTTTAGGTGTTAAATTGATTTGTCCACTTGACTTACTTTCATGGTTAGAGGCTGACTGAATGGGAGCAAAATATAATTCTCATCACCATTGATAAGGATAACTAGGATAGGACTTCCAGTTTTCATACCTTGCCAAGAGTTTTATTAGTTATTGATTTATTAATTCCTGCAATCTATTTCTCTTGTTCAAACCTTTTCAAAACCCAAAAATACTGTTTTCCATAACCAATAGTAAATCATACTTTCCTGCAATTTCTTGAGAAGATGACCCGAGGTTTGAATACTTCGGTTTATAAATTTTATTGGGTTTGTTACTTGCGACAACCAAAACGTTTATAAGAAAGGAATTCTTGTCGGTCTAGAAGCTATACTTACAATGCAATTATATTTGTGAAAATTCTAGATCACGCGAGAGTTTCGTTCTTCAAAATGGCGTCGTTGCCAGGGAATTGCAAATGTGTGCCTTATTATTGGTTATTGTAAATATTTTTAAAAAAAAATTTTAGATTTTTATTTTAAAATTTTTATCTTATCTTATGTTATATTTTTCAAAATTCAAATCTTTTTTAAAAAACAAAATCATATCTTTTTCAAAAAAATCATATCTTTTCAAAATCTTATCTTATCCTTTTTCAAAAAATCATATCTTTTTCAAAATCTTATCTTATCTTTATTTTCAAAAATCATATCTTTTTAAAATATTTTCTTTTTGTTAGCTGTTGTTTCTATTTTCTCCTACTACTATGAACTCTCACCCCTTTTGCTATGAGTCTGGTTACAATTATGTTTCAGGAAGAGGAAATTATAATGAAAACATGCACCAATGATGGAATAATCAAAGATGGGAGGAGCCACAAGGATTTGATCAACCCTCATGGCAACAACCACCTCCAATGGACAACCAACAACCATTATGTGATGCATATCAAGGAAATGGTGAGCACTCTTTTGATTATCAACAACCACCACTATATGCCTATGAACCCCCTCCTCAACATGACTTTAGACCACCATACTCACAAGCCCCTTTCTGCCATTAACCTCCATATGACCCTAACCCATATCCACCATACCAACCATCCTATGAACCGTATGAACCATATATAGAACCACCCCAATTCCACCCCAATTACTCCCAAGAACCACCACCTCAATATACACCATCTCCATATCCATCAATCCAAGAGCACTATGATCCTACTTATGATAGCCGAGCACAACAAGAATCAAGGGATCATCTCAAGAAAACAGTGGAAAAATTTCATGCAACCCTTCACCAACTGGATCAAGCAATAAATCAATTACCTTCCCGAGGTTCGGACATTCAAGGAACCCCATGGCTTCATGTGGAGAATCTACTGAAGAACGTGGCATGAAGGAGAAGTTAAAAACTCTGGTGGACAGTGGGCAGCACGATTATGTATTGGAACAATTGGAAGAAGTTACGCCTGCCATTGAGGAGAAAGAAGTGGTTGAAGACTTAGGAGATGCAGAACCTCCATGGAAAACTCAAGTCATAGAGCCTCCTTCTAAGACATTTGCAATTGATGTTAAGGAGGGTGTACAACCTTCAAGGCATATCATGGTTGAAGACTTTGAAGGGGATGATCAAGCGATGGATTCAATCATTGATGAATTCTTATCTACATTTGAATCCTCTTCCAGTGGACTTGATATGGAGTTTAAAGAAGAAGAAGCACAACCTCCCATGCCCTTGGTAATCAATGAAGAAGAGATTAAATTAGAAGAAAGATACCAAGAAGAAGAGGTTAATAGTGAAGAAGCTTGCATAAAGATGGAAAGTGTCAAGAAAGCACTCACGGGACTAAAGCTTGCAATTACCATGCCAAAGTTGTTGGAGACCCCTCCTCCTAAGTTGCCATCATCCTTCACAATATTCAAGTGGGTAAAATTCATATCCCTTAGCTTTCTAATTCTACTTGAATATGGGCTACTGGAGACGGATGATCAACTTAGAGCCCTTTGTGGCATTAAGTGTAAGAGAGAGATGGTCAGTGGTAGAAGTTGTCAAGCAAGGTTCAACATGGTTATGTGCTCAAAATTTAAATGCGAGGGTTGGTGTAAAGCTCAATTGAATGGGTCCAAGAAGTTGTTTGGCCGCTTTAGTGAGAATTCAGATTGCTTGCTTCCCGAATGGAATCATAATGATCAACAAGAAGACGGGTGCAAAAGTAAGGTTTGGGACCCCAAAGTTCATTCCAACAATCAACACTCGTGGGGTCTTGTCACTTGCTTTAACTTGCTTGAAGGCTTTTTGCGCCTAGTTTGGGATCCCGGAGGCTACTAGAGTTCCAAGCATTGGTGGAGATTCCTGGATGAATACAAGCACAAACCACCATAACAGGGAACTCACCACATGTTCAACTTAAGGACTCTAATTAAAAGTGCTAGGTGGGAGACAACCCACCGTGGTATGATCGTTCCATTTTCAATTTTATTTAGTTTTGTTTGTCTTTGAGTTTTATTTTATTTCATTGAACCTGGAATTATTCATAACATCTGCATCGGCATCTGCATACTGCATTTTGCATTTTGCATAATAAAAAATAAAAAATAAAAAATAAAAAATAAAAAATAAAAAAATAAAAAAAATAAAATAAAATAAAAAAGGGAGTGAATGACGCGCCAGCGTCTACGATGCGCACGCGTCATTTGTGTAGCAAAACTGAATAGACAATTGCGCGAGAGACGCGTGGGAGTGGTGTGTGGCGCACAAGCTACACCACGCGTACGCGTGCCACACGCGCACGCGCCCCCTGCAAAAAGTTCAACCCACGCGTAAGCGTTACCGACGCGTCCGCATGGGTGTGTAAATCGGCGTTATTGGGGTTTCGCACAAAAAGTTGTGCGGGAGTGCGGATGGCCTCGTGCGTTTTGCACGATCCCTAATCACGCGTGTGCGTGATGGACGCTCTCGCGTCCCTCCCTTATATGCTCACCCACGCATCCGCGTGTGTGACGCGTTCGCCCCGTTAGCGCTCTGCGCCTTGCACGCAGCGCGCCGCCTAATCAGTTTTCTTTTCTTCTCTTTTCCAATCCTGTTTCTTTCTTCTATTCCTCCATCTTCTCTTCTTCATTCTTCTTCTACATTTTGCACTTTTCTCCCCTCCCTTCTCATCCCTATTCTCTTTCACTCTCCTCTACTTAATTTATTTGCATACTTTCATTCATCTTTTAGTTACTGCATTTCATTATTTTTTCTTAAATTTTCTTTTAAGTATAATTATTTAGAGTCTCTTCTTCTTTTCTCTTCATGTATTTTTATGTTGGTATTGGAACTTTATTTAGGTCTTCCACTATTCCTTGTTGATTATTATGGAGTTGTTTGACAATTCATATTAATTGTTTTTGGAATGCTTGCATGTTCCACTTTCATTCTCCCCCTATCATATTAAACATTCATACTAAGTGTTTGTGAAAAACCTCGTATGGCATTGTGCATTCTTCATTATTCTATCCTTCTACTCTAATGCCTATTTTTTCACAAAACCCTTTCCACATTTTATTCGTTAATTATAATTGTCAATACAAACGTGATTGTCGGTTTGTTACAAGTAATATTACATTTTTAATTTTTGATGCTTGATCTATGCTACTCATGCCTTTGCCTGCATGCTAATAAACATCTTGCATTCAATACTTACCATGCCTTGCTATATTTCCATTGATGAACTGATCACATGGAATCGCAACCATGTCTTTCGTTCAATATTTTCCTTACATGGGCATCGATTATTACTTACACTGTCCTCTTCCTTGAACTTACATGCTACTACTCTTTTCCCTTTTAGGATGCCCACCAAACAGGATAAAGAGAAAGCCTCTAACAAGCTACCGGCAAAGAACGGAACGAAGGGTGCACCGGCTGAGGAACCACAACCCCCGCCCACCTGCACATCTTTGCATGCACCGAGGACGGTGTAATCTCTAAGTGTGGGGAGGTCGATACCGATCTCCGTGGGTTAGTACCTTCCTGTCTCAACACCAATGTTTAAATTAGTTGTTGCATTTGCATGTTTGTTTGATTTTGTACATATCTTACCACTTGGTTGAAGTAATATTTTTTTTCAAGAAAACTTTCTATAGTATTTCACTAATTTGAATTAAACTTTTTGAAAAACTTGTTTGAAGAAATTTTATTTTGGAACATGCTTTAGAGCTCGAATACACAAAACCAGTGAGATTTTGAGCCTATTTGAATTGATTACATTTTATCAACCAATATTTTATTTTTGGTGTGTGTTTTTCTCTCTAAAATTGTGATCTTTGTCTTGCTTGATTCTATATTTCCATTGTTTAATGTATGCATACACTTATATGATTGAGGCATTATTTCATTGAGCTTACAAACCCATGTGGCCTTAACCCTTCATTACCCCTTGCAAACCAATTTGAGCCTATTTTACACCTTTTATTCTTTACTTTAGCACATTATTAAATCTAAACGGAAAAAAATAATGTCCTTAATCTGAATCCTTGGTTAGCTTAGACTAAGTGAGAGTGCTTACGATTAAGTATGGGGAAAGTGGGTTTGGAAACATTTGGTTTGAGAATTGAGTATGTAGACTTTCTGTAAAAATGTGAAAAATGTCGAGAACATGTTTATGCATTCAATACCTTAATCGTATGCATTGAGAAAAATAAAAGAAAAGAAAAATAAAAAAAATAAAAATAAAAAAGGGAGAGAAAAAGAAAAGAAAAAAAAGAGCAAATAATAAAAGGGGACAAAATGTCCCAAAGCAAATGGTGAAAGCAATGCATATGAGTTATACTTAAATTTGGGATGCATGAATATGTGGTAAACATAGTTAATGGGTAGTTAGATCTTGTATTGTGATCATATGGATTGTCGAAAGTTAGGTGGAAAGTTTATGTTAATTAAGGATTCAGATTTTAGTCCACTTGGCCAAATACAATCCTACCTTGACCCTAACCCCATTACAACTCTTAAAAGACCTCTTGATATGTGTATCTGTGCATTACTTCTTTGTTGATTGGTAGAAGAAAAGCAAGCCTTAGAAAGCAAGGTTAGTAGAGAATTGAGAGATCGAACCTTAAACACCTGAGCGATTAGAGTACATAGACTTCTAGTGAGGGTTCGATGCTCGATTCCTTGTTCCCTGCCTTCATGAGCTATTTTCTTCTTGCAAGTTATTTGTACTTTATTTTTTGATTTGAATTAGTGAAAACCAATTCATATTTGTTCTTGAAAGATTTATTTACTTTTTCACCAAGTAGGTAGAATCATTTTAGCATGTAGTTGCATTCACATTCATAGGTTGCATTGCATGAGTTTTGCTTTTCCCTACTCATTTATTTTATCTCCTTAAGCTAAGCATGAGGACATGATAATGTTTAAGTGTGGGGAGGTTGATAAACCATTATTTTATGATTCATATTGTGTTTAATTGAGTGGTTTTTATCAAGTCTTTACCCACTTATTCATATGATTAACATGTATTTACAATTCCTTCCCATATTGTTCTATGATTGAAAACTTGCTTCCTAAAGATATTTTAATTGTATATTTTTATTCTCCTTTATACCATTCGATGCCGTGATCTGTGTGTTAAGTGTTTCAGGCTTCATAGGGCAGGAATGGCTTAGAGAATGGAGAGGAAGCTTGCAAAAAGGGAAGGAGCACAAGAAATAAAGGAGACAATCAGCGAACAGCAACGCGCACGCATGGCTGACGTGTGCGCGAGATTTAGACAAAGTCACAGTGACGTGTACGCGTGCTGGACGCGTACGCGTGGATTGGAGTTCGCACAAACGACGCGAGCGCGTGGCTGACGCGCACGCGTGGAGAGGAAAATCGCTTAATGACGCGTACGCGTGACCGACGTGTACGCGTGACATGTGCGATCTGTAGAAATTACAGAATACGCTAAAGACAATTTTGGGCCGCATTTTGACCCAGATCTCGGCCCAGAAACACAGATTAAAGTCAGCGAACATGCAGAGACTCAGGATATCAGACCAAACAGCATACATTCATACATAGTTTTAGGATTAAGATGTAGTTTTTAGAGAGAGAGGTTCTCTCCTCTCTCTTAAGATTAGGATTTATCTTAGGAATTAGGATTAGGATTTAGGATTTCTATTATGTTCAGACTACTTCTCTTCATCACAGGTTCGATGTTCCTTTTATTTTCCCAATTTGATATAAACTTTTCCATGTTGGATTTGATTTTCTTATTTAATATAAATTTGAGGTATTTCAGACTTATGATTTTTATTTAGCTTTCTACATTCTTAGCTTTGATTGATTGATTGGTGACTCTTGAGTTGTCAAACTCATCGTGATTGATAATTGTTATCTTTGCTGATTGATTTAGATTCCTATAACTCTAGTCTTTCCTTAGGAGTTGACTAGGACTTTAGGTGTTAAATTGATTTGTCCACTTTACTTACCTTCATAGTTAGAGGCTGACTGAGTGGGAGCAAAATATAAT
Organism: Arachis duranensis; assembly: GCF_000817695.3. NCBI lineage: Eukaryota > Viridiplantae > Streptophyta > Magnoliopsida > Fabales > Fabaceae > Arachis > Arachis duranensis. Next base: position 29,274,864 of record NC_029777.3, read on the forward strand.
TCTCATCACCATTGATAAGGATAACTAGGATAGGACTTCCAGTTTTCATACCTTGCCAAGAGTTTTATTAGTTATTGATTTATTAATTCCTGCAATCTATTTCTCTTGTTCAAACCTTTTCAAAACCCAAAAATACTGTTTTCCATAATCAATAATAAATCATACTTCCCTGCAATTCCTTGAGAAGACGACCCGAGGTTTGAATACTTCGGTTTATAAATTTTATTGGGTTTGTTACTTGCGACAACCAAAACGGTTGTAAGAAAGGAATTCTTGTCGGTCTAGAAGCTATACTTACAACGCGATTATATTTGTGAAAATTCTAGATCGCGCGAGTGTTTTGTTCTTCACTCCTCGTCGCCATTCGTCTGTATTAGTGTCACTGTTCATCCACGTTGAAAACGTACCTAAGGTTTGGATGTGTCTCTGCTCATAGAGTTTTTCTTTACGCATTCTCTGACACCGTCGTTTTTCTTATTATTCTGTATAATATTCTTTTTTTAATTAAAAATCAAATAAAATGGCCTGAAGAGATTCTCATATATATTGCAATGTTCAATTATCTTTTCATGTGCAATTTCTATATTTTGGAAGTGTTTACGCTCTTCACTGAGTTTTGGATGTGTTTACGTGAGTTTTAGTTGTCTGTAGGGGAATATTATGTGAATTTCACTACTTCCTATTTGCTCTATTCTTATACTTGTGTTGAAGATTTATTTGTTTTTATTGGTGATTTTTGTTGACTATCAATAATTTGGTGTGCAAGCTTGTGATTTGGATTGCGTAAACGTATAATTTTAGATGTGTAATATTATAAATTTTTGACGTGTAATAGGTATAAATTTGAAGCATCGTCTTTAAGTTGTTAAGGTGGAGTTATTACTACGACTACTACCCAGGGAGGTAATTTATACAATGAAATTGGTTATTCTGTATACAATGTTTTTTCTTGTTTGTAAAATGTGTCCAACATAGTTTGAATGATGTTTGTTGAATTTAGAAGCATCTTAGTGAGTTATAATAGACTGCTACCATTATATGCATGGATTTTAGCTAGGTTTGGGATTTCGCTTTCCCTTCCTCAATTTGGTATGTTTTCCTGGAGCTAATTGGTTGTGTTTGGATTTTTTAATTAAATTGTTAAATCCTCTTTGTTTTTAATGACCCATGTTTTGTGAAAAGAGTTGCTGTTTGTATCATTGTATTATAATTATCATGCTTTTAGTGAAAGTACGGTCCTTTTACTACATTATTACTTGTGAAATATTTAGTGTATATAGTCTCCTATGGTATATGAGTTTTGGATGTATTGATAAAATAATTAACGTGGATTATTGTCATTCAAGATGTGTTTATATTGTCCCCTCAATTCTGGAAGTGTTTCCGATTAAAACTTTATATTTAACCTTATGATGTGAACACTGAATTTTGTCCTTTTTACATGACTTTTGGATGTGTTAATGAAATACCTAGGAATCATTCTTAATAATTTTGGATGTGTAGTTGAGTATAATTTTTTCCTTGTATCCAATATGGACTAAATCCCTAAAGTGGTCCTTGAGATTGACGTCGTACACTAAAATTGTCCTTGAGATTCTAATTGCACCAATTACGTCCCTGAGATTAGAAAAATTGCACCATATTAGTCCTTGACTCGTTTTCTATTAATGACACGCTGACGTGGCTTGATTAATTGATGTGTTTATGTATTTGTATAAATTTGAAGGTATTATACTTGTTATTTGTTATTTTTGATGTGTATTAAGCGCATTTACAACTTGACATTAAATATCTAATTTGTTTTTGTATGTTCTCGTGGTTTTGATTGTCTTTTATTTAGTTACTCTAGTGTAAAATACTAGGGAAAAGTGATGCCACTAAATGAATTGATTTCCGCAATAATATAATGATATTCTTGCTCTTTTTTGTTTAAATGAAATGTTGAATAACACTGTTTTGCATAATGAGATTCTTGCTCTATTTATATTAATTTACTATTATTTTCAGGGGAATCTTATGTGACTTTTTGTGCTGTCTGGCTTTTCTATTATCATACTTGTGTTGAGTTTGTTGGCTTTTTTTTAGATTTTTTGCTAATTATTAGTTATTTGGTTTGCAAAGCATGTGATTTAAATTGTGTAAACATATAATTTTACTCCAGCTTCTCAATTTCAGCCAAAAAATATCTGAAATTGCATAAAAACACACAAATTCAAAGTAGAATCCAAAAATCTGAATTTAACACTAAAACCTATGAAAACTTAATAAAAACTAAACAAAACAAACTAAAAACTACATAAAAATGATGCCAAAAAGCGTATAAAATATCCGCTCATCACAACACTAAAGTTAGCTGTTGCATGTCCCCAAGCAACTAAAAGCACAGCAAGATAAAAAAGAATATTAAGATACAATAAATCTCAGAGTTTCCAATGAAGCTCTGTTTCAAATAGATGAGCAGGACTTAGTAGCTTTATGTTTTTGAATAGTTTTGACATCTCACTACCCATTGAAACTCAAAAATGTTGGTCTCTCTAAGAACTTAGAATCCAGATGATATTATTGACTCTCCTAGTTTAGTTCTTTTTTATTCTTGAACACAGCTTTTAGAGTCTTGGCTGTGACCCTAAGCACTTTGTTTTCCAGTATTACCACCGGATACAAACTGCTACAGACACTTTAATTGGGTAAACCCTTTTAGATTGTGATTCAGCTTTGCTAGAATCCCCAGATAGAGGTGTCTAGAGTTCTCAAGCATACGCTTTTTGCTTTGGACCACAACTTTAACTACTCAGTCTCAAACTTTTCACTTGACACCTTCACACCACAAGCATATGGTTAGGGACAGCTTGGTTGAGCCGCTTAGGCCAGAATTTTATTCCTTGTAGGCGCTCCTAACCATTGATGCTCAAAGCCTTAGATCCTTATACCCTTGCCTTGTAGTTTAAAGGGTTATTGGCTTTTTGCTCTTGCCTTTTGGTTTAAAGAGCTATTAGCTTTTTCTGCTTTTTATTTTTTTTCGCATGCATAAATAAATATATATATATATACCAATAATACTTTTTCTTTTTCATCATTTTTTCAGGAGCCAACATTCTAAAATTCCAACTTCAAATATGCACTATTTATTCATACATTCAGAAAACAAAAGCAATGCAACCACATCAAGATAATTGAACTATTCTTATTATAAACCTGAAATTCATGTATCTCTCAATTCTTTTAAAATAAAATTTTCTTTTAATAAGGTGAGAGATATATGGAACATTTTACAACTTTAAGACATCAATGCAAATGATCATGCAACAAGAACAAGAGAACAGACAATACAACATCATAGAAAACAGATAAAATGATATTAGGAAGGAAGATTAAGAGAACGAATCCACCTTTAATGGTGGCGGCCAGTATTCATCTTTGAGGATCCAATGTAGTGCTTGATCTCTTCAATGTCACTCCTTTGTCTCTGTTGCTCTTCCCTCACAGCCCTTTAGTTTTCTCTAATTTCATTGAGGATAGTTGAATGCTCTTGATGCTCCATCCTTAGCTGATTTATATTAGAGCTCAATTCTCCCATGGAAGCATGCCATTGATCCCAATAGCTTTGAAGAGGAAAATACATCCCTTAAGGCATTTCATGCTGGGGTGGCTACACATGCTCTTGTGCATGCTCTCTTGTTTGCTCCATCCTCTTCTTAGTGATGGGCTTGTCTTCCTCAATAGATATATCTCCCTCTATGACAATTTTAGCTAAATTCCATAGATGACAGATGAGGTGTGGGAATGCCAACCTTGTGTTGGTGGATGACTTCTCAGCTATCTTGTACAATTCTTGAGGAATCACCTCATGTACTTCCACCTTACTTCCAATCATGATGCAATGGATCATGATAGTCCTTTCAATGGTCACTTCTGACCGATTGCTAGTATGGATGATAGAGCGTTGGATGAATTCCAACCATCCCCTAGCTATAGGCTTTAGGTCAATCCTTCTTAGTTGAATGGGCTTGCCTTGGAAATCCCTCTTCCACTGTGCTTCTTCCACACAGATGTCTGAGAGCACTTGATCCAGTCTCTGATCAAAGTTGACTCTCCTAGTGTAAGGATGTGGGTCTCCTTACATCAGACGCAAGTTTAACGCCAACCTTACACTTTCCAGGTTGAAATCTAATATTCTCCCTCGGACTATGATGCTCCAATTCTTTGGATTTGGGTTCACACTAGTGTCATGGTTTTTAGTAACACATGCATTAGCATAGAACTCTTGCACCATTAAAATTCCAACATCTTGAATAGGATTGGTTAGGACTTCCCGACCTCTTATCTGGATCTTTCTTCAGATTTTCAGATACTCATTCTTCTTGAGCTTAAAAGGGACCTCAGGGATCACCTTCTTCTCTATCACTACTTCATAGAAGTGGTATTGGTGGACTTTGGTGATGAATCTTTCCATCCCCCAAGATTCAGAGGGGGCAGCTACTGCCTTTCCTTTCCTCTTTCTAGAGGGTTCTCCAACCTTGGATGCCATGAATCGGAATGGAAAGAAAAAATGCTAGGCTTTTCCAACACCAAACTTAAAACTTTGCTTGTCCTCGAGCAAAAATGAAGTAAAGAGAAGAATGGAGTAGAAGAAGAAGAAAATAGAAGAAGAGAGAGGGAGAGAGTGCTTTCGGCCATGTGGGGCTTATGAGTGTATGAAGGGTTAGAATGGGGTATTTATTGGAGGGGTGGTAAGGTTGGGTTCGGCCATGGGTGGGTAATTAGGAGGGAAATTTAATTTTGAAGTGGGTGGGGGTTGGTGGGAGTTATGATGGTTTTGGGAAAGTGATATGGATGTGATTGGGCTAGGGTTTATAGGGAAGTGTGTATGGAGAATTGTGAAAGAAAGAAGGAAGAAGTATGGTAGGTAAAGATGCTGTGGAACCCACTGGTCCTGAGAGGCTAGGGAATTCAGATTCTCTGTTCTCAGCACTGACGTTTGAATGCCTAGGGTCTGCTCCCTGGTTGGCGTTCAACGCCAACTATGCTACCCATTGGGGGTGTTGAACACCCAAGGTCTGCTCCCTAGATGCCGTTCAATGCTAGCAACACTCTATCCAGAGTATTCTATTTTCACTGCTGAACATTTCTATCCTGCTCTGACTACTGCACATGATCATGAACCTAAAATAAAATAACTTAAAAGAAAAACAAAATTAAAGAAAATAAAAATAATTAATTAAGGTTGGGTTGCCTCCCAGGAAGCGCTTCTTTAACGTCATTAGCTTGTGAGATTTTTGAGCCTATTTGAATTGGTTGCATTTTATCAACCAAAAATTTTGTTTTAGTGTGTATTTTTCTCTCTAAAATTGTGATCTTTGTCTTGCTTAATTCTATATTTCCATAATTTGATGTATGCATGCACTTATATGATTGAGGCCTTTGTTTCACTTAGCTTATATACCCACATGGCTTTACCTTTCATTATCCTTTGCGAACCAATTTAAGCCTATTTTACCCCTTTGTTCTTTACTTTAGCACATCATTAAATCTAAGCGAAAAACAATAATGTCCTTAATTTGAATCCTTAGTTAGCTTAGACTAGTGAGAGTGCTCATAAATTAAGTGTGGGAAAAGTGGGTTTGGAAACAATTGGTTTGAGAATTGAGTATGTTAGAATTTTCTGAAAATGTGAAAGAATGTTGAGAATATGTTCATGCATTCAATGCTTTAATCATATGCATTGAAAAAAAAAGAAAAATAAAGAAAAATAAAGGAGAAAAAGAAAAGAAAAAGAGCAAATAATAAAAGGGGACAAAATGCCCCAAGGTAAGCGGTGAAAGCAATGCATATGAGTTATACTTGAAATTAGAATGCATAAATATATGGAAAACATGGTTAATGGATGGTTAGATGTTGTATTGTGATTACATGGATTGTTTAAGTTAGGTGGGAAAGTTTAAGTTAATTAAGGATTCAGATTTTAGTCCACTTGGCCAAATACAACCCTACATTGACCCTAACCCCATTACAACCCTTAAAAGACCTCTTGATATGTGTATTTATGGATTAAATTTATGTTGATTGTTAGATGAAGAGCAAGCCTTAGAAAGCAAGGTTAGTAGAGAATTGAGAGAATCGAACCTAAAACACTTGGGTGATTAGAGTGATATACACTACTAAGTGAGGGTTCGATGCTCGATTCTTTGTTCCCAGCTTTCATGAGCTATTTTCTTCTACAAGTCTATTTGTACTTCATTTTTATGATTTGAATTAGTGAAATCCAGTTCATATTTATTGTTGGGGATTTATTTACTTTTAACCAAGTAAGTAGAAACATTTTTCATTTAGTTGCATTCATAGGTTGCATCTCATACATTCTATCATTCCTTTTCATCTCTTTATAGTTTCTCTTGAGCTTAGCATGAGGACATGTTATTGTTTAAGTGTGGGGAGGTTGATAAACCACTATTTCATGGTTTATTTTGTGCTCAATTGAGTGGATTTTATCAACTCTTTACCCACTTATTCATACTATTCGCATGTTTTACATTTGCCTTCCTAATTATGTGCTTTGATTGAAAACATGCTTCTTTAATCTTGTATTTGCTTATTATTAATCCTCTCTTATTACCATTAGATGCCTTGATATGTGTGTTAAGTGTTTTCAGAGATTATAATGCAGGAATGGCTCAGAGGATGGAAAGGAAGCATGCAAAAATGGAAGGAATATAATAAGTTGGAGAAATTGCTAAGCTGTCCAACCTGACCTCTTCGCACTCAAACGGCTATAACTTTAGCTACAGAGGTCCAAACAACGCGGTTCTAGTTGTGTTGGAAAGCTAACGTCCGGGGCTTCGATTTGATATATAATTTGCCATAGCTGCCCCGACGCCAGGCGACGCGAACGCGTGAGTCACGCGGACGCATGACCTGGCAGGAACGCAACCCGCGCGGCCGCGTGAGCCATGCGGCCGCATCACTTTTCCGCGACCTGTACGGAGCAGAAAGCGCTGGAAGTGACTTCTGAGCTATTTTTGACCCAGTTTTCAGCCCAGAACACAAAGATTAGAGGCTATAAAGTGGGGGAATGCATGTATTCATAATTATGCACTCATAATTCACTTCTCATGATTTAGATTAGTTTTGAGAGAGGTTCTCTCCTCTCTCTCTTAGGATTAGAAATTAGGATTTTTAGAAACTAGGATTTAGGACTTCTCTTGGTTTTTAAGAGTGACTCTCGATTCAGGTTCAATGTTCCTTTTAATTTATTTTTCCAATTAAATTTATGAACTCTTTCATGTTACAGATTACTCTTTTAAATTAATGCTATTTGAGATATTTCAGATCTATGATTGCTTTCTTTAATTTATGTTGTCGGTACTTATCCAAATTATTTTCATTCGAGTAGATAGTTTTCCTTTTGGCTCTGGTTAAATAACTGGCGACTCTTGAGTTATCAAACTCATTGTTAATTGAAAATTGGAATTCATCCACTTAACTTACCTTCATAGTTAGAGATTAACAAAGTGGGAGAAAAATCCAATTCTCATTACAATTGATAAGGATAACCAGGATAGGACCTCCAGTTCCCATACCTTGCCAAGAGTTTATTTTACAGTCATTCATTTACTTTTATTGCTTTGAAAATATACATGTGCCCATTGCCCAACTAACCTTTTACCTTGATCCAAAAACCCCAAACACACTTTTTCATAACCAATAATAAGAACATACCTCCCTGCAATTCCTTGAGAAGACGACCCGAGGTTTGAATACTTCGGTTATCAATTTTAAAGGAGTTTGTTACTTGTGACAACCAAAACGTTTGTACGAAAGAACTTTTGAAGGTTTAGAAACTATACTTGCAATGAGGATTTATCCGCAAATTTCTAGACCACGCAAAACTTTCTAACGTCACTCCCTTTACTATTTTATTAATTGAATATAATTGTCAATACAAACATGGTGATTTATTACAAGTGATGCTTGGTCTATGCTACTCATGCCCTTTGCCGGCATGCCAATAAACACCTTGCATTCACTTGTCCTTATATGCACTAGCTATTTTCAATTGATGGCTTTTCACATGTACTCGCGAGCATGTATTAATGTCAGTTATATCTTAATGTGCATCCATCACCACCTTTTCCATTCTCTTCCTTGCTATATATATCTTTTGGATTTAATTTACTTTCTCTTCCCTTTTCAGGATGACCACCAAAAAGGATAAGGAGAAAGCTACTCCCAAACCACCAGCAAGGAAAGGAACAAAAAGAGCCCCAGCTGAGGACCCACAACCCCCATCCACTCGCACATCTTAGTACACACCGATGATGGTGCAATCTTTATGTGTGGGGAGGTCGATACCGATCTTCATGGGTGAGCCCTGTCCAAGTTGTCCTCAAGAAGGGAGGCATGACAGTAGTTCATAATGAAAAAAATGAACTGGTTCCTACAAGAACAGTTACAGGGTGGCGTATGTGTATTGACTACAGAAGGCTCAATACAGCCACCAGAAAGGATCATTTTCCTTTACCATTCATAGACCAAATGCTAGAAAGACTAGCTGGTCATGATTATTACTGCTTTTTGGATGGCTATTCAGGTTACAACCAAATTGCAGTAGATGCTCAGGACCAATAGAAAACAGCATTCACTTGCCCTTCTGGCCTGTTTGCCTACAGGAGAATGCCTTTTGGTCTGTGTAATGCTCCTGCAACTTTCAGAGATGCATGTTATCCATCTTCTCTGATATGGTGGAGAAATTCCTGGAAGTCTTCATGGATGACTTCTCAGTATATGGAGACTCATTCAGCTCCTGTCTTAACCACCTAGCACTTGTCCTGAAAAGGTGCCAAGAGACTAACATGGTTTTAAACTGGGAGAAATGTCACTTTATGGTGACAGAAGGAACTGTCCTTGGGCAAAAAATTTCAAGCAAGGGAATAGAGGTGGATAAAGCAAAGGTAGAGGTAATTGAAAAATTACCACCACCTACCAATGTTAAGGCAATCAGAAGCTTTCTGGGGCATGCAGGATTCTACATAAGGTTTATAAAGGATTTTTCGAAAATTGCAAAACCTCTGAGCAACCTGCTAGCTGCTGACACACCAGTTGTGTTTGACACACAGTGTCTGTAGGCATTTGAGACCTTGAAAGCCAAGCTGGTCACAGCACCAGTCATCTCTGCACCAGACTGGACATTGCCATTCGAACTAATGTGTGATGCCAGTGACCATGCCATTGGTGCAGTGTTGGGATAGAGTCATAACAAGATTCTGCATGTCATTTATTACGCCAGCCGTGTTCTAAATGATGCACAGAAGAATTACACAACCACAGAAAAAGAGTTACTTGCAGTGGTCTATGCCATTGACAAGTTTAGATTTTATTTAGTAGGGTCAAAAGTGATTGTGTACACTGACCATACTGCTCTTAAATATTTACTCACAAAGAAGGATTCAAAACCCAGGCTCATAAGGTGGGTGCTGCTTCTGCAAGAGTTTGATATAGAAATAAGAGACAGAAAAGGGATAGAGAACCAAGTAGCTGATCATCTGTCCCGAATAGAACCAGTAGATGGGGCGTCCCTTCCTTCCACTGAAATCTCTGAGACTTTCCCAGATGAGCAACTCTTTGCCATTCAGGAAGCTCCATGGTTTGCAGATATTGCAAATTATAAAGCTGTGAGGTTCATACCCCAGGAGTACAGCAGGGTGCAAAGAAAGAAATTAATTTCAGATGCCAAGTACTACCTATGGGATAAGCCATATCTCTTTAAGAGATGTGCAGACGGAGTGATCCGCAGATGTGTACCCAGAGAGGAAGCACAAAGGATCTTATGGCACTGCCATGGATCACAGTATGGGGGACATTTCGGAAGTGAGCGAACAGCCACTAAGGTCCTCCAATGTGGCTTCTACTGGCCTACTCTCTATAGAGATGCCCGAGAGTTTGTGCGTAACTGTGACAGTTGCCAAAGAGCTGGTAACTTGCCTCATGGATACGCCATGCCTCAACAAGGGATCTTAGAGATTGAATTGTTTGATGTATGGGGTATTGACTTCATGGGTCCATTCCCACCATCATACTCAAACACTTACATTCTGGTGGCAGTGAACTATGTATCTAAATGGGTAGAAGCAATTGCTACACCCACTAATGATACTAAGACTGTGCTGAAATTCCTTCAAAAACACATCTTCAGCAGATTTGGTGTTCCCAGAGTCCTAATCAGTGATGGAGGCACTCATTTCTGCAACAAACAGCTGTACTCTGCTATGGTCCGATATGGAATTAGCCACAAAGTAGCAACTCCGTATCATCCACAGACAAATGGGCAAGCTAAAGTCTTTAACAGAGAGCTAAAAAGAATCCTAGAACGGACTGTAATTGCCCGTAGAAAGGATTGGGCAAAGAGCTTGGATGGCAACTTGTGTATAGGAACCTCTCCATACCAACTTGTATAGAAAGAATACAGAACAGCATTCAAGACTCCTATAGGAACCTCTCCATACCAACTTGTGTATGGCAAGGCCTGTCATCTGCCTGTGGAACTGGAACATAAAGCCTACTCGGCAACCAGATTCCTAAACCTGGATGCTAAATTAGCTAGTGAAAAAAGATTACTCCAGCTAAATGAGCTAGATGAATTTAGACTCAGTGCCTTTGAAAATGCAAAAATTTATAAGGAAAAGGCAAAGAAGTGGCATGACAAGAAGTTGTCATCCAGAGTCTTTGAGCCAGGACAAAAAGTTCTGCTCTTCAACTCTAGGCTCAGACTGTTCCTAAGAAAACTTAAATCCCGGTGGAGGGGTGATGAGCGGATAATTTGTACGCTTTTTGGCATTGTTTTTAGTATGTTTTTAGTATGATCTAGTTAGTTTTTAGTATATTTTCATTAGTTTTTAGTTAAAATTCACTTTTCTGGACTTTACTATGAGTTTGTGTGTTTTTCTGTGATTTCAGGTATTTTCTGGCTGAAATTGAGGGACCTGAGCAAAAATCTGATTCAGAGACTAAAAAGGACTGCAGATGCTGTTGGATTCTGACCTCCCTGCACTCAAAGTCGATTTTTTGGAGCTACAGAAGCCCAATTGGCGCGCTCTCAACGGCGTTGGAAAGTAGACATCCTGGGCTTTCCAGCAATATATGATAGT
>NC_029777.3:29294594-29295200 GCF_000817695.3 Arachis duranensis
TTCACTTTTCTGGACTTTACTATGAGTTTGTCTGTTTTTCTGTGATTTCAGGTATTTTCTGGCTGAAATTGAGGGACCTGAGCAAAAATCTGATTCAGAGACCAAAAAGGACTGCAGATGCTGTTGGATTCTGACCTCCCTGCACTCAAAGTGGATTTTTTGGAGCTACAGAAGCTCAATTGGCGCGATCTCAACGGCGTTGGAAAGTAGACATCCTGGGCTTTCCAGCAATATATGATAGTCCATACTTTGCCCAAGATTTGATGGCCCAAACCGGCGTTCAAAGTCACCTTCAAGATTTCCAGCGTTAAAAGCCGGAACTGGCACCCAAATGGGAGTTAAACGCCCAAACTGGCACTAAAGCTGGCGTTTAACTCCAAGAAGAGTCTCTACACGAAAATGCTTCATTGCTCAGCCCAAGCTCACACCAAGTGGGCCCGGAAGTGGATTTTTATGTCATTTACTCATTTCTGTAAACCTTAGGCTACTAGTTCTCTATAAGTAGGACCTTTTACTATTGTATTGGCAGACTTTGGTAGCTATCTTCATTTTATGCTATCTTAGATCATTGGGAGGCTGGCCATTCGGCCATGCCTAGACCTTGTT
>NC_029777.3:29295845-29298128 GCF_000817695.3 Arachis duranensis
ATATCCATTTGAGTTTGCCTGACTAAGATTTACAAGATGACCATAGCTTGCTTCCTACTAACAATCTCCGTGGGATCGACCCTTACTCGCGTAAGGTTTATTACTTGGACGACCCAGTATACTTGCTGGTTAGTTGTGCGAAGTTGTGTTTATGCCATGGTATTGAACACCAAGTTTTTGGGGTTCATGACCGGGGATTATGAGAGTTGTGAAAAGTATTTTTCACAATTTTGCGCACCAAGTTTTTGGCGCCGTTGCCGGGTATTGTTGAGTTTGGACAACTGACGGTTCATCTTGTTGCTTAGATTAGGTATTTATTTTTTTCAAAATTCTTGAAGAGGAATTCTAGAGTTTCATGATGATTTGTTGAAGTCTGGCTGGCTGAGAAGCCATGTCTAATTTCATTGGACCGAGGTTTCAACTTATCATCACAAGAGCTTGTTGATTTTTATCAATCTTGCTTTTGGAGCAGTGATCTGCTAAGGCTTGGCTGGCCATTGGCCTTGTCTAGAGTTTTGGACCGAAGCTTTCTTTGAAAGCTTGGCTGGCTGTGAAGCCATGTCTAATTCCTGGACCGGAGTCTTAGACTAGCATTGCACTGATTCCTGGGATTCTCATTGAGAATTTTGATACCTTTATTTTCTTCTTCCACTTAATTTTCGAAAAAACACAAAAAAATTTACAAAATCATAAAATCCAAAAATTTCTTGTTTGAGTTTAGTGTCTCATCTCAAGTTTGGTGTCTTGCATGCATTGTTATTTGATTCTTGTTGCATTTTGATTTTTCCTTATTATTAAAAATCCAAAAATATTTTAATTTGTGTCTTCTCAAGTCAATACTACAGAGAAATTAAAGATTCAGAATATACAGCAGAGGAATTACACAGAAAAGCTGGGCGTTCAAAACGCCCAGTGAAGAAGGACAGACTAGCGTTTAAACGCCAGCCAGGGTACCTGGTTGGGCGTTTTTGGGCGTTAAACGCCAGAATGTGCACCATTCTGGGCGTTTAACGCCAGGATGGCTAAAGGGGGAAGATTTTGTTTTCAAATCAAATTTTTTTCAGGTTTTCAAAGTTTTTCAAAATCAAATCTTTTTTTAAATCAATTTTTCAATCAAATCTTTTTCAAAATCAATTTCTTTCTATTTTCTAAGATACTTACTATCAATTAATGATTTGATTCAACATTTCAAGTATGTTGCCTTTTCTGTTGAGAAAGGTTTAATGTTTGAATCATATCTTTTCTTGTTAGTCAAGTTTTTAATTTTCAAAATCAAATCTTTTTTTAAAATGTTTTTCAAATCATATCTTCTCAATCACAATTTTTTTTAACCAATCATATCTTCTTAACCACATCTTTTTCAAAACAGTTTTCAATCAAATCTTTTTGATTTCTAATTTCAAAATCTTTTTCAAAAATCACTTAATCTCTTTCTTACTCTTGGTTTTCGAAAATTAATTAGTGTTTTTCAAAATATTTTCAAAATTTCTTACTTAATTTTCGAAAATTGCTTCCCTCCTTCTCACATCCTTCTCTTTATGGACTAACACTATCCCTTAATGCAAAAATTCGAACTCCATCTTCTTTGATAAGTTCGAATTTTCTACTTCTGTCTTCTACTCTTCTTTTCCTCTAACACTTTAAGGAATCTCTATACTGTGACATAGAGGATTCCACATTTTCTTGTTCTCTTTTCTTTCTTATGAGCAGGAGCAAAGACAAAAATATTCTTGTTGAGGCTGATCCTGAACCTGAAAGGACTTTGAAGAGAAAGCTAAGAGAAGCCAAAACACAACTCTCTTTAGAGGACCTGACCGAATTCTTCAAAGAAGAAGAACTCATGGCAGCCGAAAACAATAATGCCAACAATGCAAGGAAGGTGCTGGGTGACTTTACTACACCTACTCCCGACTTCTATGGGAGAAGCATCTCTATCCCTGCCATTAGAGCAAACAACTTTGAGCTTAAGCCTCAACTAGTTTCTCTAATGCAACAGAATTGCAAGTTCCATGGACTTCCATTGGAAGATCCTCATCAGTTTTTAGCTGAGTTCTTGCAAATCTGTGACACTGTCAAGACTAATGGGGTTGACCCTGAGGTCTACAGACTTATGCTATTCCCTTTTGCTGTAAGAGACAGAGCTAGAACATGGTTGGACGCTCAACCTAAAGAAAGCCTGGACTCTTGGGAAAAGCTAGTCAATGCCTTCTTGGCAAAGTTCTTTCCACCTCAAAAATTGAGTAAGCTTAGAGTGGAAGTCCAAACCTTCAGACAGAAGGAAGG
>NC_029777.3:29304026-29354202 GCF_000817695.3 Arachis duranensis
ACAACGGTGAAACCCTTGCATAAGCTTGCCATGGAAAGGAGTAAGAAGGATTGGATGAAGACAGTAGGAAAGCAGAGAGAAGGAAGGGAAGGCATCTTTATGCGCTTATCTGAAGTTCCTACCAATGAATTACATAAGTACCTCTATCTTTATCTTTATATTTTTATGCGTTCATCACCATATCCATTTGAGTTTGCCTGACTAAGATTTACAAGATGACCATAGCTTGCTTCATACTAACAATCTCCGTGGGATCGACCCTTACTCGCGTAAGGTTTATTACTTGGACGACCCAGTGCACTTGCTGGTTAGTTGTGCGAAGTTGTGTTAATGCCATGGTATTGAACACCAAGTTTTTGGGGTTCATGACCGGGGATTATGAGAGTTGTGAAAAGTATTGTTCACAATTTCGCGCACCAAGGGTCCGTATGTGATTACCGGAGTGTCACCATATGGATATGTTGAGCTTCAGGATACTGATTCTGACAAAAAGTTCATTGTTAATGGACAGAGGATCAAGCATTATCTTGAAAGCAATTTTGAGCAAGAATGCTCAAAACTGAGGCTTGAATGATTCTCAGTGAAGGTCCAGCTAAAGACAATAAAGAAGCGCTTGCTGGGAGGCAACCCAGTCATTAGCAGGTTATCTCTTTTGTTTAATCAAAGTTTGATACATATTCTCAAAGGGCAATCATCAAAATTGAAGGAATTCACAGAGTTACAGAAGGATTCAGTGCAAAAAGCAGAGAAAAGGAGCTTGCTGACGAAAAAATGCCAGTAAACGGTACTTTGGGCGTTAAACGCCAGAATGAGCACCATTCTGGGCGTTTAACGCCAATAAAGGTGCCATTTTGGGCGTTAAACGCCAGAATAGGCACCATTCTGGGCGTTTAACGCCAGGTGTGCAGCATCCTGGGCGTCTAGCAAAACGCCCTGTGATGAAGGGGTTTCTGGCGTTTAACGCCAGCCAGGGTACCTGGCTGGGCGTTAAACGCCCAAATTGGCCAACATTTGGGTGTTAAACGCCAGAATGGATACCATTCTAGGCGTTTAACGCCAGAAAGGTGGGGGACAGAGATTTTGCTTTCCACTTCAAATTTTTTCAAACTTTCCTGTTTGATCCTAATTTTCTACATAAACACATTTCAAACTTTCATCATTCACCTTCAAATTTTCAAAATTAAAATCATTCTTTAAATCTCTTTCAAATCCTTTCCAAATCTTCTTTAAAAAGCTCAAATATCTCTCAAATTCTTTCCATATCTTCTCAAATCTCCTTCAAAATTTTCGAAATCTCTCCCCCTTCCTTATAAATTTATGTTCGGCCACACCCCCTTCCCCACCATTCGAATTTGCTCTCCTCCTCTCTCTCTTCTTTCCTTTCTTTTGCTTGAGGGACAAGCAAACCTCTAAGTTTGGTGTGTTTTTCCGTGATCACTAAGTTAAGGCTCACCAAGATCATGGCTCCCATAGGAAAACAAACCAATTCAAGAGGCAAGAAAGAGAATGCTCCAAAAGACCTTTGGAGTCAAGAGAAGTTCTTAACCAAAGAACATGCAGACCATTACCATAAAATAATGGGTCTAAGGTCAGTGATCCCGGAAGTTAAATTTGATCTGAAAGAAGATGAATATCCGGAGATCCAAGAGCAAATTCGAAACAGAGGATGGGAAGTTCTAACCAACCCTAAGACAAAGGTTGGGAGAAATATGGTTCAGGAATTCTACTCAAATTTGTGGCTGACAGATAAGCAGAGAATGACTGGAACTGCTTTTCATACCTACAGAACCATGGTCAGAGGGAGAATTATTTACTTCCATTTGGACAAAATAAGAGAGGTCTTCAAATTATCTCAACTACAAGATGATCCTGAATCCTTTAATAGGAGAATGGTGAGGGTAGATAAGGGTTTGGATCAAGTTCTAGAGGACATATGCCTCCCTGGAACCAAGTGGATGACCAATTCAAAAGGTGTCCCAAACCAACTCAAGAGGGGAGATCTCAAACCAGTTGCAAGAGGCTGGTTGGACTTCATAGGGCGTTCTATCTTGCCCACTAGTAACCGTTCTGAGGTTACTATAGGAGTTCCTCCCTGAACTTTCTGAAATTGACTATTGGACTCGTCTAGAAGCATCTGTTGCCAAGCTGCAAGAAGCTATGGAACAAATTAAGGAAGAACAGCAGAATCAAAACTGCATGCTCTACAAATTGCTAAAGGAACAAGAGAAGCAGGGGCGTGAGCTACAGGAGTTGAATCGCCAAAACCTCTCCCTTGAAGGATCAAATACCCCACAAGTTGAGGGAGCATCCACTTCTCAAGATCAAGGTTGTTGAGTTCTAACTTTGTGATAATTTCTATCATTAAGAGTCTATTTTAAAGTAATTTAAAATTCTGTTTTCTATTACTATTAGTCTTACTTATATCTATTTTTAAGTCTTGTTCTTAATTCATGATTAATAAAATTTAATGTTAATGTCTTAAAGCTATGAATGTCCTATGAATCCATCACCTCTCTTAAATGAAAAATGCTTTAATCACAAAAGAACAAGAAGAACAGGATTTCGAATTCATCTTTGAAACTAGTTAAATTAGTTTGATGTGGTGACAATACTTTTTGTTTTCTGAATGAATGCTTGAACAGTGCATATGTCTTTTGAATTTGTTGTTTTAAGAATGTTAAAATTGTTGGCTCTTGAAAGAATGATGGAAAAGGAAAAATGTTATTGAGGATCTGAAAAATCATCAAATTGATTCTTGAAGCAAGAAAAAGCAGTGAATACAAAAAAAAAGAGAAAAAGAAAAATATATAAAGTTGTGATCCAAGGCAAAAAGAGTGTGCTTAAGAACCCTGGACACCTCTAATTGGGAACTCTAGCAAAGCTGAGTCACAATCTAAAAAGGTTCACCCAGTCATGTGTCTGTGGCATGTATGTATCCGGTGGTAATACTGGAAGACAGAGTGCTTTGGGCCACAACCAAGACTCATAAAGTAGCTATGTTCAAGAATCATCATACTTAACTAGGAGAATCAATGACACTATCTGAGTTCTGAGTTCCTATATATGCCAATCATTCTAAACTTCAAAGGATAAAGTGAGATGCCAAAACTGTTCAGAAGCAAAAAGCTACTAGTCCCGCTCATCTAATTGGAGCTAAGTTTCTTTGATATTTTGGAATCTATAGTATATTCTCTTCTTTTTATTCTATTCTGATTTTCAATTGCTTGGGGACAAGCAACAATTTAAGTTTGGTGTTGTGATGAGCGGATAATTTATACGCTTTTTGGCATTGTTTTTAGTATGTTTTTAGTATATTTTATTTAGTTTTTGTTATATTTTTATTAGTTTTTAGCTAAAATTCACTTTTCTAGGCTTTACTATGAGTTTGTGTGTTTTTCTGTGATTTCAGGTATTTTCTGGCTGAAATTGAGGGACCTGAGCAAAAATCTGATTCAGAGGCTGAAAAGGACGGTAGATGCTGTTGGATTCTGACCTCCCTGCACTCGAAGTGGGTTTTCGGGAGCTACTGAAGCCCAATTGGCACGTTCTCAATTGCGTTGGAAAGTAGACATCCTGGACTTTCCAGCAATGTATAATAGTCCATACTTTGCCCGAGATTTGATGGCCCAAACCAGCGTTGCAAATCAGCTTCAGAATTCCTGGCGTTTAACGCCGGAACTGGCACAAAAATTGGAGTTAAACGCCCAAACTGGCATAAAAGCTGGCGTTTAACTCCAGAAAAAGTCTCTACACATGAAAGCTTCAATGCTCAGCCCAAGCACACGCCTAGTGGACCCCGGAAGTGGATTTTTACGTCATTTACTAATTTTTGTATACCCTAGGTTACTAGTTCACTATTAATAGGACCTTTTGATATTGTATCTGTACCTTATGACACTTTATACGTTTCTCATTGTATCTTCTACAGCATGAGTCTCTAAACCCCATGGTTGGGGGTAAGAAGCTCTGCTGTGTCTTGATGGATTAATGCAATTACTACTGTTTTTCATTCAATCACGCTTGCTTCTATTCTAAGATATCACTTATACCCGAACATACAACTTGCCATAGAAAGGAGTATGAAAGATTGGACGAAGGCAGTAGGAAAGCAGAGATTCAGAAGGAGTAACGCATCTCCATACGCTTATCTGAAATTTCCACCAATGAATTACATAAGTATCTCTATCTTTATTTTTTGTCTATTTATCTTTTAATTATCAAAACTCTATAACCATTTGAATCTGCCTGACTGAGATTTACAAGATGACCATAGCTTGCTTCAAGCCGACAATCTTCGTGGGATCGAACCTTACTCATGTAAGGTTTATTACTTGGACGACCCAGTGCACTTGCTGGTTAGTTGTGCGAAGTTGTGAAAAAAGAGTTGAGATTACAATTGTGCGTACCAAGTTGTTGGCGCCAATGAGATCACAATTTCGTGCACCAAGATTTTGGCACCGTTGCCGGGGATTGTTCGAGTTTGGACAACTGACGGTTCATCTTGTTGCTCAGATTAGGTAATTTTCTTCTTCTTTCAACCCCTATTTTATTTTCAAAAAGTTTTCAAAAAACTTTCAAAATTTTTTTCTTCTTTTTTGTTTTTTTCTAAAAATAATTTTCAAAAAATCCAAAAAAAATTATAAAATCATAAAAACCAAAAAAAAATATTTTGTGTTTTTTGTTTGAGTCTAGAGTCAAGTTTTAAGTTTTCTGTCAATTGCATGTCTTAATTTTTCTAAAAAATTTTTTTCGAAAAATTCATGCATTGTATTCTTCACGATCTTCAGGTTGTTCTTAATGAGTCTCCTGGTTTGATCTTCATATTTTCTTGTTTTGTGTCTTTTGTTGTTTTTCATGTGCATTTTTGAATTCATAGTGTCTAAACAAGAAAAATCTCTAAGTTTGGTGTCTTGCATGTTTTTATTTTCTTGAAAATTTTTCAAAAATAAGTTCTTGATGTTCACCATGATCTTCAAAGTGTTCTTGGTGTTCATCTTGACATTCATAGTGTTCTTTCATGCATCATTTGTTTTAATCCAAAATTTTTATGTGTTGAGTCATTTTTGTATTTTTCACTTTCCTAATTAAATTCAAAAAATAAAAAATATCTTTTTTTTATTTTAATCATTAATTTCGAAATCTTTGAGTTGACTTAATCAAAAAAATTTTAAAATTAGTTGTTTCTTGTTAGTCAAGTTAAAATTTCAATTTCAAAATCTTTTTCAAAGTCAATTCTTTTCTTTTTTTTTCCTTTTATTATTTTCAAAAATTCTTTAAAATTAATTTTCAAAAATCTTTTTCGTAACTTTTTCTTTTATTTTCGAAATTAGTACTAACAATTAATGTTTTGATTGAAAAATTTAAAGTTTGTTACTTTCTTATTAAGAAAGATTCAATCTTTAAATTCTAGAATCATATCTTCTAGTTTCTTGTTAGTCAAGTCATCAACTTCAATTTTCAAAATCAAATATTTTTTTTTTAAATTTTCACTTTCAAATCTTTTTAAAAATAAATTTCAATCATATCTTTTTTTATCATATCTTTTTCAAATCATATATTTTTCAAACTTTAATTTCAAAATATCTTTTCTAACTTCTTATCTTTTCAAAATTGATTTTCAAATCTTTTTTCAATTAACTAATTGACTTTTTGTTTGATTTTAAAATTCTTATCTTTTTTAAAACCACCTAACTACTTTTCTCTCTCTAATTTTCGAAAATCACTTTCCTCTTTTTCAAAATTCTTTTAATTAACTAATTATTTCAAATTTTAATTTTAATTTTATTTCCTCTCTTAATTTTCGAATTCTAACTAAATTTTAAAATAAAAACAAAAATATTTTTCTTTTTCTTTTAATTAGTTTCGAAAACTCCCCCCTCTCTCCTTCTATTTATTTTATTTATTTACTAACACTTCTCCTCCACTCATCAAAAATTCGAACCCTCTCCCCATTCTTATTCTTCTTCTCTTCTACTCACATAAAGGAATCTCTATATTATGACATAGAGGATTCCTCTTCCTTTTCTGTCCTCTTCTTTTTCATATGAGCAGGAGCAAGGACAAGGACATTCTTGTTGAAGCAGATCCTGAACCTGAAAGGACTCTGAAGAAGAAGCTAAGAGAAGCTAAAACAGAACAATCCAGAGAAAACCTTACAGAGAATCTTGAAAAAGAAGTAATGGCCGAACCCAACAACAATGCAAGGAAGATGCTTGGTGACTTCACTGCACCAAATTCCAACTTCCATGGAAGAAGCATCTCAATCCCTGCCATTGGAGTAAACAATTTTGAGCTAAAGCCTCAATTAGTTTCTCTGATGCAACAGAATTGCAAGTTTCATGGACTTCCATCAGAAGATCCTTTTCAGCTCTCAACTGAATTCTTGCACATCTGTGATACTGTTAAGACCAATGGAGTTGATCCCGAAGTCTAAAAGCTTATGCTTTTCCCTTTTGCTGTAAGAGATATAACTAGAATATGGTTGGACTCTCAACCTAGAGATAGCCTGAACTCTTGGGATAAAGCTAAGCAAGTTTAGAGTGGATGTTCAAACCTTCAGGCAGAAAGAAGGTGAACCCCTCTATGAAGTTTGGGAAAGATACAAGCAACTGACCAAAAAGAGTCCTTCTGACATGCTTTTAAAATGGACCATTGACGAACGGATTTCTGCCAGTAAAGAATTCACAAATTTAACCACGCTATAAGTATAGTTTCTAAACCAACAGAGAATCCTTTCGTGCAAAAATTTTGGTTGTCACTTAAGCAAACCCAATAAAATTTATAACCGAAGTATTTAAACCTCGGGTCGTTTTCTCAAGGAATTGCAGGGAAGTATGATTTATTATTGGTTATAGAAAACTGTATTTTTGGGTTTTTTGAAAGGTTTGAACAAGAGAAATAAATTGCAAAGAATTAATAAATCAATAGCTAAGAAAACTCTTGGTAAGGTATGAAAATTAGAAGTCCTATCCTAGTTATCCTTATCAATTGTGATGAGAATTGCTCGTTGCTCCCACTTAGTCAACCTCTAACTATGAAGGTATGTTAAGTGGATAAATCAATTTGATACTCAAGTCCTAGTCAATTCCTATGGAAAGACTAGCTTTGGAGATATTCAAATTAATCAACAACTCCCAATTTCAACCACTGCTTTATTTTGCCAACTCAAGCGTTACCAATTACTCAACCAAAGCCAAGAAGAGAAAATATAATTTAAAACATCAATTGAGAATAATTAATAAAAGAAGTAATAAGTCTGAAATACCTCAAATTGAATTAATAAAGATATCAAATATAACATGGGAATTCATAAATTAAATTGGGAAAACAAAAGGAACATTGAACCTGGAAATTGAGAAGAAGAAATCCTAAATCCTTTAAGAGGAATCCTAATCCTAAAACCTAAGAGAGAGGAGAGAGCCTCTCTCTCTAAAACTACATCTAAATTATGAAAAGTGAAATATGAGTGTTGTATCAATTATTCAAAAATGAATGGATGCATTCCCCTACTTTATAGCCTCTAATATGTGTTTTCTGAGCCGAGAACTGGGTCAAAAACAGCCAAGAATTCGCTGGTTATGAAATCAAACATGCTGATTTTTGTCACTGTGACGCGTCCGTGTGGAGCACGTGTTCGCGTGGCCTAGATGTACGGTCACTATGGAAAATTATATATCAAATCAAAGCCCCGAACATTAGCTTTCCAATGCAACTGGAACTGCCTCATTTGGACTTATGTAGCTCAAGTTATGACCGTTTGAGTGCGAAGAGGTCAGGTTGGACAACTTAGCAACTTCTTCAACTTCTTGTATTCCTTCCACTTTTGCATGCTTCCTTTCCATCCTCTGAGCCATTCCTACCCTGTAATCTCTGAAAACACTTAACACAAATATCAAGGCATCGAATGGTAATAAAAGAAGATTAAACATATCAAAATTAAGACCAAAGAAGCATGTTTTCAATCATAGCACAAAATCAGGAAGGAAAACGTAAACTCATGCAAATCATATGAATAAGTGTATGAAAGATTGATAAAATCCACTCAATTGAGCACAAGATAAACCATAAAATAGTGGTTTATCAACCTCCCCACTCTTAAACATTAGCATGTCTTCATGCTAAGCTTAAGAGAGCTAAAAAGAGTGAAGGGGAATGGTAAAATGTATGAGATGCAATCCTATCTATATGAATGCAACTAAATGCTAAGATGTCTCTATCTACTTCGTTAAAAATAAACAAGCTCTCCAAGACAAATACAAACCAAATTCCACTAATTCAAATTATACAGTGAAAACAACTAAACTTGTAAGAAGATAGCTCATGAAAACGGAGAACATAGAATCAAGCACTGAACCCTTACTGGTAGTGTATATCACTCTAACTCTCAAGTGTCTAGGGTCAATCACTCTACTCTTCCCTAGTCATGCTTTCTCAACGTTGTTCTTCATCTAACCAATCAACAAATATTTTGCATACCAATGCAAACATCATGAGGTCTTTTTAGGGTTGTAATGGGGCTAAGGTAAGGGTGAGGATATATGTATGGCCAAGTGAGCTATAATATGAATCTTTGACTAACCTAAGCTTTCACCTAACATACACATACACTCTATGTAGTTCTAAAAATCACACCCAGCTACCCATAATTCCCACTTTTGTATAATTCCCATACTCATGTACCAAATTTTTTATATTTCTTTACTTTTATCACATGTGCATTGATCTTTAATAAAGCTTAACATTGGGGTAATTTTATCCCCCTATTCACTTATTTATTGAAATTTTTTTTTAAACATAACTTATCAATGCACTTGGATTTTTAATTTTTTTCTGGTTTTACATGAGTAGGTTCCCAAATTCCCAATATTAAAATAAATTAGAAACATGATACATTCCCTCATTAACCCATGTTCCCAAAGTTTCCCCACACTTAGTTGATACACAACCTCTATCTTAAGCTAACCAAAGATTCAATTGGGATATTTAATTTGTTTTTCTGCTTAAGGCTAGTGATGTAGTTATAGAACAAAAAGGGATTAAAAGCTCAAGGTGGCTAACAAGGGTGACATAAAAGGGTAAGCTTATTTGGGATAAGTGTGTTAATAATCAAATATGCCTCAATCATATGCAAGCATGTAAATACATAAAATAATAGACATATAGACTGAAACAAAGTAAAGATTGCAATCATAGAGAAGAAAACACACAAGAATAAAATATTTATGGTTAAATAATATAACCATATAAATAGGCTCAAAATCTCACAGGTTATGTGTTCTAGCTTTTAACTATGTTTCAGATACAACTTCCAAACAAGTTTAACAAAAATTTTTCAATTTAAATTAGTGAAATACTATAAAAATTTCTTGAAAAAGAAAATATTACTTCAACCAAGTAGCTAAATGCATAAAATCAAATAAACATGCAATCAAATATGAAAATGCAACAATGAATAAACAAAGAAAATAGAATATTGGTATTGAAAAGAAGGTAACTAACCCCTGGAAGTCGGTATCGACCTCCCCACACTTAAAGATTACGCCGTCCTCGGTGCATGCTAAGATGTACAAGTGGATGGGTGGCTCCGTAGCTAGTGCTTTTTTTGTTCCTTTCCTTGCCAGTGGTTTGGAAGTAGCTTTCTCTTTACCCTTATTGGTGGCCATCCTGAAATGGGAAAAAGAAAGTAACTTTTAAAGCTAAGGGTTAGATCAAGGAAGAGGATAGTATAGGTGATAATCAATGCACGGTAAAGAGGGATGTCGTTAACACATGGTCATGACTTCATGTGAAAAGTTCATCAATGGAAATATAGCAAGTGCATGTAATGGCAAGTATATGCAAGATGTTTATTGGCATGCTGGCAAAGGCATGGGTAGCATAGATCAAGCATTAAATGCCCAATTTGATTATCAAGTCTTTTAAACTAACAATCTGTTTGTATTGACAATTATATGTTAATCAATAAAATATAAAAGGGTTTTGTGAAAAACAGGCATTAAAGTAGTAGGATAACTTAAAAGTAGTGCATGATGCCATACGGGCTTTTTCGCAAACACATAGCATGCATGGGAAATAAGTTATTGAAAGCATTAAATTAAATATGCAAGCAACCCTATAAAAAGTAATATATAATTGTCAAACAATTCCTTAATAATCTACAAGCAAAATATAGAAAATAATGACCCAAATAAATTTCTAACACCAATGAAAATAATACAATGAATGAAAGTATGCAAATAAATTAAATGAAATAGAATGGAAGTGAAGAGGGATGAGAAGTTAAAGAGATGAAGAAGAAAAAAGTGAGAAAAGGAAGAAGAAAGAAGAAAAGATAGAAGAAATTAGGATTATAAAAGAAAAGATAAGATAATTGGCGTTGATTTGGATAAGTTGTGCGTCGCATGTGACGCGGATGCGTGGTGCACACGATCGTGTGGTGTGTGATAATTATCAGGTGACGCGGACGCGTGGGTCACGCGATCGCGTGACCTGATTTGTGCTATTGGCGCGAGTGCAGCCTCACGTTCGCGCAACTCTCTGTTTTAAATGCATCTTGCCAAAAATCTGGGTGACACGGTCGCGTGGTTGACGCGATCGCGTGAATGGCCATATTTTGAAAATGACGCAGACGCGTGGGGCACGCGTTCGCGTGGTAAGGCTTGTAGTTCTAGCACCATTCCAGCCCCATTCCAGCCTAACATTCTGCCATACACCCGTTTACATCAATTTTACAGGGCCACGCGTTCGCGTGGGTGACACGGACGTGTGGTCGCGTGGGTGACACGGACGTGTGGGGAGGCTATTTCGCAAACGACGCGAACGCGTCATGCACGCGGTCGCGTGGGCATATTTGTGCCTAAGGCAGCCTCTAGCCATGCTTTCGCGTGACTCTCTGTTCCCTTTTCTTTTCCTCATAATGCACTTGCGACGCGGACGCGTCAGCGACACTGTCGCGTCGCGTGCTTTCTTTTATTTTTCTTTTTTTTTTGCAGTATGCAGAATGCAATGAATGTTATGCATAATTCCAAGTTCAATCAAAATTCAAAGACAGACTAAACTGAAAAAGGAACGATCATACCATGGTGGGTTGTCTCCCACCTAGCATTTTTGGTTAAAGTCCTTAAGTTGGACATTTGATGAGCTTCCTGTTATGGTGGCTTGTGCTTGTATTCATCCAAAAATCTCCACCAATATTTGGAATGCTAACAGACAAGGCACGTAAACCCCTTAGGTGAGTTCAACAGGCTTCAAGGCTCCCGGGATGTTGAATGTCAGAATAGATTCCAGGATCCGAAACTTTACTTTTACACCCGTTTTTGTCTTGATCTGCATTTTTCCAGCTGGGTGGTGAGTAATCTGAATTCTCACTACAGCGACCAAACAGCTTCCGAGACCCATTCAATTGAGCTTGACACCAAACCTTGCACTTTAGATTGAAGCGTGGAACCTTATTGGATTTTTCATACCAACTCTGAGTACGATCCATTTTCCTCTTACTCTTGAAGCCACAGAGAGCTCTAAGCTGGCCATCTGTTTCAAGCAAGCCATATTCAAGTGGAAAAGTAAAGATAAAAGTCACGGATTTTACCCACTTGAAGTTGGAGTTGGGTGGTAGTGGTCTTGGGATAGGTGTTTCCAGTGGTTCTGCAAGCTCTACTCCCTTGTATTCCTCTGTGAATTCCTCCACTTCTTTGCAAACTTCTTCAATTTCAACCATGTCTTGATCAAAGTCCTCGATTTCTTCCTCATTGCTAAAGTCATAAGTTGGAGGTTGATAAAAGTCTACCTCAGCATCGTCTTCGTATTCACTTGGAGAAGGTTCTTCTATCTCAAAGAAGTCACTTGCGGATGCAAGTTCATTACTAGGAGAACTTGACTCGTGATTATCATTATCAAGGAAACTCGCGTCTTGGGCTGTTCCGTCCAGTTCTTCATAAGATACCTGCTTTGGAGGTTGTGCACTGTCCTCCTTAGCATAAACTGTAATTTCCATGATGGAATTTTCCACAACTTTGGATTCCCATGGAGGTTCAGCATCTCCTAAGTCTTCAACCAATTCTGCTTCTTGGATAATTTCGGCTTCCTCCAATTGTTCCAGTACAAATTCATGCTCCTTACTATCCACCAGAGTTTCTAGGATCTCCTTCATGCTACGTTCTTCATGAGATTGACCACATGAAGCCATGTGGGTTCCTTGAGTATCCGAACATCGGGGAGTGAAGAGAGGATTTTTGCGTGGTCTAGAATTCAGAATAAATTCCCGTTGCAAGTATAGTTTCCAGACCAACAAAAGTCCTTTCTTACAAACATTTTAGTTGTCACAAGTAACAAACCCCTAAATAAATTGATAACCATAGTATTTAAACCTCGGGTCGTCTTCTCAAGGAATTGCAGGGAGGTGTTCTTATTATTAGTTATGAGTCTTGTAAATTGGGGGTTTTGAAAGTAATAAAGAAGTATGTTAAATGAAAAGTAAAATAAATAAATAACTATAAAATAAACTCTTGGCAAGATATGAGAAATTGGAAGTCCTATCCTAGTTATACTTATCGATGGTGATGAAAATTGAGTTTTAATCCCACTTAGTTAACATTTACTAAAGCAAAGGAAAGTCAAGTGGACTAATTAGTTTGATCCTCAAGTCCTAGTCAATTCCCAAGAAAGGACTAGAGTTATTGGAATTCAATTCAATTAGCAAAAAATAGCAATTATCAATTACGATGAGTTTGATAATTCAAGAGTTACCAATTAATCAACCAAAGCCAAGAATGTAGAAAGCTAAATTAAAACCATATATCTGAAAACATCTCAATAATGTGTATTAAATAAGAAAATCAATCCTAACATGAAAAGTTCATAAGCCAATTGGGCAACACAAATAACAATCCTAATGACTAAAAGAAATCCTAAATCCTAATCCTAAGAGAGAGGAGAGGCCTCTCTCTCTAAAAACTACATATAAATTACGAAAAGTGAATTATATTCTGATCTCAAGTGTTCCCTTCATTCCTCTACTTTACAGCCTTTAATTTGTATTTTCTGGGCTTGAAACTGGGCCAGAAATAGCCCAGAATTCGCTGGTTATGAAATCTGCCACGCTGATTTTCGTAGATACAACGCATTCGCGTGGAGCACACGTTCGCGTCGCTTATCTGTACGGCGACTATGATAAATTATATATCAAATCTAAGCCTCGGCAACAATGAAACTGCATCATTTGGACCTCTATAGCTCAAGTTATGATCATTTTAGTGCGAGAGGGCCAGGCTGACAGCTTTGCAGTTCCTTCAACTTCTTGTATTCCTTCCACTTTTGCATGCTTCCTTTCCATCTTCTAAGCCATTCCTGCCCTGTAATCTCTGAAATCACTTAACACACATATCACGGCATCTAATGGTAATAAGAGAGGATTAAATAAAAGAAAATAAAAGCCAAAGAAGCATGTTTTCAATCATAGCACAAAATTAGGAAGGAAAACGTAAACTCATGCAAATAGTATGAATAAGTGGGTAAAGAGTTTATAAAAACCACTTAATTGACCACAAGATAAACCATAAAATAGTGGTTTATCAACCTCCCCACACTTAAACATTAGCATGTCCTCATGCTAAGTTCAAGAGAAGCTATAAAGAAGTGAAAAAGAATGATAGAGAGTATGCAATGCAACATATCTATGTGAATTCAACTACATGCAAAATGTTTCTACCTACTTGGTTAAAAGTAAATAAGTTCTCCAAGGCAAATATGAAAAAAATTCTACTAATTCAAATTACACAATAAATGACAAGTAAACTTGTAAGAAGATAGCTCATGAAAGCCGGGAACATAGAATCAAGCATTGAACCCTCACTGGTAGTGTATATCACTCTAGTCTCTCAAGTGTATAGGGTACTTCACTCTAATCTTCTCTAATCATGCTTTCTAAACTTTGTTCTTCAGCTAACCAATCAATAAATATTTAGTATACCAATGCAAATATCATGAAGTCTTTTCAGGGTTGTAATGGGGCTGAGGTAAAGGTAAGGATGTATATATAAGGCTAAGTGAGCTAATAAAGTGAATCCTTGATTGGTCTAAGATCTCACCTAACATATACATACTTTATACAATTTAAAATGCTTTACTTAGCTACCCAAAATTTTCCCACTTTTGTATTACATACTCATGTATCAAACTTATTTTTGAATTTTTGTCCCATGTGCATTGATTCTTTTTTCCTATCATCCCATGTTCCCATAAAATTTCCTACACTTAAATTATACACAATATCTATCTTAAACTAACCAAGGATTCAACTTGGGATTTTTTTATTTTATTTTTCTGCTTAAGGCTAATAATGTGGTTATAAACAGAAGGGGGTTAAAAGGCTCAAGGGGGCTAACAAGGGTGACATAAAAGGGTAGGCTTATTTGGGATAAGTGAGTTAATAATCAAATATGGCCTCAATCATATGCAAGCATGTAAATATACTAAATAATGGACATATCGACTGAAACAAAGTAAAGATTACAATCATAGAGAATAAAACATACAAGAATAAAATATTATGGTTAAATAATGTAACCATGTGATTAGGCTCAAAATCTTACGAGTTGGGTGTTCTAGCTTTTAACTATGTTCCAAATACAACTTCAAACAAATTTAAGAAAAATTTTTCAATTTAAATTAGTTAAAATTTTCAAAAATAGGGTCTTAAAAAGAAACTTATTATTTTTCAACCAAGTAGTACTTAAATGCAAACAATCAACTACATATGCAATCTATTATGCAATGCAACAATGAACAAACAAAGAGAATAGAAAATTGGTGTTGAGAAGAGAAAAACTAACCCATAGAGATCGGTATCGACCTTTCCACACTTAAAGATTGCACCGTCCTCGGTGCATGCTAAGCTGTGCAGGTGGATGGGTGGCTCCGCAGCTAGTGCTCTTTTTGTTTCTTTCCTTGCCGGTGGTGTGGGAGTAGCTTTCTCTTTACCTTTCTCGGTGGCCATCCTGAAAAGGGAAAAAGAAAGTAACAAGTAAAGCTAGGGGATCCAACAAGGAAGTGGACGGGAAAGGTGGTATTCAATGCACAGTAAAGAAGAATGACGTTAACACATGGTTATGACTACATGTGAAAAGTCATCAATGGAAATATAGCAAGTGCATGTGATGACAGTTAAATGCAAGATATTTATTGGCATGCTGGCAAAGGCATGAGTAGCATAGATCAAGCATTCAATGTTCACGTTAGAATACCAAGTCTTCCAAACTAACAATATGCTTGTAATAACAATTATATAAAAATCAATAAAATAGAAAGAGGGTTTTGTGAAAAACAGGCATTAAAGTCGTAGGATAACATAAGAGTAGTGCATGATCCCATACGGGCTTTTTCACAAACACATAGCATGCATGGTAAATAAGTTATTGAAAGTATTAAATTGAACATCCAAGCAACCTTTTAAAAAGTTATATAATTGTCAAACAATTCTTTGAATAATCCACAAGCAAAAAAACTAAATTTCTAACACCAATGAAAATAATGCAATGAATGAAACTGTGCAAATAAATTAAATGGAAGTGAAGAGGGATGAGAAGAAGAAAGTAAGAAAAGGAAGAAGAAAGAAGAAAAGAGGAAGAAAGAAATAAGAAGGAAAAGAAAAGATTTAGATTTGGGGAAGAAAAGATAAGATGTTTGGCTGATCAGGATAAGCTGTGAGCCGCTTGTGACGCGGATGCGTCAGTGACGCGTTCGCGCGGATAGCGCTTCTTTGAAATGATGCGGACGCATCATCCACGCGGTCGCGTGGATCGATTTGTGCCATTAGCGCGAGGGCAGTGTCGAGCACGCACAACTCTCTGTCTGAAACTCATATTGCCAATTCTTTGGGTGACGCAATCGCATGGTTGACGCAATCGCGTGTATGGCCTAAATTTGAAAACGGCGTGAACGCGTGAGGCACGCGTACGCGTGGTAGGGCTTGTGCTTCTAGCACGAGTCCAGCCACAATCCAGCTCAACTTTCAGCCATACACCCTTTTTACGTCGATTTACAGGGCCATGCGGTCGCGTGCGTGACGCGGACGCGTAGGAGGCGTTTATTCACACATGACGCGGACGCGTCATCGACGCGGTCGCATGGTCCATTTTGTGCCAAAGGCACGCCTCCAGCCGCGCGTTCGCGTGACTCTCTGTTCGTATTATGTTCTTCCCAACGCACCTATGACGCAGACGCGTCGCGTGCAAATTTTTTTTTTTCATCTAGTATGCAGAATGCAATGCTTAATATGAATGCTATGCATGATTCCAGGTTCAATAAAAATTCAAAAACTGACTCAAATTAAAACTAAAAAGGGAACGATCATACCATGGTGGGTTGTCTCCCACCTAGCACTTTTAGTTAAAGTCCTTAAGTTGGACATCCTGGTGAGCTTCTTGTTATGGCGGCTTGTGCTTGTACTCATCCAAGAATCTCCACCAGTGTTTGGAATTCCCACAGCCTCCGGGATCCCAAACTAGGCGCAGAAAGCCTTCAAGCAAGCTAAAGCAAGTGACAAGGCCCCAAGAGTATTGATTTCTAGATTGCATTCCGGGGTCCCAAACCTTGCTTTTGCCACCGTCTTCTTTTTGATCATTAGTGTTCCAACCGGGTGGCAGGCAATCTGAATTCTCACTAAAGCGGCCAAACAACTTCCTAGATCCATTCAGTTGAGCTTTACACCAACCTTTGCGTTTAAATTTTGAGCACACAACCATGTTGAACCTTGCAGGACAACTCTTACCACTGACTATCTTCCTCTCACTCTTAATGCTACAAAGAGCTCTAAGTTGACCATCTGTCTCCAGTAGCCCATATTCAAGTGGAATTAGAAAGCTAAGGGATATGAATTTTACCCACTTGAATGTTGTGAAGGAAGGTGGCAACTTAGGGGGAGGAGTTTCTAATGAACTTGCAAGCTCCACTCCTTTGTGTTCTTCTTTGACAACTACCACCTCTTTGCAAATTTCTTCAATATCAACCTCTTCCTCTTGGTAGCTTTCTTCCAATTCGGTCTCTTCTTCATTGCTCACCAAGGGCATGGGAGGTTGAGCTTCTTCTTCCTTAGTCTCCATATCAAGTCCAATGGGGGAGGATTCAAATGTAGATAAGAATTCATTAATGATTGAATCCATCTCCTGATCATCTCCTTCAAAGTTTTCAACCATGATATGCTTTGGAGGTTGTACACCCTCCTCAACATCAGTTTCAAATGTCTTTGAAGGAGGCTCTATAACTTGACTTTCCCATGAAGGTTCAGTATCTCCTAAGTCTTCAACCACTGCCTCCTCTTCTTCTTCAATAATTCTGGCTTCCTCCACTTGTTCCAATACCAAATCGTGCTGCTCACTATCCACCGGAGTGCCTGACTTCTCCTTCCTGCTACGTTCTTCAGTAGATTCTCCACATGAAGCCATGGGGGTTCCTTGAATGTCCGAACGTTGGAAAGATAATCGTTTTATTGCTTGATCCAGGTGTTTAAGTATGAAATCGTATTCATCCTTAATGATTTTCTGTTTAACTATTTCTTCACCTTCAAGTACAAAATCCTCCTCGTTGTCGTCCTTCACTAGTTCTTCGACCGTGCTGTCAACTTCAAGGGTCTCTACTACCTTCACCTTTAGTGCCTCCTCTAGTTCCTTATGAAGTATGGATTCGCGAAGATGATCCTCTCTCTCTTGTTCCATGTCAATTGTATCAGTGGGATCATGTTGCTCTTGGATTGATGGATGTTGGTGCTCTTCCATGGATGGTGGTGATGGTATAGGTGGATCATTATGTGGTTGAGATGGAAGTGCATTGGAGCTTGAGGGTTGATTGTTGAAGGTATTTGGTGGTCTAATTTGGGCGGCGAGAGCTTGTATAGTAGAGTTTAGATCGGCAAATGCTTTCTCCATGGAGGTTTGGGGTGGATAGGAGGGTTCATTTGTTGGGAGAAAGGGTTCATGGTAGGAAGGTGGTTTATCTTGATAATGTTAAGGAGATGGTGTATATTGAGGTGGTGGTTCTGGGTATGGTTCACATGGTGGTTGGTGTGGTGAATAAGGATTGGAGTCATATGGAGGTGAATGGTGGAAAGGGGCTTGTGAGTGTGGTGGTTCAAAGCTATGTTGAGGAGGTGGTTCATTGGCATATGATGGGGCTTGTTGGTAACTACAAGGAGGTCCACCATACCTATCATCTTGGTATGCATTGTAGAATGGTCTTTGTCCATGATATCCTGGAAGGTATTGTTACCTAAAGGGTTGATCAGATCCTATTGGCTCCTGATAAACCACTATTTTATAGTTTATATTGTGTTTAATTGTGTGATTTTGTCATGATCCTTACCCACTTATTCATTAATTTAGCATGCATTTAGATTTTCTTCCTAAATTTAGTACATGTTTGAAAATTGCTCCCTACAGACCTTAATTATTTAATTTTAATTCTCCATTATTCCATTCGATGTCGTGATCCTTGTGTCAAGTGTTTCAGGCTTTATAGGGCATGAATGAGTTGGAGATTGGAAAGGAAGCTAGCAAAAATGGAAGGAACACAAGAGTTTGAGGAGATAACCAGCGAGAAGTGACGCGGTCGCATGGCTCACGCGACCGCACGAAGGAGCGCAAATCGCAGTGACGCGGCCGCATGGCTTACGCGGCCGCGTGGATTGGAAAGCGCAAGCGACGCGGTAGCGTGGACGACGCGAACGCGTGGCGAGGAAAAAGCGCAAGCGACGCATCCGCATGGATGACGCGATCGCGTGACATGTGCGATCTGCATAATCTGCAGAATTCACTGGGGGGCGATTTTGGACCTTATTTCGGCCCAGTTTTCGGCCCGGAATAGCAGACTAGAGTCAGAGAATATGCAGAAACAACATACATTCATTCAGTAGTTTGGAGATCTAGTTTTCTCACTTAGGTTTTTCTCTCTAGTTTTAATTTTAATCTTTAATTGATCTTAGCATTGGAACATTGAGAAGAGTTATTTCCTCATCAAGACTTCATCACTCTAGTTTGTCTTCTTAACTTGGTTCTACTCTTCCATGTTCCTTGTTTTTTGTTCAATTTTGTCATTTAGATACTCTTATGATAATTTAATGCAAGGATTATTTCTTTTTCATTCAATTTTAATTTCAATAACTATGTCTTTTTTTTATTCCCTTTCATGTTTTATGGATTTATTATTTACAATGCGTGAGTAGTTTCATTACTTGATGGGGAATTGATTAAAAAGGAACTCTTGAGTTGGAAGGATTGAAATAAAATTTGTAATTGGGTTAACTGTTGAATTACCATCCTGTCACCGACACCAATCCCTTTGAACTAAGTGGGTTGTAACTTGTGAACAGATCCAGTAATTCAACTTGTTTGACTTTCCCTTACCTAGTAAAGGATAACCAAACAGAGCAACCATTAATTATAAATTAATCTTAAAAATCACTCCATCAATGATAGAGATCCCAACCAATCAATTCCCAGTCAAGGCTTTTATTCATATTATTTAATTTCCCTCAATTTAAATCCCAATTTACTCAACTCAACTTCTTGAACATATGATTAATAAGATAGCACACTTCTCTGCAACTCGTTGGGAGACGACCGGGGACTTCGCGCTTGCTAATATTCGATCGTGAAATTCAAAGAACAATTTCACGAATAAGGCGAGAACAACGCAGGTTAATCCGCTCTGAGGGCGGATTTGAAAGTGAGTCTGAGGAAGAAACCAGCCCCAGTTCTACTGATTCGGTTGTTTTGCATGCAGAAAACATGGCAGCTAGGAAAGTTACCATCCAGGAGGAAGGAGCCCCTGATTTTACAATGCAACCGTTTTAGGCGCATCATCCAGCGGTAGCTACAGATTTTGAAATAAAGACCGTAATGCTAAATTTGATGCCCAAGTTTCATGGCCTACCTGCTCAAGTGCCTATCAAGCACTTGAGAGATTTCCAGGCAGCCTGTTCTACTGATGAAACTGCAATTCTGCTGAAAGCTTTTCCGTTTTCTCTTGAAGGAAAAGCAAGAGAGTGGTACTACACTCAACCTCTAGCAAATGTATCCAACTGGGATACACTCAGAAAGGAGTTTCTGGAGAAATTCTTTCCATCTGAAGTTACTGATAAACTGAGGAAGGATATCTCTACCATTGTTCAGGATGACAATGAGACTCTTTTTGAATACTGGGAGCGCTTCAATAACCTTCTGGAAGCATGCCCCCACCACATGATTGACAAGATCGTGCTACTCATCTATATCACACAGGGTATGAGGCCCCAAGATAAGACCACATTGGAAAGTGCCAGCAATGGGTCTATGAAGAAGTACAAGACCACTGATGAAGCTTGGCAATTGATCAGTGATTTAGCTAAATTTACTAGGAACCACAGACAGAAGCAAGGCCGTTCAAAAGCTGTTGCAGAAGTATCCTCTAGCAGAGATACTGTTGCTCTAACTCAAAGCATCTGTGAAATGACCAACTTGCTAAAGCAAATGCAGTTGAATCAACAAGCTCAGCAAGCTCAACCTCCTCAACCGCAGCAAAACCAATAGCTAGTCCCATAAAGAATTTGCGGAATCTGTGCTGATTACAGCCATTACACTGATGAATGCCCGCAGCTCCAACAAGAAGACAACATGGTGGCATCCACTCACAACTTCTATGACCGCCCCAACCAAGGGTACAATCAAAGTGTAAATAATAACCATGGATGGCAGGACAATTCAAACCAGAATTGGAGGGACAACAATAACAGAGGAGGCAGAGATAATTAGTGAAATTAGAGGTGGAATAATAACAATAACAAGCAGCAAAATTAACCTTACAGAGCACCTCACATGAGGCAAAACCAAGGACCACCGAACAATCAGCAGCAGACCTCTCAATTTACTCATTCTTCTGTATCTTCTAATGAAGATTTATTACAAGCTTTTGAGAAGAGACAACTGGCCATGGAAAGTACCATCGTGAACAATATTAACGCCAGTCTGAATGGTCTCACCTCTACTCTGCAAGCTTTTATGACACAGCTTGGCTCAGCACCAAATTTCAGTAACCAACCTTCAAGCACCACAGGAATTCCCTCTCAACCATTACCCAATCCAAAGGGAGTCATTAATGCCATCACCCTGAGGTCTGGAACCACACTGCAGGAGAGAAATTAGGAGAAACCAAGCTCACCAGAATACGCCTCAGTTGAAGAGGTGGTGGAAATTGAAGATGTTGAAGAGGAAGAGGATATTCAGGACATAGCTGAAGAAGAGATAGCTCAACCACAAGAGGAAGTACCAAAAAGCGCAGGCACCAAAGAAACCACCATTTCTATTCCATTTCCACAGCTTGCAAGGAAGCCCAGGAAGCAGCTGGAACCTGATCCTAAAATGGTAGAGATCTTCAAAAAGGTCGAGGTAACTGTTCCCCTTTTTGATGTTATTCAGCAAGTACCTAAATATGCAAAGTTTCTAAAAGACTTATGTATCCATAAAGACAAAATTAATGAATTAGAAACTATTCCTTTAGGTAGTTCTATATCTGCTTTAATGGGAGGATTACCTAAAAAATGCAGTGATCCAGGTCCTTGCATAGTTAGTTGTACTATTGGTGGGGTAGTAATTTATGATTGCATGTGTGATTTAGGAGCATGTGTCAGTATAATGCCTTTGTCCATATATGATGTTTTGAGGCTCCCTCCCTTAAAAAGGTCGGCAGCTCATTTTGTGTTAGCAGATAAAAGCATTATTACAGTGGCTGGAGTTGCTAAAGATGTTTTGGTGAACATTAAAGGGCTTACATTTCCCATTGATTTTTATATCTTGGAGATGCCCCATAATGATTCAGATAAGCCATCATCGATCTTACTTGGAAGACCATTCCTGAAGACATCAAAATTCAAGTTGGATGCTTTTTCAGGAACATACTCCTTTGAAATAGATGGCCGCATAGTGATCTTCAATCTGAATGGAGTCATTGACAATCCCCCAGAAGATCGTTCTATCTTCCAGTGTGATGTCATAGACGAAAGTGTGGCTGAAGTTCAAAAAGAAGAGTTTGAAGAGAGGCACACTGGACAAGGTCCAAGTGTGGGGACCCTCTTAATTAACAGTGAGGACACTTTGCCATTTTCACAAGCTCCAGATAATCCAGAGCCTGCCCATGATCAAAAGTTAGAATTGAAACCTCTCCCTCCACACCTCAAATATGCCTATCTTGAGGATGAGCAGAAGCTTCCGGTTATTATTGCAAGAGAACTGACTTCTCAACAAGAAGAGCAGCTACTTGATGTACTGAGGAAGCATAAGAAGGCAATCGGGTGGAGCTTGGCAGACATAGTGGGAATCAATCCTCAATTATGCGAGCACAAAATATTTTTAGAAGAGGGAGCAAGACCTGTCCGTCAACCCCAAAGAAGATTGAATCCCACCATCTTGGAAGTTGTCAAAAAGGAAGTGACCAAACTATTGGAGGCCGGTATCATATATCCCATTTCAGACAGTGAATGGGTAAGCCCAGTACAAGTGGTACCCAAGAAGTCTGGAGTCACTACAGTGAAGAATGAGCATGGAGAGCTCATAGCAACTAGAGTTCAGAATGCTTGGAGAGTCTGCATTGATTACAGGTGTCTCAACCAAGCTACTCGTAAGGATCACTACCCACTTCCATTCATTGATCAAATGCTGGATCGCCTGTCAGGTAAATCACATTATTGCTTTCTAGATGGTTACACAGGTTATTTCCAAATTCATATAGCTCCTGAGGATCAGGAAAAGACTACTTTTACATGTCCTTTTGGGACTTATGCTTATAAGAGAATGCCCTTTGGCTTGTGCAATGCACCAGCTACTTTCCAAAGGTGCATGATGAGGACTGTATGGAAATTTTTATGGACAATTTTAGTGTTTATGGTGATTCTTTTACCCTTTGCTTAGATGGATTATCGAGAGTATTAGATAGATGTATTAATACGAACCTTGTATTGAATTTCGAAAAATGCCACTTTATGATAAAACAAGGGATTGTATTAGGACATGTGGTATCTAATACTGGAATTTCGGTAGACCCAGCAAAGGTGAATGTTATTTCTAGTCTACCTTACCCCTCTTCTGTGAGGGAAGTCCGTTCGTTCCTTGGCCATGCAGGTTTCTACCGGAGATTTATTAAAGACTTTAGTAAGGTGGCACTTCCCTTATCCAGATTACTGCAGAAGGACATTGAGTTCGAGTTCCGTGAGGATTGCAAACAAGCATTTGATACGCTGAAGACTGCTCTAACTCAAGCCCCAATCGTGAGAGGACCCGACTGGAGCCAGCCGTTTGAAATCATGTGCGATGCTTCCAACCATGCAGTAGGAGCAGTGCTGGCTCAGCGTGAAGGTAATGATCCTTTTGTTATTGCCTATGCGTCTAAGACTTTAGACACTGCCCAATCCAATTATACTACTACTGAAAAAGAACTTCTTGCTATTGTTTTTGCTCTGGATAAATTTCGGGCCTATTTACTTGGTACCAAAGTAGTAGTGTATTCGGACCATGTAGCTCTAAAGTATCTATTGGCTAAAAAGGAGTCCAAACCAAGACTTATCCATTGGATACTGCTGTTACAAGAATTTAATTTAGAAATAAAGGATAGGAGTGGTAATTAGAATTTAGTAGCAAACCACTTGAGTCGCCTTGAACATATAAAGGATGATTCTACTCCTATAGATGATAATTTCCCTTTTGATAACCTGCAAGCAGTATCTGAGGTAGTCCCTTGGTATGCACCTGTTGCTAATTATTTAGTTAGCCGCACATTCCCTCCACATTTCTCTAAACATCAAAGAGACAAGCTGAAAAGCGACTCTAAATATTATATATAGGATGACCCATATTTATGGAGATGTGGCGCTGACCAGATAATTAGACGTTGTGTGCCTCAATCAGAATTCCAGTCCATTTTAGAGGCCTGTCACTCATCTGAGAGTGGAGGACATTTTGGCCCTCAAACAACAGCTAGAAAGATCTTAGACTATGGATTCTGGTGGCCTACTCTTTTTAGAGACGCTGCTGAGTTTTGTAAATCTTGTCCCCCATGCCAGAAATTTGGTAATATATCCTGAAGGGATGAGATGCCTCAACAATATATGCTTTTCTGTGAAATTTTTTATGTATGGGGCATTGACTTCATGGGTCCATTTCCAAATTCTAGTGGATATTTTTATATACTGTTAGCTGTAGATTATGTTTCCAAATGGGTGGAAGCAATTCTTACCCGCACTGATGATGCTAACACTGTTGTTTCCTTTGTGAGAACCCATATTATATGCTGTTTTGGATCACCACGAGCGATCGTGAGTGATCAAGGCACCCATTTTTGTAACAGGAGACTAACAGGATTGATGAAGAAGCATGGGATAATCCATAAAGTTGCAACAGCTTACCATCCTCAAACTAATGGGCAAGCCGAGGTGTCAAACAGAGAAATTAAGCGTATCTTGCAAAAGATAGTAAAGCCTCACAGGAAAGACTGGAGCACCAGGCTACAAGATGCACTGTGGGCATATAGAACAGCATATAAGACACCCATTGGGATGAGTCCTTTCCGCTTGGTTTATGGAAAAGCTTGTCATCTCCCAGTTGAAGTAGAACACAGAGCCTTTTGGGCAGTTAAGGAGTGCAACATGAGAATTGAGAAAGCCGGAGCTGAAAGGAAGTTGCAATTGCAAGAACTGGAGAGCCTTCGCCTAGAAGCTTATGTTGGAGATTTTGTTCTCCTTTACAAATCTAGACTACGGCTAATGCCCGGTAAGTTAAGATCAAAATGGGAAGGTCCATACAGAGTAGAGAAGGCTGAACCGTACGGAGTTTATCACCTAAGCCATCCTTCAAGCTCTGAACTTATTAATGTCAATGGACACCGCCTGAAGCTGTACCATGGTGAGAAGGTCAGAAAAACAAGGAGCTCGAGATCTTCCGCTTGGAAGATCCCCACATAGCAGGAGATTGAGCTAATGAAGCATCCAACTTACGGAGGTTAAAGCAAAGTGCTTGGTGGGAGACAACCCATCGCGGTATGATCGTTCTTTTCTTCACTTTTAGTTTTTTCTTCTTCAATGACTCTTCTCTTTATTAATACTTTCATGTTTTTACACTTACATGTCCTTATTTAAAAAAAAAAAATTTCGCCATGCGACGCGGTCGCATCAGCGACGCGTCCGCGTGGCAGGGATAGTAAAGAAAAATAAAAATGAACAGAAAGTTATGCAGGAGCCACGCTGGAGGCGTGCCAATGGCACAAATTACCTCACGCGACCACGTCGCTGATGCGACCGCGTCGCATGGAAATCATGGCCTCCCACGCGGTCGCGTGCCCCATGCGGCCGCGTGCCCTGAGTTTTTGACGTAAAAGGGTGCACAGTCACATTCTGTGCGAGAGTGATGCTGGATTTGTGCTGGAAGCACAATCCTTGTCACGTGATCGTGACGGTGATGCGGCCGTGTCGTTCATTTTATAATACACACTCATGCGATTGCGTGACCCACGCGATCGCGTCACCTGATTTTGGCAATTAACATAAATTGAACAGAGAGTTGTGCTAGAGCGAGGCTGCACTCGCGCCAGCAGCGCAACATAGGTCACGCGACCGCGTGACCGACGCGATCGCGTTGCCCTACCTGGAGCACACTCATGCGAGCGTGTGCCCTCCGCGGCCGCGTCGCATGCGCCGCACAGCTCAACCTAAGTTGCCAAATTATCTTATCTTCCTATCTCCCAAATCCTAATTTTTCTTTTCCCTCCTTCTTTCTTCTTTCTCCCTTCCCCTTTCTATCTCACCTTTCATTCTCTATCTCTCTCACCCCCATCAATAAGGTTTTTCTTTTCTTCTTTCCCACTTTTCTACTATTCTTCTTATTTTCATATGCTATCTTCTTTTCTTTTCTTCATTATTCTTATTTTCTTTTCTTTTCTTTTCCTTTTTACTTGGTGTTATCTATTTATGTGAGTCATTATTTATCATTATATGCTTATGGTTTGTTGTAAATTTGTTTGACAATCATATATATTACTTATATATATATTACTTTTTAACGGAATGCTTGCATGTTCAAATTCATACTTTCAAGAGCTTATTCTACATGCATGCTATGTGTTTGTGAAAAAGCCCATATGGCATTATGCACTTATTCACATTATTCTACTCTAATATACAATGCTTGCTTTTCACAAATTCCCTTTCATATTTTATTAATTAAATTTAATTGTCAATACAAACGTGATGGCTATTTTGTTACAAATGGTCTAATTTGGACATTGAATGTTTGATATATGCTACTCATGCCTTTGCCTGCATGCCAATAAACCTCTCGCATTCCATTGTCCTACATGCACTTGCTATATTTCCATTGATGAGCCTTTCACATGTAATCCAGACCATGTGTTACTGCCATTTATCCTTATTGTGCATTGATTATCACTTACACTACCCTCTTCTTTGCTCTATCTCTTTGCATTTAATTTCTTTTCTCTTCCCTTCTTTCAGGATGGCCACCAAGAAAGGAAAGGAGAAAGCTACTTCCAAACCACCAGCAAGAAGAGGAACTAAAAGAGCATTAGTGGCAGAGCCTTCTTCTACCACAGTCAAGCCCTCAACAGAAAGAGTTAAGAGGATAATAAAGGTTGACGAAAAGGAGAAAGCCTTTCCAGCAAAGGACGCTGCGCGATTTCCCAATCGCTACTGTGAGCAGATGTTTCCTATCCTAGCAGAAAGGAACTATAACAATGAATACCTTCTAATCCTCTCGTCTAATATTGCCACCTTTGTTGAGCCACAAATTGAACGAAAACAATGGGGTTTCTTACGGAGACAGCCGAGGCAGGTCAATCTCTCTTGGGTACTTGAGTTCTACTCCAACTTCTACATACCGACCCTGCAGTCTATTTATGTCCGACAGAAGCAAGTGCCCGTTACAAAAGAGCTACGGATACCACCGTACCCGCCCTAAGGGAATCTTGGCTTCCGCACTTACCTTGGAGGCTCGCGTATGGGCACAGATCATGTCCCATTATGTCTTTCTGAG
Organism: Arachis duranensis; assembly: GCF_000817695.3. Taxonomy (NCBI): domain Eukaryota; kingdom Viridiplantae; phylum Streptophyta; class Magnoliopsida; order Fabales; family Fabaceae; genus Arachis; species Arachis duranensis. Next base: position 29,331,083 of record NC_029777.3, read on the forward strand.
CACTCATGAGTCCTCCTTCATTGCAGCCATGGCCATTCTACTATGGTGCATCCTCACAGACCAGCCTCTATGCCTACCAAGCACATCTGGAATGCCATGGGACACATACAAATTGTGGGCAACTTACCTTTTCCCGCCTTGGTCTCAGATCTTGTCTCAGCAGTTAGAGTCTCCTACAGAGCTGGGGACACCAAAGCCATGCTTCCACGGGATGATCAATATGTCCCTAACGGGAAATACCTCAAACTTTCAGCAGCCACTACAAGCCAGCATACTGAGCCAGTTGAAGATATTCCTTCTTTAACACCACAAGCATCTACAACTGAGAAATTGCTCCAGCAGATACTTGAAAAGTTGGATCGGCATGAACAGAAAGCTAAGATGAGAGAGCGCCGTAACAAGCGCCGATTCACATACCTCAAGGAGCTGATCATGGGCAAATTCAAGGACTCAGACACTCCAGACTCCACTTCTTTTACCAGCACCGGGAGCCATGATAGTCCCGACTGTGGAGATACTGCTACCAGCCCACCCCTGTTCCTGACAGATGGCACCGAGGACGGTACAAAGCTTTAAGTGTGGGGAGGTCGGTCAGTCCCTGACTTTCGGAGGTAATGTCTCTTCTCTGTACACCAATAATTAGGATATTTTAGTTAGATTTTCTTCCCTTTATAGAATAGAATAAATTGCAGAGGTTAGAATAGTTGCATGCATGTTCTACTTGATTGAAAAGAAAATAAGTTTCTTATAAAAATCTATCTTTGGAATAAAATTTCACTAATTTTTCAGAAAATTTTTATGTTAAATCTGCTTGAGTTGTATTTGGAACATGACGTTTGAGCTAAAGAACACACAACCTGTGAAAGATTTGAGCCTTTATGTATGGTTACATTATTTAACCATAATTATTTTATTCTTGTGTGTTTACTTCTCTATGATTGTAATCTATATTTTGTTTTATCTTATATGTCCAATATTTATTATATTTACATGCTTGCACATGATTGAGGCCATTATTTGTTTAAACTCACTTATCCAAATCAAGCCTACCCTTTTCAATTACCCTTGTTAACCACTTTGAGCCTTTAAAAACCCCATTTGTTCTATATTTTACCACATTACTAACCTTAAGCTGAAAAACAATTGCATATCCCAAATTGAATCTCTGGTTAGCTTAAGATAGAATTGTGTGTGCTAGTTAAGTATGGGAAATTGTGGGAACAAAAGTTGTTAAGGGAATGTGTCATGAAAATTTAAAGGGAATTTGGATACCTACTCATGTGAAACAATAAGAATTGAAAAAAAATGATGATAAATAAATAAATCAGGGGACAAAATTACCCCAATGTTAAATTCAGAATTCAAAAATCAATGCACATATGATAGAATCAAAATACAAAGTTGAAACATGAGTATGGGTTGAAAAAGGGAATTATGGGTAGCTAGGCATGAATTTAAAGTATATAGAGTATATGTATATTAGGTGAGAGCTTAGGTTAATTAAAGATTCAATTTATAAAGCTCACTTAACCATATGTATACCCTTACCTGCACCTTGGCCCCATTACAACCCTGGAAAGACCTCATGATGTTTGCATTGGTATATTAACTGTTGTTGATTGGTTAGGAGAAAAACAAAAGTTAGAAAACATGACTAGAGAAGAATAGAGTGATTACCCTATACACTAAAGATCAGAGCGTACATACATTATCAGTGAGGGTTCGATGCTTGAATTTTCATGTTTCCTGCTTTCATAAGCTATCTTCTTGCACTTTTATCTGTTTTATTGTATAATGATAGAATTAGTGGAATTTGATTTGTAATTGTTTTGAAGGGCTTATTTACTTTTGATCAAGTGGACAATAATCATATAGTTGCATTTATTTATATATGTAGGATTGCATTGCATTTCATGAGTTTCTACATGTTCATACTTATTTCCTTGTCTCTTTCAATTTAGCATGAGGACATGCTAATGATTAAGTGTGGGGAGGTTGATAAACCACTATTTTATGGTTTTTATTGTGTTTAATTGTGTGATTTTGTCATGATCCTTACCCACTTATTCATTAATTTTGCATGCATTTAGATTTTCTTCCTAAATTTAGTACATGTTTGAAAATTGCTCCCTAGAGACCTTAATTATTTAATTTTAATTCTCCATTATTCCATTCGATGTCGTGATCCTTGTGTCAAGTGTTTTAGGCTTTATAGGGCATGAATGAGTTGGAGATTGGAAAGGAAGCTAGCAAAAATAGAAGGAACACAAGAGTTTGAGAAGATAACCAGCGAGAAGTGACGCGGTCGCATGGCTCATGCGACCGTGCGAAGGAGCACAAATCGCAGTGACGCGGCCGCACGGCTTACGCAGCCGCGCGGATTGGAAAGCACAAGCGACGCGGTAGCGTGGACGATGCGAACGCGTGGCGAGGAAAAAGCGCAAGCGATGCGTCCGCATGGATGACGCGATCGCGTGACATGTGTGATCTGCATAATCTGCAGAATTCACTGGGGAGCAATTTTGGACCTTATTTCGGCCCAGTTTTTGGCCCGGAACAGCAGACTAGAGTAAGAGAATATGCAGAAACAACATACATTCATTCAGTAGTTTGGAGATCTAGTTTTCTCACTTAGGTTTTTCTCTCTAGTTTTAATTTTAATCTTTAATTGATCTTAGCATTGGAACATTGAGAAGAGTTATTTCCTCATCAAGACTTCATCACTCGAGTTTGTCTTCTTAACTTGGTTCTATTCTTCCATGTTCCTTGTTTTTTGTTCAATTTTGTCATTTAGATACTCTTATGATTATTTAATGCAAGGATTATTTCTTTTTCATTCAATTTCAATTTCAATAACTATGTCTTTTTTTTATTCCCTTTCATGTTTTATGGATTTATTATTTACAATGCGTGAGTAGTTTCATTACTTGATGGGGAATTGATTAAAAATGAACTCTTGAGTTGGAAGGATTGAAAGAAAATTTGTAATTGGGTTAACTGTTGAATTACCATCCTGTCATTGACGCCAATCCCTTTGAACTAAGTGGGTTGTAACTTATGAACAGATCCAGTAATTCAACTTGTTTGACTTTCCCTTACCTAGTAAAGGATAACCAAACAGAGCAACCATTAATTATAAATTAATCTTAAAAATCACTCTATCAATGATAGAGATCCCAACCAATCAATTCCCAGTCAAGACTTTTATTCATATTATTTAATTTCCCTCAATTTAAATCCCAATTTACTCAACTCAACTTCTTGAACATCTGATTAATAAGATAGCACACTTCTCTGCAACTCATTGGGAGACGACCTGGGACTTAAAACTCCCAGTAATTTTAATTTAAACTCTCTGTGACATATTTCTAAATTGATAGGCAGATTTTTGGTGAATTAAGAACTATACTTGCAACATAATCATTTTAATAATTTTTAATTCACCAGCTTCTGCTTCCCATCAGCTCCATCCATCTTTGATTGCTTTGACCTTGATGCATATTCATGTTATAGCTTCCTGTTCCTGCAACATAGTTGTAACCAGACTCATAGCCAAAAGGGTGAGAGTTCATAGTAGTAGAAGAAAATAAAAACAAAAACTAACAAAAAGAAAATATTTTGAAAAAGATATAATTTTTGAAAAAAATTTGAACTTTGAAAAATAAGATAAGATAAGATAAAAAAAAATTTTTAAATAAAAATTTGAAATTTTTTTTGAAAAAAATATTTACAATAACCAATAATAAGGCACACGTTTGCAATTCCCCGGCAGCGGTGCCATTTTGAAGAGAGGATTTTTGTGTGGTCTAGAATTCAGAATAAATTTCCGTTGCAAGTATAGCTTCCAGACCAACAAAAGTCCTTTCTTACAAACGTTTTGGTTGTCACAAGTAACAAATCCCTAAATAAATTGATAACCGAAGTATTTAAACCTCGGGTCATCTTCTCAAGGAATTGCAGGGAGGTGTTCTTATTATTAGTTATGAGTCTTGTAAATTGGGGGTTTTGAAAGTAAGAAAGAAGTATGTTAAATGACAAGTAAAATAAATAAATTACTATAAAATAAACTCTTGGCAAGATATGAGAAATTGGAGGTCCTATCCTAGTTTTCCTTATCGATGGTGATGAGAATTGAGTTTTAATCCCACTTAGTTAACCTTTACTAAAGCAAAGGAAAGTCAAGTGGACTAATTAGTTTGATCCTCAGGTCCTAGTCAATTCCCAAGAAAGGACTAGAGTTATTGGAATTCAATTCAATTAGCAAAAAATAGCAATTATCAATCACGATGAGTTTGATAACTCAAGAGTTACCAATTAATCAACCAAAGCCAAGAATGTAGAAAGCTAAATTAAAACCATATATATGAAAACATCTCAACAATGTGTATTAAATAAGAAAATCAATCCTAACATGAAAAGTTCATAAGCCAATTGGGTAACACAAATCAGATACAAATGAAAGCATCAGAGTAAATGAAAGTAGAAGAGAAACATAAATTATTGAACCTGGTCTGAAGAAATAATCCTAATGACTAAAAGAAATCCTAAATCCTAATCCTAAGAGAGAGGAGAGGCCTCTCTCTCTAAAAACTACATATAAATTATGAAAAGTGAAATATATTCTGATCTCAAGTGTTCCCTTCATTCCTCCACTTTGCAGCCTTTAATCTGTATTTTTTGGGCTTGAAACTGGGTCGGAAATAGCCCAGAATTCGCTGGTTATGAAATCTGTCACGCTGATTTTCGCAGATGCGACGCGCCTGCGTGGAGCGCGCGTTCGCGTCGCTTATCTCTACGGCCACTATGGAAAATTATATATTAAATCGAAGCCCCGAACGTTAGCTTTCAAACGCAAGTGAAACCGCATCATTTGGACCTCTGCATCTCAAGTTATGATCATTTTAGTGCGAGAGGGCCAGGCTGACAGCTTTGCAGTTCCTTCAACTTCTTGTATTCCTTCCACTTTTGCATGCTTCCTTTCCATCCTCTAAGCCATTCCTGCCCTGTAATCTCTGAAATCACTTAACAAACATATCACGGCATCTAATGGTAATAAGAGAGGATTAAATAAAAGAAAATAAAAGCCAAAGAAGCATGTTTTCAATCATAGCACAAAATCAGGAAGGAAAATGTAAACTCATGCAAATAGTATGAATAAGTGGGTAAAAAGTTGATAAAAACCACTCAATTGAGCACAAGATAAACCATAAAATAGTGGTTTATCAGGGAGGTAAACATAATCTCTAATCTATCTAAGGCCACTCTAAGTTTCATGAATGAAACAAGGTCCTCCATTAGAAATTTGGAGGCACAAGTGGGCTAGCTGAGTAAAAGAGTCACTGAAACTCCTCCTAGTACTCTCTCAAGCAATATAGAAGAGAATCCAAAAAGAGAGTGCAAGGCCATACCCTTACTTGGTGTGGTTGAACCAAGAGAGGAAGAGGAGGACGTGAATCCCAGTGAGGAAGACCTCATGGGACGTCTTCTGGACAAAAAGGAGTTCCCATTTGAGGAACCTAAGGAATCTGAGGCTCATCTAGAGACCATAGAGATTCCATTGAACCTACTTCTGCCATTCATGAGCTCTGATGACTATTCCTCCTCTGAAGAGGATGAAGATATTACTGAAGAGCAAGTTGCTAAGTACCTTAGAGCAATCATGAAGCTGAATGCTATGTTATTTGGTAATGAGACTTGGGAGGATGAACCCCCTTGCTCACCAATGAACTGAATAACTTGATTAGGCAGACATTATCTCAAAAGAAAGAGGATCCCGGAAGGTTCTTAATACCTTGTACCATAGGCACCATGACCTTTGAGAAGGATCTGTGTGACCTGGGATCAGGCATAAACCTCATGCCACTCTTTGTCATGGAGAAACTGGGAATCTTTGAGGTTCAAGCTGCAAGAATCTCACTAGAGATGGCAGACAAATCCATGCAAAATGCTTATGGACTAGTAGAGGACGTAATAGTGAAGGTTGAAGGCCTTTACATCCCTGTTGATTTTATAATTCTAGACACCGGGAAGGATGAGGATGAATCCATCATCCTTGGCAGACATTTCCTAGCCACAGCAAAAGCTGTGATTGATGTTGACAGAGGAGAGTTGGTCCTTCAATTGAATGAGGACTACCTTGTATTCAAGACTCAAGGTTTTCCTTCTGTACACATGGAGAGGAAGCATGAAAAGCATCTCTCAATACAGAGTCAAACATAACCCCCACATTCAAACTCTAAGTTTGGTGTTGGGAGGCCACAATCAAACTCTAAGTTTGGTGTTGAAAGGCCACAACCAAACTCTAAGTTTGGTGTAGAAAGGCCACAACCATGCTCTGATTATCTGTGAGGCTCCATGAGAACCCACTATCAAGCTATTGACATTAAAGAAGCGCTTATTGATGACAAGTCATCATATACCCATTTTTCAAGCTAATTTCACTTGTTTTATTAGTCTTTATGCACTTTCTTGCATCCTAAGTAAGTGATTTGGAATGAAAATGCATAACTTCTTTAAATCAAGCAACTACCATTAAATTGATTGCTAACTCATGAGGTTTAAGCTAAATTTAATTGATTTTTAATTGATTTATAAGCCTTGTGAATTTAGTGATACTTTGATTGGTTGTTTTGATTATTTGAAGGTGAAGAAAAGAAGAAAAGAGGAAGCGTGGCTTAAGAAAGCGTGGCCCAAGAGAGAAGAAGTGTGGCGCATAGAAGGAGGAAGCAAACATTGCCCTCCACAAGGGCACACTGCCCTCCAAGAGAGCAACATATTGAACCAAGCCTTGAAAAGCAACATTGCCCTGCCCACAACAAGGGTGGAGCACAATTTGATGCCAAGGACCAAAGGAAGCAAAAACTCTGCCCTGCCCTCCTCAAGAGCAATATCGGGCTCCAATCAAGAATAATTCAAAGGAAATTGCTTCCTAGTGCTTCCTATGGGTTTCGAACCCAAGGACAAGGAGGGAATGAGTAGCGTTCAAACAAAAAGAAAACAAGCTTGATTTCATTCTCCATGAATCGAACATGGCACCATGAGGAAGTAAGGAACTAGGCGTGACTTTGGTGCCAAGAAAACCAAGGAAAAGAAGCAGCGTGCGCCTCCACCAAGTTTCGAACTTGGAACTTCACTTTTGGAAACATTGCCCTGCCCTCCGCGAGGGCAGGGCAGCATTTTGTGCTGCACAGCCAGCGCACCAAATTGGCACTCACCAAGGACTCTCGGCAGTAGCAGCACGCACGGGCAGCAGAATCTGGCGCACCAAAAAAACTCTGCCCTGCCCTCCACAAGGGCAGGGCAGCATCCTGCAGTATCACTCGCACCAACACGCACGCACAAGGGCCGCACGCACCATTTCCTGCCCTGCCCTCCACAAGGGCAGGGCAGCCTCCTGGAAGCAATTTTTCTTGGGCTGAAAATTGGATTAAAAATCCAATTTAATTCATTTCTTCACCAAATCAAAAGCCCATCCAAATCCCAAGATCGAAGAATAGAAAGTGTATAAATAGGAGATAGTTTGATGTAATTAAGGACCTTGGACCTTTTACCTTTTACCTTCACCTTAACTTTTACTTTTGATTTTTGAACCTTCTTTTTGGGGAGGAGAATTGATCTCTCTTCTTCCTCGTTCTTGCTGGAGCATTTTTACTTTTCTTGTTTGAGTCTTGGGTGTGAAGAATTGAGGAACTTCTGTCTCAATCTCCATTCAAGATCTCTTTAATTTCTCTTCTGCATAATTGAGTTCAATTACATTTCCTTTACTGCTTCTTCTTTAATTTCTTGTCAATTGCTTTGTGAACTTGGATCTGGGAAGGCAATTGAGATCTAGACTTTGCTATCTAGTCTCTTGAGTCCTGAGATCCCATTTTCCTTTTTGGTTCTTCTATGAACCCCTGGTACAATTTAATTTCATTTCCTGTTTGAATTCTAGTTACTTCCAATTCATCTTCTGCTTTATTAATTGTTGCAATTTAATTTCCCTTGTTGAAATTCTGAATTCCCAATCCTCAACTCCCCTTTTCCATTCAAGCAATTTACATTTCTTGCATTTTAAGTTACTGCAATTTACATTTCTTGCACTTTAAGTTTCAGTCATTTAATTTCTTGTTCTTTAAGATTCAGCACCTTTACTTTCCATTCTCTTTAATTTCTACAATTCATCCCTCTCCCTTTACATTTCCTGTTATTTACTTACTGTTGGATACAAAATCACTCAACCAATACTTGATTTGCTTGACTAAATCAACCACTAAACTAAAATTGCTCAATCCTTCAATCCATGTGGGATCGACCTCACTCCCGTGAGTTTTATTACTTGATGCGACCCGGTACACTTGCCGGTGAGTTTTGTGTTGGATTGTTTTCCACACATCACTTATTGGGAGGGAACCCAATTTTTATTTATCTATGTTATTTCATGTTTTCCTTAGGTTGATGATCATGTGGAGTCACAAAAACAACTACAAAAATCAAAGCAAATTCATAATCAGCATTAAAAATAGCACACCCTAGAGAATAAGCTTACTGGCGTTTAAACTCAAGTAAGAGTAGTAGAATGGACATTAAACACCCAGTCTGGCACCATTCTGGGCGTTTAATGCCAGAAATGGGCATCAGACTGGCGTTTAACGCCAGAACAGAGCACCAAGTTGGCGTTAAATGCCAGAAACAAGCAACAACTTGGTGTTAAACGCCAGAAAAGGTATAAAAGCTGGCGTTTAACTCCAGAAATAGGCAGCAGTCTGGTGTTAACGCCAGAATTGCACTCTAAGGGCATTTTTGCATGCCTAATTGGAGCAGGGATGAGAAGTCCTTGACCCCACAGGATCCTCATCTACCCCACATCTCTCTCTCCCCCACACACATCTCTATAACACTCTACCCAAAACACCACTCACCTATCAAATCCTATTCTCTTCCCTATATTCTCTTCACCAATCACCTCCATCCCTCTTTCCCAAAAACCCACCTATCTCACTTTCAAATTCAAACACTTTCCACCCCCAAACCCACCCAATTCCATTCGGCCACTCTCCCTCCCTTTCCCTATAAATACAGCTCTTCACTCCTTCATTTTCACACTTCACAACCACTCTCCTACCCCTTGGTCGAACCTATCTCTCCCTCCATCTCCTCCATTTTCTTCTTCTTCCCCTTCTTTCTTTCTTCTTTTGCTCGAGGACGAGCAAATAAGTTTGGTGTGGTAAAAGCATTATTTTTTTGTTTTTTTATAACCATTTATGGCACCTATTACTGGAGAAACCTCTAGAAAGAGGAAAGGGAAGGCAAAAGCTTCCACCTCCGAGTCATGGGAGATGGGGAGATTCATCTCAAAGGTCCATCAAGACCACTTCTATGAAGTTGTGGCCAAGAAAAAGATGATCCCTATGCAATTCAGTTGAAATTGTCATAGAGGAAGACATCTTCATTGAAGAGGACAAGCCCATCACTAAGAAAATGATGGAGCAAACAAGAGAGCCCACTCATGGACTTCAACAAGAGTATGAGGAAATGAGGAAATTCCTCATGAAATCCCTGAGATGCCTCAAGGGATGCATTTTCTTCCACACAACTATTGGGAGAAACTCAACACCTGTTTGGAAGGCTTGAGTTACAACATGGACCAACTATGAGTGGAGCACCAAGAGCACTCCATCATTCTCCATTAGATTAGAGAAGATCAAAGAGCTATGAGGGAGGAGCAGCAAAGGCAAGGAAGAGACATAGAGGAGCTTAGGCGTTCCATTGGATCTTCAAGAAGAAGAACTAGCTGCCATCACTAAGGTGGACCCGTTCTTTGATTTTCTTGTTCTTATTTTTCTGTTTTTTGAATTTGATACTTTATGTGCTATTTATGTTTGTGTCTTCACTACATGATCATTAGTGTCTAGTGTCTATGTTTTAAAGCTATGAATAACTCCATGAATCCTTCACCTCTCTTAAATGAAAAATGTGCCTAATTACAAAAGAACAAGAAGTACTTGGATTTCAAATTTTATCTTGAAATTAGTTTAATTATTTTGATGTGGTGGTAATACTTTTTGTTTTCTGAATGAATGCTTGAACAATGCATATTTTTTATAGTGAAGTTTATGAATGTTAACATTGTTGGCTCTTGAAAGAATGATGAACAAAGAGAAATGTTGTTGGTAATCTGAAAAATCATGAAATTGATTCTTGAATCAAGAAAAAGCAGTGAAAAAGAGAAAATAGCAAAAAAAAAGAGCAAAAAGAAAGAAAAAAAGAAAAATCAAGCAGAAAAAGCCAATAGCCCTTTTAAACCAAAAGGCAAGGGTAAAGAGGATCCAAGGCTTTGAGCATCAGTGGATTGAAGGGTCCAAAGGAATAAAATCCTGGCCTAAGCGGCTAAATCAAGCTGTCCCTAACCATGTGCTTGTGGCATGAAGGTCCAAGTGAAAAACTTGAGACTGAGTGGTTAAAGTCGTGATCTAAAGTAAAAAGAGTGTGCTTAAGAACTCTGGACACCTCTAACTGGGGACTTTAGCAAAGCTGTGTCATAATCTGAAAAGGTTCACCCAGTTATGTGTCTGTGGCATTTATGTATCCGGTGGTAATACTGGAAAACAAAGTGCTTTGGGTCACGGCCAAGACTTATAAAGTAGCTGTGTTCAAGAATCAACGTACTAAACTAGGAGAATCAATAACACTATCTAAAATTCTGAGTTCCTATAGATGCCAATCATTCTGAATTTCAAAGGATAATGTGAGATGCCAAAACTGTTCAGAAGCAAAAAGCTACTAGCCCCACTCATCTAATTGGGACTAAGTTTCACTGATATTGTGAGATTCATTGTATATTCTCTTCTTTTTATCCTATTTATTTTCAGTTGCTTGGGGACAAGCAACAATTTAAATTTGGTGTTGTGATGAGCGGATAATTTATACGCTTTTTGGCATTGTTTTTAGATAGTTTTTAGTAGGATCTAGCTACTTTTTAGTATATTTTTATTAGTTTTTAAGCAAACTTCACATTTCTGGACTTTACTATGAGTTTGTGTGTTTTTCTGTGATTTCAGGTATTTTCTGGCTGAAATTGAGGGACCTTAGAAAAAATCTGATTCAGAGGCTGAAAAAGGACTGCTGATGTTGTTGGATTCTGACCTCTCTGCACTCGAAATGGATTTCTTGGAGCTACAGAAGCCCAAATGGCGCGCTCTCAATTGCGTTGAAACGTAGACATCCTGGGCTTTCCAGCAATATATAATAGTCCATACTTTGCTCGAGTTTTGACGATGCAAACTGACGTTCAAACGCCAATTTCCTGCCCTATTCTGGTGTTAAACGCCAGAAACAGGATAGAAGCTGGAGTTAAACGCCGAAACTGGCATAAAAACTGGCGTTTAACTCCAAGAAAAGTCTCTACATATGAAAGCTTTAATGTTCAGACCAAGCACACACCAAGTGGGCCTGGAAGTGGATTTTTGTATCATTTACTTATTTCTGTAATCCTAGTAACTAGTTTAGTATAAATAGAACTTTTTTACTATTGTACTCACATCTTTGGATTATCCTTAGATCATCTTTGATTAATTTTATGCTATCTTAGACTTTTATAGGGGCTGGCCATTCATCCATGCCTGGACCTTCATCACTTATGTATTTTCAACGGTGGAGTTTCTACACACCATAGACTAAGGTGTGGAGCTATGCTGCTCCTCGAGTATTAATTCAATTACAACTATTTTCTATTCAATTCATGCTTATTCTTGTTCTAAGATATCTATTCGCACACAAGAACATGATGAATGTGATGATTATATGACACTCATCACCATTCTCAACTTATGAACGCGTGCCTGACAAACACTTCTGTTCTACATGAAAACAAGCTTGATTGCATATCTCTTGGATTCCTGGTCCATGCGTTTGATTGCCTCTATTGACAATAGAGCCTTCAATTCCTTGAGATCAGAGTCTTCGTGGTATAAGCTAGAACCAATTGTCAGCATTCTTGAGATCCGGAAGTCTAAACCTTGTCTGTGGTATTCTGAGTAGGATCTGGGATGGGATGACTGTGACGAGCTTCAAACTCATGACTGTTGGGCGTAGTGACAGACGCAAAAGGATCACTGGATCCTATTCCAACACAAGTGAGAACCGACAGATGATTAGCCTTACGTAACCTGTAGTTGGACCATTTTCACTGAGAGGACGGGAGGTAGCCATTAACAACGGTGATACCCAAACATACGGCTTGCCATAGAAAGGATTATGAAGGATTGGATGAAGGCAGTAGGAAAGCAGAGATTCAGAAGGAATAACGCATCTCCATATGCTTATCTAAAATTTCCACCAATGAATTACATAAGTATCTCTACCTTTATTTTATGTCTATTTATCTTTTAATTATCAAAACTCTATAACCATTTGAATCCGCCTGTCTGAGATTTACAAGATGACCATAGCTTGCTTCAAGCTGACAATCTCCGTGGGATCGACCCTTACTCACGTAAGGTTTATTACTTGGACGACCCAGTGCACTTGCTGGTTAGTTGTGCAAAGTTGTGAAAAAAGAGTTGAGATTACAATTGTGCGTACCAAGTTGTTGGTGCCATTGAGATCACAATTTCTCGCACCACACCTTCACACAACAAGCATATAGCTAGGGACACTTCTCATTTGAAGTGCTTAGGCTATGATTTTGTTTCTTTTAGGCCCTCCTAACCGTTGATGCTCAAAGCCTTGCATCCTTTTACCCTTGCCTTTTGATTTAAAGGGTTATTGACTTTTTGCTCTTGCCTTTTGGTATAAAGAGCTATTGGCTTTTTCTGCTTTTATTATAATTCTTTTTTTTATAGATATTGCTTTTTTGCTGCTTTTTCTTGCTTCAAGAATCAATTTTTAGATTTTTTACATTATCAATAATACTTCTCCTTTTTTCTTCATTCTTTCAAGAACCAACATTGTTAATTCCATTTTCAAATATGCACTGTTCATTCATACATTTAGAAAACAAAAGCAATGCCACCACATCAAAATAATTGACTAGTCTTAAGGTAAACTCGAAATTCATGTATCTTTAATTTTTCTAAAACAAATCACTATTTTATTCATGTTTAATGATGATAAGAGGAATATTTTATAGCTAATTGGAAAATAAAAATTAATTACTACTAATGCTTATACGATTCTTAAATTAAAAGACAATAATAAAATAAAATAAAAAAAGACTTAAATATTACTAGTGATCATGTAAACCTAAATATGGAAGATAGGAATTAGAATAACAGAAATATGAAAAATAGGAATTGGAATAGTCACAGGGCTGAAACTCAACAACCTCAGGCTTGAGTGGCGTTGGGCTCTTTAGGGGAGAGCTTATGGCGCTTCAACTCCTCTATCTATCACCCTTGCTTCTCTTGCTCCTTGACCAGTTTACAAATCATGCTAGTTTGATCTTTCTACTCCTCTTTTAATTGATCCAAAGTGGTTTGCAGTTGTATCACATATGCTTTCAATTGATCCCAATATTCAGTTTGAGGGATCTCTTGGGGAGGCTCAGGTGCCTTCCTTTTGGGATGATCCTTTGGTACCTTGGAGCTTTCCATCACTTGCTTGGTGATTGGGCTTTCCACTGGAATAAATGTATCCACGTGAAGTAAGACTTTAGCCTCTTGGAATAGGCGAAAGATAAGGTTTGGATAGGCCAGCATGGCATGAGTAGACATCCTTTTTGCTAACTTGTACATCTCACGGGGGATTATTTGGTGAACTTCTACCTTATTCTCCATCATGATGCAGTGAATCATCACAACTCTCTAAATAGTGACTTCAGATCAGTTACTTGTAGGGAGTATAGAACACCCAATGAGGTCTAGCCATCTTTTAGCAATTGGCTTGAGGTTCATTCTTTTTAGCTGGTTTGGTTTGCCTATTGCATCCTCAATCCATTGAGTTCCAGGCACGCAGATGTCCTCTAGGACTTGATCCAGCTTAGGGTTGGCTACCACCCTTCTATTGTAGAATTCAGGGTCATCCTTTTGTAAGGGTAATTTAAAGATCTCTCTCTCCCTATCCTGATGAAAATAGATGATCCTCCCCCTGACCATAGTGCGAAAAGTATGGAATGCTGTTCCATCTTTTTTTTTTGCTTATCTGTCATCCACAGATTTGCATAGAATTCATGGATCATGTTGAATCCAAAAGTGATATTAGGAATGGCAAGAATCTCCCAGCCTCTCCTTCAAATTTGCTCTTGAATCTTCGGGTATTCATCTTCTCCTAATTTGAATCTGACCTCAGGGATTGATGCACCACTATTTCGTGGTATATCTTGTGCTTAATTGAGTAGATTTTATCCATTATTCTCACACTTATTCACACAATTTGCATGATTTTATAATTCCTTCCCAATTTTGTTCTATGATTGAAAACTCGCTTCCTAAGCCTTTAAATTGTGTAATTTTTATCCCTCTATATACCATTCGATGCCTTGATATGCATGTTAAGTGATTTCAGGGTTTATAGGGCAGGAATGGCTTAGAGGATGGAAAGAAAGCATGCAAAAGTGGAAGGAATACAAGAAGTTGAAGGAGATAGCCAGCGAGAATCGATGCGGACGCATGGCTCATGTGTGTGCGTGACTTGAAGATTTTCACAGCGACACGTACGCGTACCTGAGGCATACGCGTGACACGCGAAGAAGACCATCGGCGCGTACGCGTGACATGCGTCACGTGCAGAAAATGCAGAAAACGCTGAGGGCGATTTTGGGCTGAGTTTTGACCCAGTTTTCGGCCCAAAAAACAAAGATTAGAGGCTACAGAGTGGAGGAATCATTCAGACACTTCTCATTATTCACAATTTAGGTTTTAGATATAGTTTTATGGAGAGAGAGGCTCTCTCCTCTCTCTAGATTTTAGGATTCTTAGTTTTATCCCTTTTCAATTTTAGATTTCCATTATACTTTGATTTAGTTTTCTTCTACTCTTATTTGTTCTAGTATTTTAGTTTATCTATCTTTTCTGGTTGATCTATTTATTCTACAATTTAGTTTATGAATGTTTCATGTTAGATTGATTTTCTATTTAATACAATTTAAGGTATTTCATATTTATGATCGCTTTCTTCAATTTGTGTTATTGATGCTTTCAATTGATTGTTTGGATTTAATATTCTCGTATTAATTTTCTATGTTTTTATTTTGTGCCTTCCAAGTGTTTGAAAAAATGCTTGGGAGGATCTCAAATTAGACTTTGATGTTCTTGGCTTGGGATGGTAACTTAGTAACTCTTGAGTTACTAATGTCCAAGGAATTGATAATTGGGAGCCATTCACTCTAGTTCTCACTAATTGAATTGGTGGAGAGCTAGGACTTATGGACTTGGTTCAATATAGCTCATTTAACTTTCTTTTACTACTAGTTAGAGGATGACTTAATGGAATTGATCCTTTCCAATTCTCATGTTGTGTTTAGTGATAAGGATGGAGATCCTTGACCACCAAACCTTGCCAAGAGCTTTTCAAGTCATTTGATCTTCCTTTGCAATTTACTTTTCTTGTTTCCTATACAAAACCCCAAAAAAACACTTTTCAATAACCAGTTATAAGCACACTTCCTTGCAATTCCTTGAGAGACGACCCGAGGTTTAAATACTTCGGTTATTATTTTTATAGGATTTGTTACTTGTGACAACCAAATTTCTGTATGAAAGGATTTTAGTTGGTTCATTTTGATGAACGGATTTTTGACGGTTTAGAATTCACAAATAAATTCTCGTTGCAAGTATAGCTTCTAAACCAACTAAAATCCTTTCATACAAAAATTTGGTTGTCACAAGTAACAAATCCTATAAAAATAATAACCGAAGTATTTAAACCTCGGGTCGTCTCTCATGGAATTGCAGGGAAGTGTGCTTATATCAGGTTAAGGAAAAGTGTGTTTTGGGGTTTTGGATAGGAAACAAGAAAAGTAAACTGCAATGGAAAATTAAATGACTAGAAAAGCTCTTGGCAAGGTTTGGTGGTCAACGATCTCCATCCTTATCACTAACCACAACATGAGAATTGGCAAGGATCAATCCCATTAAGTCATCCTCTAACTAGTAGTAAAGGAAAGTTAAATAGCTATATTGAACCAAGTCTATAAGTCCTAGGTCTCCACCAATTCAATTAGTGAGAACTAGAGTTCATGGCTCCCAATCATCAATTCCTTGGACATTATTAACTCAAGAATTCCTAAGTTACCATCCCAAGCCAAGAACATTAAAGTCTAATTTGAGATCCTCCCAAGCATTTTGTCAAACACTTGGAAGGCACAGAATAAAAATATAGAAAATTAATACGAGAATATTAAATCCAAACAATCAATTGAAAGCATCAATAACACAAATTAAAGAAAGTGATCATAAATATGAAATAGCTCAAATTGCATTAAATAGAAAAACAATCTAACATGAAACATTCATAAACCAAATTGTAGAATAAATAGATCAACAAGAGAAGATAGATAAACTAAAATACTAGAACAAATAAGAGTAGAAGAAAACTAAATCAAAGTATAATGGAAATCTGAAATTGAAAAGGCATAAAACTAAGAATCCTAAAACCTAGAGAGAGGAGAGAGGAGAGAGCCTCTCTCTCTAGAAAACTACATCTAAAACCTAAATTGTGAATAATAAGAAGTGTCTGAATGATTCCTCCACTCTGCAGCCTCTAATCTGTGTTTTCTAGGCCAAAAATTGGGTCAAAACTCAGCTTAAAATCGCCCCCAGCGTTTTCTGCATGTGGCGCATGTCACGCGTACGCGTCAGTGACGCGTACGCACCGATGGTATTCTTCGCGTGTCACGCGTACACGTCAGGTATGCGTACGCATCGCTGTGAAAATCTTCAAGTCACGCGCACGCGTGAGCCATGCGTGCGTGTCGATTCTCGCTGGCTATCTCTTTTAGCTTCTTGTATTCCTTCCACTTTTGCATGCTTCCTTTCCATTCTCTAAGCCATTCCATCCTTATAAACCTTGAAATCACATAACACACATATCAAGGCATCAAATGGTATATAGAGGGATAAATATTACACAATTTAAAGGCTTAGAAAGTGAGTTTTTAGTCATAGAACAAAATTGGGAAGGAATTGTAGAATCATGCAAATTGTATGAATAAGTGTGAGAATAATGGATAAAATCCACTCAATTAAGCACAAGATGTACCACAAAATAGTGGTGCAACAGGGATCACAAGTCTCTTACTCATTATTTTATGACAATGTTCTTCATGTTGCTTGGTGTAGAATCTAATAGGTTTGAAAACAACAGTTGGGTCATCTTCCTTCTTGTTTCTTGGAGCGGTCTTGTCACTTTCTGGAGCCATGGAATTCGAATCTAAATGAGAGAAAAGGCTCCATCCACACCAAACATAAAAGGTTTGCTCGTCCTCGAGCAAAAGGTAAGAAAGGAAGAAGAAGAAAGTGAAGGTAGGGAGAATAGAAGATGAGAATTCAAAGGGAGGGGTAGTGAATAAGTGAGAGGGAAGCACAGATATATGTAGGGAGGGGCGGAGGAATTTTCGAATTCAATCTTAAAAGAAAGATAAAGAAGTTTTGAAAAAGATAGAAATATATAAGTTGTTAAACTTGAAAGATATGAAAAAGATAAAAAAGATATAAAAGATAAGATAAGCAGTAAGAAAAAGATTTTAAAGTTTAATAGAAAATATGAACAAGAATTACTAAAGATAAGAAAAGATTTTGAAAAAAATTGAAAACTAGTTGAAAAAGATATGAGGTTTTAAAAAAAAAATTTGAAAACATTTAAAAATGTTTTAAATTTGAAATTAATTTGAATTAGAAGTATTTGAGAAGGATTTGATTTAAAAATCATGGAGTTTCAAAATTGAAATTTAAAATGATAGGTTGAATGAAGAAAAGATAAGGTTTTGGAAATTACCTCCCTTGCTTGTTTTGCTGGTGTTAAATGCCCTGAATGGCTGCATTTTGACATTTAACGCTGTTGTCCCTTCTTGCTGGGCGCTGAACGCCCAGAATGGCACCCATTCTGGCATTCAATGCTAGGTTGCCTGCCCATATGGGGCGTTTGAATGCCCAGTGATGAGCGGATAATTTGTACGCTTTTTGGCATTGTTTTTAGTATGTTTTTAGTGTGTTTTAGTTAGTTTTTAGTATATTTCTATTAGTTTTTAGTTAAAATTCACTTTTCTGGACTTTACTATGAGTTTGTGTGTTTTTCTGTGATTTTAGGTATTTTCTGGCTGAAATTGAGGGACTTGAGCAAAAATCTGATTCAGAGGCTGAAAAGGACTGCAGATGCTGTTGGATTCTGACCTCCCTGCACTTGAAGTGAATTTTCTGGAAATACAGAAGCCCAATTGGCGTGCTCTCAACGGCGTTGGAAAGTAGACATCCTGGGCTTTCCAACAATATATAATAGTCCATACTTTGCCCGAGATTTGATGGCCCAAACCGGCGTTCCATATCAGCTCAAAACTGCCCGGCGTTAAACGCCGGAACTGGCACAAGAATGGGAGTTAAACGCCCAAACTAGCACAAAAGCTGGCGTTTAACTCCAAGAAGAGTCTCTACACGAAAATGCTTCAATGCTCAGCCCAAGCACACACCAAGTGGGCCCGGAAGTGGATTTTTATGTCATTTACTCACACACCAAGTGGGCCCGGAAGTGGATTTTTATGTAATTTACTCACCTTTGTAAACCCTAGGCTACTAGTTCTCTACAAATAAGACCTTTTACTATTGCATTTAAATCTGGGGATCATTTTAGATCTTTTGATCATCTTTGGACGCCTAGTTCTTAGATCATTGGGAGGCTGGCCATTTGGCCATGCCTAGACCTTGTTCTTATGTATTTTCAACGGTGGAGTTTCTACACACCATAGGTTAAGGTGTGGAGCTCTGCTGTACCTCGAGTGTTAATGCAATTACTATAGTTCTTCTATTCAATTCAGCTTGTTCTTGTTCATAACATGATGAATGTGATGATTATGTGACACTCATCATCATTCTCACTTATGAACGAGTGCCTGACAACCAATCCCGTTCTACAAGCAAACAAGGCTTGAATGTTTATCTCTTGGATTCCTTAATCGGAATCTTCGTGGTATAAGCTAGAATTGATGGCAGCATTCAAGAGAATCCGGAAGGTCTAAACCTTGTCTGTGGTATTCTGAGTAGGATTCAATGATTGAATGACTATGACGAGCTTCAAACTCGCAATTGTGGGGCGTTAGTGACAGACGCAAAATAATCACTGGATTCTATTCCGACATGATCGAGAACCGACAGCTGAATAGCGTGTCGTGACAGGGTGCGTTGAACATTTTCACTGAGAGGATAGGAGGTAGCCACTGACAACGATGAAACCCTACATATAGCTTGCCATGGAAAGGAGTAAGAAGGATTGGATGAAGACAGTAGGAAAGCAAAGAGACGGAAGGGACAAAGCATCTCCATACGCTTATCTAAAATTCTCACCAATGAATTACATAAGTATCTCTATCTTTATCTTTATGTTTTATTCATACATCATCCATAACCATTTGAGTTTGCCTGACTAAGATTTACAAGGTGACCATAGCTTGCTTCATACAAACAATCTCCGTGGGATCGACCTTTACTCGCGTAAGGTTTATTACTTGGACGACCCAGTGCACTTGCTGGTTAGTTGTGCGAAGTTGTGAAATTATGTGTGTACCATGGTATTGAGCACCAAGTTTTTGGATTCATTACCAGGGATTATTTGAGTTGTGAATAGTAGAGATCACAATTTCGTGTACCACCCAGCCAGGCTCCCTTGGCTGGCGTTTAGCGCTGGTCTTGCTTTCTCTCTTGGGCGTTGATCGCTTAGCCAGACTCCCTGACTGGCATTCAACGCAAGGCTGTCTACCTCCATGGGCATTTAAACGCCCAATTCCCACCCTTTTCTAGTGTTTAACACCAGAGAGATGCTTCCTCTAGGGTGTTTTGTTTACTGTTCTGCATTATTCTGTCACTGTTTAAGCACTGTCCATGATCACTATCATTAAAAATAAGTTAATTAAGAACTTACTACAAAGAAAACTAATTAAAACAGAATTAATTAGAAAAATAGAAAATACTAGGCTATTTAACCAACGGGTTGCCTCCCAGCAAACGCTTCTTTAATGTCTTTAGCTGGACTTCGCTGTACTTAAACTTAGTAGCAATGTTGAGCATCCTGGCTCATTATCTCCTTCAATGTAATGCTTGACTCTGTCCATTAACAGTGAACCTGTTGTTAGGATCTTTACCTTGAAGTTCTATTTGCCCGTAAGGTGATACACTAGTAATCACATACGGTCCCTTCCAGCGGAAATTGAGTTTCCCAGGGAATAATTTGAGTCTTGAGTTGAAGAGCAGGACCTTTCGTCCTGGTTCAAAGACTCTGGAGGATATCTTTCTGTCTTGCCACCTTTTTGCTTTTTCTTTATAGATCTTTGCATTTTCAAATGCAATTAGTCGGAAGTCATCCTACTCATTTAGTTGGAGTAGCCATTTTTCTCTGGCTATTTTAGCATCAAGGTTAAGGAATCTAGTTTCCCATAGGCCTTGTGTTCTAGTTCCACTGGCAAATGATAGTATTTCCCATATACCAGCTGATATGGTGAGGTTCCAATGAGGGTTTTGAAAGCTGTTCTGTATGCCCACAGAGCATCATCAAGCTTTCTAGCCCAATCCTTGCTAGAGACGCTTATTGTCCTCTCTAGGATTTGCTTTAGTTCTCTATTTGAGAGTTCAGCTTGCCCATTTGTTTTGGGATGATATGGAGTTGCCTCTTTATGGCGAACTCCGTAACGGCTTAAGACAGAATCAAGCTGTCTGTTGCAGAAATGAGTACCTCTATCACTAATCAGTGTACGAGGGACACCAAATCTATTGAAGATATTCTTTTGGAGGAACTTCATCACTACTCTGGTGTCATTAGTGGGTGATGTTATTGCTTCAACCCATTTAGACACATAGTCTACTGCCATAAGGATGTAGGTGTTTGAGTTTGAAGGTGGAAAAGGTCCCATGAAGTCTATGCCCTATACGTCAAATAGCTCAATCTCTAGGATCCCTTGCTGAGGCATGTTGTGACTATGAGCAAGACTGCCATCCCTTTGGCAACTGTCACAGTTATGGACAAACTCTCTAGAGTTCTTAAAGAGTGTGGGCCAGTAGAAGCCACTTCAGAGAATCTTGGTGGCTATTTGCTCACTTCCAAAGTGTCCTCCATAGTCTGAGCCATGGCAATGCCATAGGATTCTCTGTGCCTCTTCTTCGGAAACACAGCGTTGGATTATTCCATCCGAGCATCTCTTAAAGAGATTTGGTTCATCCCATAAGTAGTATTTTGCATCATGCGTGAGTTTCTGGGCTTGCTGCCTGTTGTACTCTTTGGGAATAAATCTTATAGCCTTGTAATTTGCAATGTCTGCAAACTAAGGTGCTGTCCGGATTGCATAGAGTTGCTCACATGGAAAGGTTACGGATATGTCAGTAGAGGGAGGAGAAGTCACTGCCACTGGTTCAATCCGAGATAAGTGGTCAGCCACTTGATTTTTTATACCCTTTCTGTCTCTGATTTCTATATCAAACTCTTGCAGGAGTAATACCCATCTTATGAGCCTGGGCTTAGAATCCTATTTAGTGAGTATATATCTCAGAGCAGCATGGTCAGTGTCAATAATGACCTTAGATCCTACAAAATAGGATCTAAACTTGTCAATGGCATAAACCACTACAAGTAATTCTTTTTCTATGGTAGTATAGTTCTTTTGTGCATCATTCAGAACACGACTGGCATAATAAATGACATGTAAAAGCTTGTCATGTCTCTGCCCCAGAACTACGCCAATAGCATGGTCACTAGCATCACACATCAATTTGAATGGTAAGTCCCAATTGGGTGCAGAAATGACAGGTGCAGTAACAAGCTTGGCTTTTAGGGTCTTAAAGGCATGCCGACATTCTTGGTCAAAGACAAATGGAATGTCAGTGGCCAAGAGGTTACACAGGGGATTTCAATTTTTGAAAAATCCTTTTGAACCTCTGATAAACCCCAATTTTATGGTTTATCTTGTATAGAATTTGGGGGGGGGGGTTATCAATATTTTTCGCACTTATTCATATAAAGTGCATGGTTTTGTGTTTCCTAATATTTCTTCATGGTTTAAAGCATGCTTCTTTGACCTTAAAAATGCTATATTTTAATCCTCTTCTATTACCATTCGATGTCGTGATGTGTTTGTTAAGTGGATTCAGGATCTACAGAGCAAGGATGACCTAGAAGATGGAAAGGAAGCATGAACAAGTAGAAGGAACATGAAGAATGGAGCTATGGAGAATTGGCCGTGACACGCAAGCGTGGCCGACGCGCACACGTGGCTGCATGTAGCTGGCACTGGCGCACAAGAAGTGGCGCACTTGCGTACTCGTGGATCGCGCAACTCAGATGACGTGCACGCGTGTCCGATGCGCATGCATGATGCCCAGCACATGATCTCATTAATGAAATCGTGGCTGAAGATTTCTGGGAGGCGCCAGGCCCAAATCTAACTTGATTCTGCATGGAAAAGACCCAGGAACTGATGGAGGAAGGGGGGAGCAATCATACGCACAACACACATAATTTTAGCTAGTTTTGGTTTTTGTTTTCTAGAGAGAGAAACTCTTACTTCTCTCTAGATCTAGTTTATTTTGATTTCCCTTTGTTGAATTTCTGAATTGGGTCCTGTTAATTTTAGCTTCAATTACTTAATTTGAATTCTTAGTTATAACTTTGTTTAGATCTTGTGTTGAATTTATGTTTTCTTGTCATTTGCATCTTTTTTTCTCATTTTATCAACTTTGTGGATCTTAAATTTTTATTAGTGCATTGATGTTTTCTATGATCGATAGTGTTAATTGAGTTGTTTTCTATTAATAATTATTAGTGGGTACTTGTAATTTCTAATTAATTTTCAATTTAAATATGTCTTTTGTTAATGCATACCTGATGAGCGGATAATTTGTATGCTTTTTGGCATTGTTTTTAGTATGTTTTTAGTATGATCTAGTTAGTTTTTAGTATATTTTCATTAGTTTTTAGTTAAAATTTACTTTTCTGGACTTTACTATGAGTTT
>NC_029777.3:29355614-29357869 GCF_000817695.3 Arachis duranensis
GTGGGATCGACCCTTACTCGCGTAAGGTTTATTACTTGGACGACCCAGTGCACTTGCTGGTTAGTTGTGCGAAGTTGTGTTTATTCCATGGTATTGAACACCGTTTTTTTGGGGTTCATGACCGGGGATTATGAGAGTTGTGAAAAGTATTTTTCACAATTTTGCGCACCAAGTTTTTGGCGCCGTTGCCGGGGATTGTTCAGTTTGGACAACTGACGGTTCATCTTGTTGCTTAGATTGGGTATTTATTTTTTTTGAAATTCTTGAAGATGAATTCTAGAGTTTCATGATGATTTGTTGAAGTCTGGCTGGATGAGAAGCCATGTCTAATCTCATTGGACCGAGGTTTCAACGTATCATCACAAGAGCTTGTTGATTTTTATCAATCTTGCTTTTGGAGCAGTGATCTGCTAAGGCTTGGCTGGCCATTGGCCATGTCTAGAGTTTTGGACCGAAGCTTTCTTTGAAAGCTTGGCTGGCTGTGAAGCCATGTCTAATTCCTGGACCGGAGTCTTAGACTAGCATTGCACTGATTCCTGGGATTCTCATTGAGAATTTTGATACTTTTATTTTCTTCTTCCACTTAATTTTCGAAAAAACACAAAAAAAATTTACAAAATCATAAAATCCAAAAATTTCTTGTTTGAGTCTAGTGTTTCATTTTAAGTTTGGTGTCAACTGCATGCATTCATTCATATGTCTTAAGGATCTTCAAGTAATTCTTGATGATTTTCGTGCTCTGATCTTTAAATTCAATTGACTTGAGTGTTTTATGTGTCTCATATGCATTCTCATTAGTGTCAGTAGTATACAAACTGCTAAGTTTGGTGTCTTGCATGCATAGTTATTTGATTTTTGTTGCATTTTGATTTTTCCTTATTATTAAAAATCCAAAAATATTTCTAATTTGTATCTTCTCAAGTCAATAAGAATTGAAGATTAAGAACATACAGCAGAGGAATTGCACAGAAAAAGCTGGGCGTTCAAAACGCCCAGTGAAGAAGGACAGACTGGCGTTTAAACGCCAGCCAGGGTACCTGGTTGGGCGTTTAACGCCCAAAAAGGTATAGTTTTGGGCATTAAACGCCAGAATGTGCACCATTCTGGGCGTTTAACGCCAGGATGGCTAGAAGGGAAGATTTTGTTTTCAAATCAATTTTTTTTTCAGTTTTCAAAATCTTTTCAAAATCAAATCTTTTTCAAATCAATTTTTCAATCAAATCTTTTTCAAAATCAATTTCTTTCCATTTTCAAAGATACTTACTATCAATTAATGATTTGATTCAACATTTCAAGTATGTTGCCTTTTCTGTTGAGAAAGGTTTAATGTTTGAATCATATCTTTTCTTGTTAGTCAAGTTTTTAATTTTCAAATCAAATCTTTTAAAATGTTTTTCAAATCATATCTTCTCAATCACATTTTTTAAAACTAATCATATCTTATTAACCACATCTTTTTCAAAATAGTTTTCAATCAAATCTTTTTAATTTCTAATTTCAAAATCTTTTTTAAAAAATCACTTGATCTCTTTCTCACTCTTGGTTTTCGAAAATTTATTAGTATTTTTCAAAATATTTTCAAAATTTCTTACTTAATTTTCGAAAACCACTTCCCTCCTTCTCACATCCTTCTATTTATGGACTAACACTATCCCTTAATGCAAAATTCGAACTCCATTTTCTCTGTTAAGTTCGAATTTTCCACTTCTATCTTCTACTCTTCTTTTCCTCTGACACCTAAAGGAATCTCTATACTGTGACATAGAGGATTCCACATTTCTTGTTCTCTTCTCTTTCTTATGAGCAGGAGCAAAGACAAAAACATTCTTGTTGAGGCTGATCCTGAACCTGAAAGGACTTTGAAGAGAAAGCTAAGAGAAGCCAAAACACAACTCTCTTTAGAGGACCTGACCGAATTCTTCAAAGAAGAAGAACTCATGGCAGCCGAAAACAACAATGCCAACAATGCAAGGAAGGTGCTGGGTGACTTTACTGCACCTACTCCCGACTTCTATGGGAGAAGCATCTCTATCCCTGCCATTAGAGCAAACAACTTTAAGCTTAAGCCTCAATTAGTTTCTCTAATGCAACAGAATTGCAAGTTCCATGGACTTCCATTGGAAGATCCTCATCAGTTCTTAGCTGAGTTCTTGCAAATCTGTGACACTGTCAAAACTAATGGGGTTGACCCTGAGGTCTACAGACTTATGCTATTCCCTTTTGCTGTAAGAGACAGAGCTAGAACATGGTTGGAC
>NC_029777.3:29358089-29358275 GCF_000817695.3 Arachis duranensis
CTTCTGATATGCTTTCTGAATGGAGCATCATAGGTATTTTCTATGATGGTCTTTCTGAACTATCCAAGATGTCTTTGGATAGCTCTGCAGGAGGATCTCTTCATTTAAAGAAGACACCTACTGAAGCTCAAGAACTGATTGAAATGGTTGCAAATAACCAATTCATGTACACTTCTGAAAGAAATC
>NC_029777.3:29359422-29360318 GCF_000817695.3 Arachis duranensis
CATTACATCCCTACTGATTTCATAGTCCTAGAGACTGGGAAGTGCATGGATGAGTCCATTATCCTTGGCAGACCCTTCCTAGCCACAGCAAAGGCTGTGATTGATGTTGATAGAGGAGAGTTGATCATTCAAGTGAATGAAGAATCCTTGGTGTTTAAGGCCCAAGGATATCCCTCTGTCATCATGGAGAGGAAGCATGAAGAGCTCCTCTCAAAACAGAGCCAAACAGAGCCCCCACAGTCAAACTCTAAGTTTGGTGTTGGGAGGCCACAACCAAGCTCTAAGTTTGGTATTGAACCCCCACATTCAAACTCTAAGTTTGGTGTTGGGAGGTCCCAACATGGCTCTGAGCATTTCTGAGGCTCCATGAGAGTCCTCTGTCAAGCTACTGACATTAAAGAAGTGCTTGTTGGGAGGCAACCCAATGTTATATTTTATCTATTTTATTTTGTTATTTTTTCTTTTTTGTAGGTTGATGATCATGAGGAGTCACAAAATCAATGAAAAAAGCAAAAACAGAATGAAAAAAAGGAAGAAAAATAGCACACCCTGGAGGACGCACCTACTGGCGTTTAAACGCCAGTGAGGTTAGCTGTTGGGCGTTTAACGCCCAGTCTGGCACCATTCTGGGCGTTTAACACCAGAAAGGGGCACCAGACTGGCGTTAAATGCCAGAAAGGGGCAAGAAGCTGGCGTTAAACGCCAGAAATGGGCACTAGCCCGGCGTTTAACGCCAGAAATGGCTAAAAACGTGATTTTGTTTGCCATTTGGTGCAGGGATGACTTTTCCTTGACACCTCAGGATCTGTGGACCCCACAGGATCCCCACCTACCCCACCACTCTCTCTCTTCTTCACCCATTCACCAATAACCTCAACACCTCTTCCCCAAAAACC
>NC_029777.3:29361650-29361962 GCF_000817695.3 Arachis duranensis
GTGCTTATGTTTATCTATGTTTGTGTCTTGTGATCATTAGTGTCTTAGTGTCTATGCCTTAAAGTTATGAATGTCCTATGAATCCATCACCTCTCTTAAACAAAAACGTGCTTAATTGAAAAAGAAAAAGAATTGCATGAATTTTGAATTTTATAACAGTTTAATTATTTTGATGTGGTGGCAATACTTTTGTTTTCTGAATGTATGCTTAAACAGTGCATATGTATCTTGAATTTGTGGTTCATGAATGTTGGCTCTTGAAAGAATGATGAAAAAGGAGACATGTTACTGAGGATCTGAAAAATCATAAAA
>NC_029777.3:29363237-29363601 GCF_000817695.3 Arachis duranensis
ATTACAGAAGCCTAATTGGCGCGCTCTCAACGGCGTTGGAAAGTAGACATCCTGGGCTTTTCAGCAATATTTGATAGTCCATACTTTGCCCAAAATTTGATGGCCCAAACCGGCGTTCAAAGTCACCTTCAAGATTTCCAGCGTTAAACGCCGGAACTGGCACCCAAATGGGAGTTAAACGCCCAAACTGGCACTAAAGCTGGCGTTTAACTCCAAGAAGAGTCTCTACACGAAAATGCTTCATTGCTCAGCCCAAGCACACACCAAGTGGGCCCGGAAGTGTATTTTTATGTCATTTACTCATTTCTGTAAACCTTAGGCTACTAGTTCTCTATAAGTAGGACCTTTTACTATTGTATTTGCA
>NC_029777.3:29363706-29377327 GCF_000817695.3 Arachis duranensis
GCTCGCCTGACAACCGAGCCAACCATTCCGTGAGATCAGAGTCTTCGTGGTATAGGCTAGAACTGATGGCGGCATTCAAGAGAATCCGGAAGGTCTAACCTTGTCTGTGGTATTCTGAATAGGATTCAATGATTGAATGACTGTGACGTGCTTCAAACTCCTAGCAGGCAGGGCGTTAGTGACAGACGCAAAAGAATCGACGGATTCTATTCCGGCCTGACCGAGAACCGACAGATGATTACCCATGCTGTGACAGAGCATAGGCAACGTTTTCACTGAGAGGATGGGAGGTAGCCACTGACAACGGTGAAACCCTACATAAGCTTGCCATGGAAAGGAGTAAGAAGGATTGGATGAAGACAGTAGGAAAGCAGAGAGACGGAAGGGAAGGCATCTTCATGCGCTTATCTGAAGTTCCTACCGGTGAATTACATAAGTACCTCTATCCTTATCTTTATGTTTTGTGCGTTTATCACCTACATCCATCTGAGTTTGCCTGACTAAGATTTACAAGATGACCATAGCTTGCTTCATACTAACAATCTCCGTGGGATCGACCCTTACTCGCGTAAGGTTTATTACTTGGACGACCCAGTGCACTTGCTGGTTAGTTGTGCGAAGTTGTGTTAATGCCATGGTATTGAACACCAAGTTTTTGGGGTTCATGACCGGGGATTATGAGAGTTGTGAAAAGTATTGTTCACAATTTCGCGCACCAATACCATGTGTTTGATGAAATGTTTCCTTTGATTATGGAGTAGTTTTCTTTACTCTTGGCCTAGACTAAGGGAATTGGGTGATCTTGAGTCATTGGGTCTAATTGATTTGGTGATTTGAGAACCCTAGTGGTCAAGTTGATACCCATTGACACTAATCTACTACGAAGCAAATTAGTAGTTGGATTAGGACTTATGAGTTGAGATTGATCAAGCCATTTGACGTACCTTAAGTGTTGAAGTAGACATTATACGTACTTCGAGCATAGAGGTAGACTTAATGAGCTTGGTTCCTCATAATTGTCAAGATATGGTTATTAGACAAGGATGGTGACCCTAATTCCTATGCCTAGCCAAGTATTGCTTTTATTATTCATATTTAAAACCCAAAAATCCCAATTGTTTGATTCTTGTTATAATTAGTTTAGTTGTTTACTTAGTCTTAGAAAAGAAGTAGCTTTATATGTTCTCTTGTTATATTGAAATTGCTTATACCTTGCTTTGATTGCTTTGATTTAGTTTCTTGCACCTTAAGATTTCTTGCATGTTAAGTTTAGTAGTTTAAATTCTTGTTTATGACTCCCAACCCTGGAATTCTAACCAATATTGACGCACATGTTCGTCCATTCTCTTGAAGACGACCCGAGACCAATACTCTTGGTTACTTTATATTAGGGTTGACTTTGTGACAACCAAATCAAAATTTGACCAAGAGGATTATTTGTCGGTCTAGGACTATACTATGACAATGACTTGATCTTCTTATTGATTAAAATTCTAGATTGACACTAATCATCCCATCAACCTCCTGTAAAATCCTATATGTCCTAGGAAACTCCTGATTGCCTTGGTATTAGTAGGTGGTGGCAATTGTTCAATCACCTCCACCTTAACTTGATCCACTTCTATCCCCTTGTTTGAAATCTGGTGCTCATGAACAATGCCTTTAGTCACCATGAAGTTGCATTTTTCTCAGTTTTGAACCAGGTTTGTCCCTTGGCATGTTTTCAAAACTAGGGCCAAATGATCAGGGTAGGAGTCAAATGAGTCTCCAAAGATAGAGAAGTCATCCATGAACCCTTCAAGGAACTTTTCTGCCATATCAGATAAGATAGATAGCATACATCTCTGAAAGGTGGTAGTGTATTGCACAGGTCATATGGCATTCGCCTATAGGCAAATCCGCTATATGGGCATGTGAATGCTGTCTTCTCTTGATCCTAAGGATCCACTGCTATTTGATTGTATCTGGAATATCCATCCAGGAAGCAATAAAAAAGCATGCCCTGCTAGTCTCTCTAGAATTTGATCAATAAATGGTAAAGGAAAATGATCCTTCTTGGTGGTGTTATTGAGCCTTCTATAGTCAATACACATACGCCACCCTGTAACTGTCCTTGTGGGGATCAGTTCATTCTTTTCATTATGAACCACTGTCATGCATCCCTTCTTAGGAACAACTTGTATAAAGCTCACCCATGGGCTATCAGAAATCGGATAAATAATCCTAGCCTCCCAGAGCTTAGTGACTTCCTTCTGCACCACTTTCTTCATAGCTGGATTTAGTCGCCTTTGTTGTTGCACCACTGGTTTGGCATCATCCTCCAGTAGGATTTTGTGCATGCATCGTGTTGGGCTAATTCCCTTAAGATTACTTATAGTCCACCCAAGTGCGGTCTTGAGCACTTTAATTAATGCGTCTTCTTCTTGTGGCTCTAAGGCAGAGCTTATGATTACAGGATACCAGAAATGCACATTTCAGGGAAGATGGCAATGGCATGAGCTCAAGCTTTGGAGGTTTTTCCTTTTCATTAGGAGTTTCCAAAGGTTCACTTAAATCAGGCTGGGCATCAACAAGGATGTTATTCAGCCCTTCATTGAGTCCTACAGCCATGTTTACTTCTTCCACCAAGGAATCAATGAGGTTAATGCTCATGCATTCCTCTGGGGTGTCTGGATGTTGCATAGCCTTGATAGCATTTAGTACAAACTTTTCATCATTGACTCTCAGGGTTACTTCTCCTTTTTCAACATCAATAAGGGTCTGTCCTGTAACTAGGAAGGGTCTCCCTAGGATAAGGGATACACTCTTGTGCCCTTCCATATCCAACACCACGAAGTCAGTTGAAAAAGCAAAGGGTCCAACCCTGACAATCATTTCTTCAACTATGCCTGATGGTATCTTAATAGAACCATCAGCATGTTGAAGGCATATGCGGGTTGGTTTGACTTCCTCAGTCAAGTAAAACTTCTTTATTAATGAAGCAGGTATTAAGTTGATGCTTGCTCCAAGGTCACATAAAGCTGTCCTTGTGCAAGCATTCCCTAGAGTGCATGGTATCATAAAACTTCTAGGATCCTTAAGTTTCTCTGGTAAGTTATTTTGAATTATTGCACTGCACTCTTCAGTGAGGAGGACTATTTCTGTCTCTCTCCAATCCTTCTTATGACTTAAGATGTCCTTAATGAACTTAGCATAAGAAGGTATCTGTTTAAGAGCCTTTGCAAAAGGGATCTTGATCTCTAATATTCTAAGATAATCCACAAAGCAAGCAAACTGTTTATCTTTTTTTTGTTGACAGAGTTTCTGAGGAAATGACATCTTAGCCTTATACTCATCAATCTTCGTTGATGAAGGCTGAGTGTCTTGTGTATTGGAAGGGGAGTTACTAGCTTACTTAGGGGGGTTGTTATCAGTAGGTGACTGACCACCCTTACTTGGGCATTCAACGCCAAGGTTGCTGCCCCCATTTGGGCATTCAACGCGAGGGATGAATACCCCTTCTTGGTGTTGAACGCCAATGATGTTCCTCTCTGAGCATTCAACACCTTTAGAGATGTCTTGGACAATAGTCTGGTATTCCTCCGTTTGCTTTTCTTCCTTTGATCTCTTGTTGCATTGAAGTTGGGTGTTTAAGGATTTCCCACTCCTCAGTTGTGGGGTATCTCCCACCTAGCACTTTTAGTTTACGTCTTTAAATTGGACATTTAGGAGATTCCTCATCATGGTGGCTTATGCTTGTATTCATCCTTGAATCTCCAAGGATGCTTGCTCCTCAAATGGTTGCTAGGATTTCCAACCGTCTTCACCAAGCTTAGGTGAAATTCTACCCAAGATATGAGCTCCCGAAATTGGTCTTCATATTGCAATCCGGGATCCCATATCTTGTTTTCACACCCCTCCTCTAGTTGGTCATCATGATTCTTCCATCCGGGTGGTTGACACACAGAATTCTCCTTAGCACACCAAATTTTCCTTCTAGACCCACACAAACCTACATTCATCCAACCATGGTGCCTATGCCTTGAAAGTTCAACCATAATGAGCTCAATATCAAATTTCCAACCACTACACAATTCCCTCTTACTCTTAACTCCACAAAGAGCTCTAAGTCATCCGTCTATTTCAATCAAACCATATTCAAGTGAGAAGGTGAAGTTTAAGGGTAAGGAATGAGAACTAGAAAAGTAAATTGCAAGAATAAAACTAATAGCTAAGAGAGCTCTTGGCAAGGAATGAGAACTAGAAGTCCTATCCTCATTATCATACTCAATTGTGACAAGAATTTTCCATTGCTCCCACTTAGTCAACCTCTACCTATGAAGGAAAGTCAAGTGGAGTTAATCAATTTGATTCCTCAAGTCCTAATCAACTCCTAAGGAAAGACTAGCTTTAGTGAAATTCAAATCAACTAGCAACTTTCAATTATCAATTAACAAAGGAGTTTGATAACTCAAGTGTTACTAATTACTCAACCTACGCCAAGAGGAGAAATTTCTACTCTAGCTTCCTTCTAATCATTTTATCAAACACTTGGAAGGCATAAAAGAAAGGCATATTAAAATGACAACAAGAATGAAATCTAATAACTACTAATTGCAAAGTATTCACGACAACAATCAAAGAAGGCACAATTAACATGAATTATCTCAAATTGCATTAAAAGAAAATAAAAGGAACAAGAGTGTATACACAACAAGGTATACAAAATAAAGGAGATTACAACAAAAGAATAGAAGAACAAGATGTAGCAACAAGAAATTGAGAGGGAAAAATAGACGAAAACATGAATTAAACTTAGATCTAGAGAAAAATTAGACCTAATCCTAATCCTCATTCTAGAGAGAAGGGAGAGCTTCTCTCTCTAGAAACTAACTAAAACATGATCCAAACTAAACTCTGACTACTTGGTAACTAACTCCTTTAATCCTCATTCAATCCTTGGGTTTAATAGCATCAGAAGTGAGTAGGATTTGGACATGCGAAGCCCAGAAATTGCCCCTAGCAGATTCACTTTAAGTGGGTCACATGCAAGAACCGTCGCGTATGCATGGGTCATGCGTACACATCGCTTGGCATTTTTGCTATCCACGCATACGCGCCATGTTCGCGTACGCGTCGCCTTGCAACTTCAGATTCACGCGTGCACGTCTGTTGCGCGTGTGTGTCGATGAGTGCATCCCAAATCCTTAGTTTTCCATGATTTCTCTACTTTGTATGCTCTTCTCTTCACTCCTTTGATCCATTCTTAGCCTTTTCATCCTAAAATCATTAACAAACACATCAAGGAATCTAGTGGAATCAAATGTGAATCAAAATTAACAATTTAAGGGCCTAAAAAGCATTTTTTACACTTAAGCACAATTTAGGAGAAAATTATGAAACCATGCTATTTCCTTAAATAAATGTGGAAAAAGTGGATAAAATTCACCTAAAATTAAGCACAAAATGTACCACAAAATAGGGGTGCATCAAAAGTCTACAGATAGAGGTGTCCAGAATTCTTAAGCACACTCTTTTTACTTTGGACCACGTCTTTAACTGCTCAGTCTCAAGCTTTTCACTTGACACCTTCACGCCACAACCACATGGTTAGGGATAGCTTGGTTTGAGTCGCTTAGGCCAGGATTTTATTCCTTTGGGCCCTCCTAACCACTGATGCTCAAAGCCTTGGGCCTTTTTTGGTTTAAAGGGTTATTGGCTTTTTGCTATTGCCTTTTGGTTTAAAGAGCTTTTGGCTTTTTCTGCTTGCTTTTTAGTTTTTTCTTTCTTATTATTTGTTTTTTTTGCCACTTTTTTTTTCGCATGCAAGCTTTTTCTTTTTCTGCTTTTTCTGGATTCAAGAATCAATTTTTATAGGATCACTGTGAGGTATGTTGGTGAGTTGCATTGTTGTTGGAATTGTGGTTGTGGCGTTTCTGGTCTTGGCCTTGGTCTTGTTGATTTTCCCATCCAAAGTTAGGGTGGTTTCTCCAACCAGAATTATAAGTTTTGGAGTATGGATGATGGGTCTGTCTGGGTGAATTTCCAACATATTTAGCTTGTTCCTAGTCACCTTCTTCTCCTGCATTTACTCCTTCATGAGCTGGTGATGAGGTGATGACTACTGCAACTTGGTTTTCTTTCACCTTCTTGGTAAAATCTGCTAGCTACTTGGTGATCATCTTATTTTGAGCCAGCAATGCATCCATGTGGTTCAGCTCCATTACTCCTCGAGTATTGCTTCTTTCAGAAGCATAGAAGTAGTCATTCTCAGCCACAGTCTCAATGACATCTATGGCTTCTTTAATGGTTTTCTTCTTATTTAGAGAGCCCCCTGATGAATGGTCTACGACCTTCTTTGACTCATAAGAAAAACCTTCATAGAAAATATGCAGTTGAACCCATTCATTAAACATGTTTGGTGGGCATCTTCTTGTTAAGTCCTTAAACCTTTCCCATGCCTCATAGAGAGTTTCACCATCTTGTTGCCTGAAGGTTTGTACCTCAGCTCTCAGCCTATTAATTCTTTGTGGAGGGTAGAATCTTGCCAAAAATTTGTTCACCACATCTTCCCAATTTGTTAAGCTCTCCTTCGGAAAGGATTCCAGCCATTTAGATGCTTTGTCCCTGAGTGAGAAAGAGAACAAAAGCAGTCTATAGACATCCAGATGAACACCATTAGACTTCACAGTGTCACATATTCTTAGGAAGGTGGTTAGATGTTGATTGGGGTCTTCTTGGGCACTTCCTCCAAATGAGCAGTTATTCTGAACAAGGGTGATGAGTTGGGGTTTTAATTCAAAGTTGTTGGCATGTATGGTGGGCTTTTGGATGCTACTTCCACAATTTCCTGGATTTGCATTGATGTAAGAGCCTAGAACTCTCCTCTCTTACCTAACATGATTCACAAGGCCTTCTCTGGCATGGTTATGAGCTTCTTCTTCATGGTTGTTTTCCAAGTTCTCCTCCATGTTTTGTTTCAAAGTACTCTTCTTCTTTCTCAGCACCAACAACTCTTTTCCCTCTTGCTTCCCTCTTTAATCTACAGAGGGTCTTCTCAGGTTCGGAATCAAAGAAAGTTGAAGCTCCGCTTCTTCTCCCTGTCATACAACCAACAGAGCACACAGCAGGAAATAAAATAAAGTGATTATTCTTGTTAGAGTGACTGTTAGTGTGAGTGGTGCAAATTATCAAACAGTTAGTGGGTTAGTGAGCGGAATTGTAAGTAAATTCAAAGAAAAAGAAAATAACGAGGGGATAGGGGGTGAGGAAGAGAATTAATTGAAACTAAAAGTAATTGACTAGGAAAATTAAACAATGAAAAGAAAATGCTCAATCTAGTGAACTTCCAACTTAATCATTGTCGATACAAAATCAATCCCTGGCAACGGTGCCATAAACTTGATGCACGAAAACTTGTCTCTCAACAAATTTCCTTTCGGCAAGTATACCGAATTATCGTCAAGTAAAAACTCACAATAGAGTGAGGTCGAATCCCACATGGATTGATTGGTCAAGCAACTTTAGTTGGAAGAGTGTGCTAGTTGAGCTAAACAGAAATGTAGTTGAGATTTGTAGGAAATTAAATGGCAGGAAAGTAAACTGCAGAAAATAAAGTGCAGAATCTTAAATGGGGATATGGGGAAATGAACATGGAAGTAAATGGTATAAAGTAAAGAGAAAGGGTAGGATCAGAGATAGAGAATTCATTGGGCTTAGGAGATGTTGCATTCTCCGGATCAAGTTCATTTTAATCTCTTCCTCAATCAATGCATTCATTGATCTCCTTGGCAATCTTAAGTCATTGGATCCTAATTCCTTGGCAATCCAATCTCTCTAAACTTGAACAATTACCCAATTCCTTGATTTAATTGCTCATGGGAAGAGATGAAGTATGGTCACTGATTATATCCGCCCAAACCCCAATTTGGTCCAACATGAGAAAGCATTTCTAGCATGATCTCCTCATCCCTTTTCCAATGCTCAGAGGAGATCCAATTATGTAGAGTTTCTTTTCCAAGACAACTAACCAATTAGATTAAGATCGAAAACTTTCTAGTAAATCAAGAGAAAAGAAAAAGGAAGAAGAATGAAAACTATAATTGATCCATCAAATTACAACAGAGTTCCCTAACCCAATGAAAGGGGTTTAGTTGTTCATAGCTCTAAAAATGGAAATGAAAAATAGTAGAAAAGAGTACATGCTTAACAAAACTAGAAAATGCAGAAAGTAAATATATAGAGTGTAGTTCTCCAAAAGTGCCAAGCTTCTCTATAGTTTAAAACTACTCCTATATATACTACTCTTCTTGATCTTCTAGTGAGTTCTTCAAGTCTTGGATATGGGCCTTTGATCTTTGAGTTGAAGTAGTTACAATTTTTAGTGGGCTCAGCTTTGTTTGCAGAAAAGTGTGAGTTAGGCATGGGCGTTAGTTAGGACGTTAGTGGCGTTAACGTTAAGTGAGGATGTGGGTTCGAGAACGTTAGTGACAATCACCTTTTCTACTAACGTTCCAACCCTAAATAATCAACATTAGTGGCACTAACGTGACCACTAATGTTGCCTCTTGGTCCTTCGCAAGCGTTATTGGGACTCACCTTTTCCAATAACGTTGCATTTTGCCGCCTTTCCCTATACTAATGTGGGTGTATATTGCCATCTCCAACGTTAGTGACAAAGGTGAGTGTCACTAATGTTGGCTTATCATGCTTAGCTCCATGTTATCTCTCACGTTAGTGGTCTTAACATGACCACTAATGTGGACACTCTTGGGTTGGTCCAACGTTAGTGGCAAAGGTGAGTGTCACTAACGTTGGTGATTGGTTCTTCATCCCACGTTAGAGTTCACGTTAATTGGATTAACGTGACTCTTAACGTGGCTTCATTGTGCCTTTGTGGAACGTTAGTGGCAATCACTTTTACCACTAACCTTGGAGCTCCTCTTCCTCCTCTACGTTAGCTACCACGTTAATGTAGTTAACGTGACAACTAACGTGGGCTATGATGGCTATGAAGGCGTTATTGGCGATCACTTTTTCCATTAACGCTACAAGCTTGTCCCCATTCCACGTTAGTGGTCACGTTAATTAGATTAACGTGGCTGCTAATGTGGTTCCTTCTTGCTTCCTTTGTCCTGAAATCAAGCAATTGAGGTGCATCAAAGATCTGTTCCAAGTCATGAGATTATGCATCATCAATTATATCGTACAATTCCTGCCTAATCCTCATGAAATCATGTAAAGTTCACAATAATTGCTTGAATCAAGGTGTAAGTATATTTTCATCCAAAACTTGCTTATTTACTAAGAAAGTGGATGAAACTACCCTAAAACAGTAAAGAAAAGATCAGTGAAACTGGCCAAGATGCCCTGGCGTCAGCCATTAATACCAATAGCTTTTGAGAGGAAAATACATCTCTTATTTCATACTGAGGCAGTTACACAGGCTCTTGTGCATGTTCTCTAGTTTTCTCCATTTGCTTCTTAGTGATGGGCTTATCCTTTCCAATAGAGATATCTCCATTTATGACAATTCCAGATGAATTGCATAGGTGACAGATGAGGTGTGGGAATGCCAACCTGGCATTGGTGGGAGGCTTCTCAGCTACCTTGCACAATTATTGAGGAATCACCTCATGTACTTCCACCTCAGTTCCAATCATGATGCAATGAATCTTGATGGCTCAGTCAACAGTCACTTTTGACCGGTTGCTTGTAGGGATGATGGATCTTTGAATGAACTCCAACCATCCTCTAGCTTTGGGCTTAAGGTCAATCCTTCTTAACTGAATGGGCTTGCCTTGGGAATCCCTTTTCCAATATGCGCCTTCTACACAAATATCTGAGAGCACGTTATCCAATCTCTAATCATGGTTTACTCTCCTAGTGTAAGGATAAGGATCTCCTTGCAATAGAGGCAAGTTGAACGCCAACCTTACACTTTCTGGGCTGAAATATAATATTCTTCCTCAGACCATGGTGATCCAATTCCTTGGATTTGGGTTCACACTAGTGTCATGGGTTTTAGTAATCTATGCATTAGCATAAAACTCTTGCACCATGAGAATCCCAACATCTTGAATGGGATTGGTTAGGACTTCCATACCTCTTCACCGGATCTCTCTTCTGATTTTTGGATACTCAGTCTTCTTGAGCATGAAAGGGACCTCAGGGATCACTTTCTTCTCAGCCACTACTTTATAGAAGTGGTCTTAGTGGGCTTTGGTGATGAATCTCTCCATCTTCCAAGATTCAGAGGGATTGGCTACTGCCTTTCCTTTCTTCTTTCTAGACGATTCTCCAACCTTGGGTGCCATGAATTGTAATGGAAAGAGAAAAAAAGCTATGCTTTTCCAACACCAAACTTAAAACTTTGCTCGTCCTCGAGCAAAATAAAGAGAAGAGAAAAATGGAGTAGAAGAAGAAAAAAATAGAATGGGGGAGAGGGAGAGAGAGGGCTCGGCCTTGTGCGTGTATTAGGGTATGAGAGGTGT
The DNA here is from genome assembly GCF_000817695.3 of Arachis duranensis. Classification (NCBI taxonomy): domain Eukaryota; kingdom Viridiplantae; phylum Streptophyta; class Magnoliopsida; order Fabales; family Fabaceae; genus Arachis; species Arachis duranensis. The sequence continues at coordinate 29,374,179 of NC_029777.3, forward strand.
GTGTATGAAGGGTTACAGAGATGGGTAATTATAGGAGTGGGGATAGGTAGGATTCGGCCATAGAGTGGGTTTTGGGTTGGAAATTCAATTTTGAAGTGGGTGGGGGTAGGTGGGAGTTATGATGGTTTGGGGAAGTGGGATGGATGTAATTGGGCTAGAATTTTTAGGAAAGTGTGTATGGAGAAGTGGGAAAGTAAGTAGGATAGGTAGGGTAGGTGAAAATTCTGTGGGACCCACAATTCTTGAGAGGCTAGGGAATTCCAAATTCTCTGTTTCTCTGTATTAGCGTTCAACTAAAGTTGGGTTGCCTCCCAACGAGCGCTCTTTTAACGTCACTAGCTTGACGTTTTGCTCCTTACGGAGGTGAGTATGGGCTCATATTTTTGCCCCTAACAGTGAATTTTCTTCCTGTCCTCTCATGAATGAGCTCTACATGCTCTAGAGATAGGACACGACTCACTATGTGTGGTAAGGCTGGCTTCTTAGGGAAGAAAACTCTTATGCCAGGTGAGAGGCATTCAGTAGGGATTTTCATGTCCCTCAAGCCTTTAGGTACTTTCTTTTTAGTACCTTTGTGCTTAGATCTTGTTGAGGGCTGCCCAACAGCAAACTTAGAATTGATGTCTGGAGGCTCTGTAAAGCTCTGCACAGAAAGAGAGGGTTGGCACACTAGGTGTTGCACAGTTATCTCTCTTTTAAAGGGATAGTTGGGATGAGGAATCTTGAATAAGATGTGATCCTCCCTTAAATTTAGGGTTAGTTCTCCCTTAGCCACATCAATGATGGCATTGGCTGTGGCTAGGAAAGGTCTTCCAAGGATGACACAGTCATCTTCATCCTTTGCTATGTCCAAAACAATGAAGTTTGCGGGGATATAGTGGTTTTCAACTTTAACCAAGACATCCTCCACTAAGCCATATGGCTTCTTTATGGTCTTGTCTGCCATCTCTAATGAGATGTGTGCAGCTTGTACCTCAAGAATACCCAACTTCTCCATTAAAGAGAGTGGCATGAGGTTGATACATGACCTTAGCTAACATATAGCCTTATCAAAGGTCATAGTCCCTATGATGCAAGGGATCCGAAAGCGTCCAGGATCGGGAAGCTTCTGAGGTAACTCTTGCTGAACCACAGCATGGAGTTCTTTGGTAAGTGATGAGCGGATAATTTATACACTTTTTGGCATTGTTTTTAGGTTGTTTTTAGTATGATTTAGCTAGTTTTTAGTAAATAATTATTAGTTTTTATGCAAAAATCATATTTCTGAACTTTACTATGAGTTTGTGTGTTTTTCTGTAATTTCAGGTATTTTCTGGCTGAAATTGAGGGACCTGAGCAAAAATCTGATTCAGAGGCTGAAAAAGGAATGCTGATGCTATTGGATTCTGACCTCTCTACACTCAAAATGGATTGTTTGGAGCTTCAGAAGCCTAATCGGCGCGATCTCAATTGCGTTGGAAAGTAGACATTATGGGCTTTTCAGTAATATATAATAGTCTATACTTTGTCTGAGTTTTGACGACACAAACTGGCGTTCAAACGCCAACTTCCTGCCCTATTCAAGCGTTAAACGCCAGAAATAGGATAAAAGCTGGAGTTAAAAACCCAATCTAGCATAAAAGTTGGCGTTTAACTCCAAGCAAATTCTCTACACGTGAAAGCTTCAATACTCAGCCCAAGCACACACCAAGTGGGCCCGTAAGTGGATTTCTGCATCATTTATTTATTTTTGTAAACCCTAGTAACTAGTATAGTATAAATAGGACCTTTTACTATTGTATTTTCATTTTTGGATTATCCTTAGATCATCTTTGATAAGTTTTATGCTATCTTAGACTTTTATGGGGGCTGGCCATTCGGCCATTCCTAGACCTTGTTCTTATGTATTTTCAATGGTGGAGTTTCTACACACCATAGATTAAGGTGTGGAGTTCTTCTGTTCCTCGAGTATTAATGCAAAGTACTATTGTTCTCTATTCAATTCAAGCTTATTCTTATTCTAAGATATTTATTCGCACACAAGAACATGATGAATGTGATGATCATGTGACACTCATCACCATTCTCAATTTATGAATGCATGCCTGACAACCACCTCTGTTCTACCTGAAAACAAGCTTGAATGTATATCTCTTGGATTCATGGTTTACGATGCATGGTTGCCTCTCCTGACAACAGAGCCTTCTATTCCGTGAGATCAGAATCTTCGTGGTATAAGCTAGAATCAATTAGCAGCATTCTTGAGATCTGGAAAGTCTAAACCTTGTCTGTGGTATTCCGAGTAAGATCTGGGATGGGATGACTGTGACGAACTTCAAACTCATGACTGATGGGCATAGTGACAGACGCAAAAGGATCATAGGATCCTATTCCAACACAAGTGAGAACCGACAGATGATTAGCCCTACATAACCCGTAGTTGGACCATTTTTACTGAGAGGATGGACGATAGCCATTGACAACGGTGATCCCCCAACATACAGCTTACCATGGAAAGGAGTATGAATGATTGAATGAAGGCAGTAGGAAAGCAGAGATTCAGAAGAAATAACGCATCTCCATACGCTTATCTGAAATTCCCACCAACGAATTACATAAGTATCTCTATCTTTATTTTATGTTTATTTATCTTTTAATTATCAAAGCTACATAACCATTTGAATCCGCCTGACTGAGATTTACAAGATGACTGATGAGCGGATAATTTATACGCTTTTTGACATTGTTTTTAGTGTGTTTTTAGGATGATTTAGTTAGTTTTTAGTATATTTTTATTAGTTTTTAGTTAAAATTCACTTTTCTGGACTTTACTATGAGTTTGTGTGTTTTTCTATGATTTCAGGTATTTTCTGGCTGAAATTGAGGGTTCTGAGCAAAAATCTGATTCAGAGACTGAAAAGGACTGCAGATGCTGTTGGATTCTGACCTCCCTGCACTCGAAGTGGATTTTCTGGAGCTACAGAAGCCCAATTGGCGCGCTCTCAACGGCGTTGGAAAGTAGACATCCTGAGATTTCCAGCAATATATGATAGTCCATACTTTGCCCAAGATTTGATGGCCCAAACCGGCATGGCAAATCAGCCTCAGAAATTCCAGCGTTAAACGCCGGAACTGGCATAAAACTTGGAGTTAAACGCCCAAACTGGCAT
>NC_029777.3:29380061-29380631 GCF_000817695.3 Arachis duranensis
ATGTCTTTAGACCACTCAGCTGGTGGATCTATACACATGAGGAAGACAATTGAAGAAGCTCAAGAGCTTATAGACACTGTTGCTAGAAATCAATATTTGTACTCTAGCAATGAGTTCTCTCCAAGAAAGGAAGTCATGACAGTAGTCACTGACCCTAGTCCTCATGAACAAATAATTGAGCTTAATCAACAATTGCTCCTGATGACAGAACAGTTAGCAGACTTTAAAGAGATGCTCCATGAAACTAAAGTTGCTAACAAGAGCATAGAACTGCAGTTGAATCAAGCAAAACAGCAAATATCTAAACATATAACAGAGGAATGTCAAGCAGTTCAACTGAGAAGTGGGAAGACACTGAATACCTCTGCTCAAAAGAGCAGAAAGCCAAACAAGGAACAATTGACAGAGGATAACCAAACCACTGTTCAAAATCCCTCTGAGGACAGTAAGAGCCCAGAGAGGAATATTATTGGCGTTCAAACGCCAGAAAGGGAAGGAAAGCTGGCATTAAACACCCATTCCTTGCCCAGTTCTGGCGTTCAAACGCCAGAAAAGGGGGAAAAGTTGGCG
>NC_029777.3:29380944-29381270 GCF_000817695.3 Arachis duranensis
GAGGCACTTGAGCAAATACCTTCTTATGCTAAGTTCATGAAAGAGATCTTAAGTCATAAGAAGGATTGGAGAGAAACTGAAAAAGTATTTCTCACTGAAGAATGCAGTGCAGTCATTCTAAAAAGCTCACCAGAAAAGCTTCAAGATCCAGGAAGCTTTATGATACCATGCACATTAGAAGGTGCTTGCACCAAGACAACCCTATGTGACCTTGGAGCAAGTATCAATCTAATACTTGCATCCACTATCAGAAAGCTTGGGTTGACTGAAGAAGTCAAACCAACCCGGATATGCCTCCAACTTGCTGATGGCTCCATTAAATATCC
>NC_029777.3:29383223-29384101 GCF_000817695.3 Arachis duranensis
CAAGGGATATTAGAGATAGAATTGTTTGATGTATGGGGAATTGACTTCATGGGGCCATTCCCACCATCATACTCAAACACTTATATTCTGGTGGCAGTGGACTATGTATCTAAGTGGGTAGAAGCAATTGCTACATCCACTAATGATACCAAGACCGTGCTAAAATTCCTCCAGAGACACATCTTCAGCAGGTTTGGTGTTCCCAGAGTACTGATCAGTGACGGGGGCACCCATTTCTGCAATAAATAGCTATACTCTGCTATGGTTAGATATGGAATTAGCCATAAAGTGGCAACTTCGTATCATCCACAGACAAATGGGCAAGCTGAGGTCTCTAACAGAGAGCTAAAAAGAATCCTGGAACAGACTGTGATAGCCCGAAGAAAGGATTGGGCAAAGAGCTTTGATGATGCTCTGTGGGCATACAGAACAGCATTCAAGACTCCTATAGGAACCTCTCCATACCAACTGGTGTATGGGAAGGCTTGTCATCTGCCCGTGGAACTGGAACATAAAGCCTACTAGGCAACCAGATTCCTAAACATGGATGCACAGTTAGCTGGTGAAAAAAGATTACTCCAGCTAAATGAGCTAGAGGAGTTCAGACTCAATGCCTTTGAAAATGCAAAAATTTATAAGGAAAAGGCAAAGAAATGGCATGACAAGAAGTTGTCAACCAGAGTCTTTGAGCCAGGACAAAAAGTTCTGCTCTTCAACTCTAGGCTCAGACTGTTTCCAGGAAAACTCAAATCCCGGTGGAGGGGTCCATATGTGATTACAGGAGTATCACCATACGGGTATGTTGAGCTTCAGGATATTGATTCTGACAAAAAGTTCATTGTTAATGGACAGAGAATCAAGCATTATCTTGAAAGCAA
>NC_029777.3:29384356-29385551 GCF_000817695.3 Arachis duranensis
TATGAATTGTTCTTACAGAGGCAAGTATCAAAAATGAAGGAATTCACAGAGTTACAGAAGGATTCAGCTCAAAAAGCAGAGAAAAAGAGCTTACTGGCGAAAAAATGCCAGTAAGGGGCACTTTGGGCGTTAAACGCCAGAATGGGTACCATTCTGGGCGTTTAACACCAGGAATTGTGCCATTTTGGGCGTTAAACGCCAGAATGGGCACCATTTTGGGCGTTTAACGCCAGGTGTGCAGCATCCTGGGCGTTCAGAAAAACGCCCAGTGATAAAGGAATTCTGGCGTTTAATGCCAGCCAAGGCACCTGGCTGGGCGTTAAACGCCCAAAAGGGGCAACAAATGGGCGTTAAACGCCAGAATGGGTGCCATTCTGGGCGTTTAAGGCCAGAAAGGTGGGGGGACAACAACTTTGTTTTCAAATCAGATTTTTTCAAACTTTCCTCTTCTTACCCATATTTTTCTACAAAAATACATTTCAATCTCTCATCATTCACTTTCAAATTTTCAAATATCTAAAATCACTCTTCAAATCTCTCAAATCATCCCCAAATTTTGTTCAAAAAATTCACCCTTTTTTTTTCAATTTCTTTCCATATCTTCTCAAATCTCCTTTCAAATTTCTCTTTTGTTTTCGAAAAAGCTCCCCTCCCCACCTTATAAATACACGTTTGGATCCCTCTTTCCACCACACCATTCGAATTTCCTCTTCCTCTCTCTCTCCCTTCTTTCTTTTCTTTTGCTTGAGGACAAGCAAACCTCTAAGTTTGGTGTGCTTTTCCGTGATCACTAAGCCAAGATTCATCAAGATCATGGCTCCTAAGGGAAAACAAACCAATTTAAGAGGAAAGAAAGAGAATAATCCAAAGAATCTTTGGAACCAAGAGAAGTTCTTAACCAAAGAATATGAAGACCATTATCACAAAATAATGGGTCTGAGGTCAGTGATCCCGGAAGTTAAATTTGATCTGAAAGAAGATGAATATCCGGGGATCCAAAAGCAAATTCGAAACAGAGGATGGGAAGTTCTAACCAATCCTGAAATAAAGGTTGGAAGGAACATGGTTCAGGAATTCTACTCAAATCTGTGGCTAACAAATAAGCAGAGAATGACTGGAACTGCGTACCATACCTACAGAACCATGGTCAGAAGGAAAGTTATCTACTTCCATCTGGACAAAATAAGAGAAATCT
>NC_029777.3:29387241-29395490 GCF_000817695.3 Arachis duranensis
CCCAAGCACACACCAAGTGGGCCCGGAAGTGGATTTTTATGTCATTTACTCATTTCTGTACACCCTAGGCTACTAGTTTTACTATTAATAGGATCTTTTGACATTGTATCTGTACCTCATGACACTTTACACGTTTTCTTTGTGTACTTTCCACGGCATGAGTCTCTAAACCCTATGGTTGGGGGTGAGGAGCTCTGCTGTGTCTTGATGGATTAATGCAATTACTACTGTTTTTTCATTCAATCATGCTTGCTTCCATTCTAAGATAATACTTGTTCTTAACCCGGATGAATGTGATGATCCGTGACAATCATCATCATTCTCAACTATGAACGTGTGCCTGACAACCACCTCCGTTCTACCTTAGATTAAGTAGTTATCTCTTGGATTCTTTAACCAGAATCTTTGTGGTATAAGCTAGAACTGATGGCGGCATTCATGAGAATCCGGAAGGTCTAAACCTTGTCTGTGGTATTCTGAGTAGGATTCAATGATTGAATGACTGTGACGTGCTTCAAACTCCTAGCAGGCGGGGCGTTAGTGACAGACGCAAAAGAATCACTGGATTCTATTCCGGCCTGACCTAGAACCGACAGATGATTAGCCATGCTGTGACAGAGCATAGGAACATTTTCACTGAGAGGATGGGAGGTAGCCATTGACAACGGTGAAACCCTACATACAGCTTGCCATGGAAGGAACTGTGCGTGTTTGATGAAGAAGACAGTAGGAAAGCAGAGATTCAGAGGACAGAGCATCTCCAAAACCTCAACCTATTCTCCATTACTGCAAAACAAGTAACCATTTCATGTTCTTTTGCTTTTCACAATCAATCCTGATAATTTCTGATATCCTGACTAAGATTTACAAGATAACCATAGCTTGCTTCAAGCCGACAATCTCCGTGGGATCGACCCTTGCTCACGCAAGGTATTACTTGGACGACCCAGTGCACTTGCTGGTTAGTTGTGCGGAGTTGCAAAAAGTGTGATTGTAATTTCGTGCACCAATGACCATAGCTTGCTTCAAGCCGCCAATCTCTGTGGGATCGACCCTTACTCACATTAGGTATTACTTGGACAACCCAGTGCAATTGCTGGTTAGTTGTGCTGAATTGTGAGGAAAGTGTTGAGATTACGATCGTGTGTACCAAGCTTTTGGTGCCGTTGACAGAGATCACAATTTCGTACACCAAGTTTTTTGCGCCGTTGCCGGGGATTGTTTGAGTTTGGACAACTGACGGTTCATCTTGTTGCTTAGATTAGGTATTTTTCTTTATATTTTGTTCCTTCAGAATTTTTAAAAATGAAATCTAGTGTTTCAGATGATGCTTTTATTATCACAGGAGCCAGTTGATTCCCATCAATTTGACTGTTGTACGTAATGTCCTACTACAGCTTGGCTAGCCATGTCTAATCTTTTTAGACTGAAGCTTTAGACTAACATTGCATGATTCCTGGAATTCTTATTCAAAATTTTGAGTTTCTTATTTTCTTTTTCAAAATAATTTTCGAAAAAAAAATCAAATCTTTTTCAACCATATCTTTTCAATCATATCTTTTAAAAAAAATCAAATTTTCTTCAATCATATCTTTTCAAAATCAAATTTTTTCAATCATATCTCTTTTAATTTAATTTCAAAATCTTTTTCTAACTTCTTATCTTTTCAAAATTGATTTTCAAATCTTTTTCAATTCACTAATTAACTTTTTGTTTGTTTTACTATTCCTTATCTTTTTCAAAACCACCTAACTACTTTTCTCTCTCTAATTTTCAAAAATCACCTTCCTCTTTTACAAAAATCTTTTTATTTAACTAATTGTTTTAACTTCTAATTTTATTCCTTTTCTTAATTTTCGAATACTAACTAATTTTTAAAACAAAAACAAAAATATTTTTCTTCTCTTTTAGTTAATATTCGAATTCTCTCTCTCTCTCATCTCTTTCTATTTATTTTATTTATCTACTAACACTTCTCTTCAACTCATAATTCAAACCCTCTCTTCTCTCTCTGTGTTTGAATTCTTCTTCTTCCTTCTTCATTCTTATTCTTCTTCTCTTCTACTCACATAAAGGAACCTCTATATCTAGGCAAAAAGGCTCCCTATTATTTTTTGTTCTCTTATTTTTTCATATGAGCATGAATAAAGATAAAAGCCATTCTTGTTTAAGTTGATCCTGAACCTGAAAAGACTTTGAAGAGGAAGCTAAGAGCAGCTAAAGCACAAAACTCTGAAGAGGATCTGACAGAAATTTTTGAAAAAGAAGCAGACAAAACAGACATGGCAGCCGAACCCAACAACAATAACAATGCAAGGAAGGTGCTTGGTGATTTTACTACACCAACTTCCAACTTCCATGGAAGAAGCATCTTAATCCCTGCCATTGGAGCAAACAATTTTGAGCTTAAGCCTCAATTAGTTTCTTTGATGCAACAGAATTCTAAGTTTTATGGACTTCCATTAGAAGATCCTTTTCAGTTCTTAACTGAATTCTTGCAGATCTGTGATACTGTTAAGACGAATAGAGTTGATCCTGAGGTCTACAAGCTTATGCTTTTCCATTTTGTTGTAAGAGACAGAGCTAGAATATGGTTGGACTCTCAACCGAGAGATAGCCTAAACTCTTGGGATAAGCTGGTCACGAATTTCTTAGCCAAATTCTTTCCTCTTCAAAAGCTGAGCAAGCTTAGAGTGGATGTTCAAACCTTCAGGCAGAAAGAAGGTGAATCCCTCTATGAACCTTGGGAAAGATACAAGCAACTGACCAAAAAGTGTCCTTCTGACATGCTTTTAGAATGGACCATCCTGGATATATTCTTTGATGGTCTGTCTGAATTGTCTAAGATGTCATTGGACCATTTTACAGGTGGATCTATTCACCTGAAGAAAATGCCTGCAGAAGCTCAGGAACTCATTAAAATGGTTGCAAATAACCAGTTCATGTACACCTCTGAATGGAATCCTGTGAATAATGGGATGCCTCAAAGAAAGGTAGTTCTTGAAATTGATACTCTAAATGCCATATTGGCTCAGAACAAAATATTGACTCAGCAAGTTAACATGATTTCTCAGAGTTTGAATTGATTGCAAGATGCATCCAACAGTACTAAAGAAGCATCTTCTGAAGAAGAAGCTTATGATCCTGAGAACCCTGCAATGGCAGAGGTGAATTACATAGGTGAAGCCTATGGAAACACCTATAATCCCTCATGGAGAAATCATCCAAATTTCTAATGGAAGGATCAACAAAAGTCTCAACAAGGCTTTAACAATAGTAATGGTGGAAGAAACAGGTTTAGCAATGGCAAGCCTTTTCCATCATCCTCTCAGCAACAGATAGAGAATTCTGAGCAGAACCCATATAGCTTAGCAAATATAGTCTCTGATCTATCTAAGGCCACTATCAGTTTCATGAATGAAATAAGGTCCTCCATCAGAAACTTGGAGGCACAAGTGGGTCAGGTGAGTAAAAGGGTTACTAAAATTCCTCCTAGCACTCTCCCAAGTAATACAGAAGAGAATCCCAAAAGAGAGTGCAAGGCCATAACCGTGACCAACATGGCCAAATCTGGAGAGAGTGAAAAGGCAGTGATTCCCAGTGAGGAAGGCCTCAGGGAATGTCCACTGGCCATTAAGGAGTACCCCAATGAGGAACAAAGGATCTGAGGCTCATACAAAGACCATAGAGATTCCATTGAACTTCTTTTTACCATTCATGACCTCTGATGACTATTCATCTTCTGAAGAAAATGAAGACATTGTCAAAGGGCAAGTTGTCCAGTATTTAGGAGCAATTATAAAGTTGAATGCCAAGCTATTTAGTAATGAGACTTGGGAGGATGAACCTCCATTGCTCATTAATGAACTGAATACCTGGGTTCAGCAAACTTTACCTCAAAAAAAATAGGATCCTGGTAAATTCTTAATACCTTGTACCATAGGCACCATGACCTTTGAGAAGGCTCTGTGTAACCTAGGGTCAGGTATTAACCTCATGCCACTCTCTGTAATGGAGATATTAGAAATCTTTGAGGTACAAGCTGCAAGAATCTCACTAGAGATGGCAGACAAATCAATGAAACAGGCTTATGGACTAGTAGAGGACGTACTAGTGAAGGTTGAAGGCCTTTTCATCCTTGTTGATTTCATAATCCTAGACACTGGGAAGGATGAGGATGAATCCATCATCCTTGGCAGACCTTTCCTAGCCACATCAAAAGCTGTGATTGATGTTGACAGAGGAGAGTTGGTTCCTCAATTGAATTAGGACTACCTTGTATTCAAGACTCAAGGTTCTCCTTCTGTACACATAGAGAAGAAGCATGAAAAGCTTCTCTCAATACAGAGTCAAACAAAGCTCCCACATTCAAACTCTATGTTTGGTGGTGGGAGGCCACAACCAAACTCTAAGTTTAGTGTTGGGAGGCCACAACCAAACTCTAAGTTTGGTGTTGAGAGGCCACAACCATGCTCTGATTATCTGCGAGGCTCCATGAGAGCCTACTATCAAGCTATTGACATTAAAGAAGCGCTTATTGGGAGGCAACCCAATTTTTATTTATCTATGTTAAATTTCCATTTTTCATTATTATTTTATATTTCAGATAAAAACAACTGCAAAAAAATCAAGCAAATTCAAAAATAGCATTAAAAATAGCACGCCCTGGAGGAAGAATTTACTGGTGTTTAAACGCCAGTAAGGGTAGCAGGATGGGTGTTTAACGCCAGAAATAGGCACCAGACTGGCGTTTAACACCAGAAAGAAGCACCAGACTGGCGTTTAACGCCAGAAACAGGCTACAGCTTGGCGTTTAACACCAGGAAAGGTATAAAAGTTGGCGTTTAACGCCAAAAACAGGTAGCTGTCTGGCGTTAAACGCCAGTATTGCATACCGGTGCACGAAATTGTGATCATCAATGGATCCATCAACATGGTATGCTCAATTGCAATCTCAACTCTTTATCACAACTTCGCACAACTAACCAGCAAGTGCACTGGGTCGTCCAAGTAATAAACCTTACGCGAGTAAGGGTCGATCCCACGGAGATTGTTGGTATGAAGCAAGCTATGGTCATCTTGTAAATCTCAGTCAGGCGGATTCAAATGGTTATGGAGGATTAATGATTAAAAGATAAATAAAACATAAAATAAAGATAGAGATACTTATGTAATTCATTGGTGAGAATTTCAGATAAGCGTATGGAGATGCTTTGTCCCTTCCGTCTCTCTGCTTTCCTACTGTCTTCATCCAATCCTTCTAACTCATTTCCATGACAAGCCGTATGTTGGGAATCACCGTTGTCAATGGCTACAGTCCCATCCTCTCAGTGAAAATGTTCAACGCTTTCTGTCACAGCATGGCTATTCATCTGTCGGTTCTCGATCATGTCGGAATAGAATCCAGTGATTCTTTTGCGTCTGTCACTAACGCCCCACAATCGTGAGTTTGAAGCTCATCACAATCATTCAATCCTTGAATCCTACTCAGGATACCATAGACAAGGTTTAGACCTTCCGGATTCTCTTGAATGCCACCATCAATTCTAGCTTATACCACGAAGATTCCGATTAAGGAATCCAAGAGATATCCACTCAATCTAAGGTAGAACGGAGGTGGTTGTCAGGCACACGTTCATAGGTGAGAATGATGATGAGTGTCACGGATCATCACATTCATCAAGTTGAGGAGCAAGTGATATCTTAGAACAAGAATAAGCTGAATTGAATAGAAGAACAATAGTAATTGCATTAATACTCGAGGTACAGCAGAGCTCCACACCTTAATCTATGGTGTGCAGAAACTCCACCATTGAAAATACATAAGAACAAGGTCTAGGCATGGCCGAATGGCCAGCCTCCCATAATCTAAGAACTAGACATCCAAAGATGATCCTAAAAGGTCCTATTTGTAGAGAACTAGTAGCTTAGGGTTTACAAAGATGAGTAAATGACATAAAAATCCACTTCCGGGCCCACTTGGTGTGTGCTTGGGCTGAGCATTGAAGCATTTTCGTGTAGAGACTTTTCATGGTGTTAAACCCCAGCTGTTGTGCTAGTTTGGGCGTTTAACTCCCATTCTTGTGCCAGTTCCGGCATTTTACGCCAGAATTCTTGAGCTGACTTTGAACGCCTGTTTGGGCCATCAAATCTCGGGCAAAGGATGGACTATTATACATTGCTGGAAAGCCCAGGATGTCTACTTTCCAAAGCAATTAAGAGAGCGCCAATTGGGCTTCTGTAGCTCTAGAAAATTCACTTCGAGTGCAGGGAGGTTAGAATCCAACAGCATCTGCAGTCCTTTTTAGCCTCTGAATCAGATTTTTGCTCAGGTCCCTCAATTTCAGCCAGAAAATACTTGAAATCACAGAAAAACACACAAACTCATAGTAAAGTCTAGAAAAGTAAATTTTAACTAAAAACTAATAAAAATATAATAAAAACTAACTAAAACATACTAAAAACATACTAAAAACAATTCCAAAAAGCGTATAAATTATCCGCTTATCACAACACCAAACTTAAATTGTTGCTTGTCCCCAAGCAACTGAAAATCAAATAAGATAAAAAGAAGAGAATATGCAATGAATTCCAAAAACATCTATGAAGATCAGTATTAATTAGATGAGCGGGGCTTTTAGCTTTTTGCCTCTGAACAGTTTTGGCATCTCACTTTATCCTTTGAAATTCAGAATGATTGGCTTCTCTAGGAACTCAGAATCCAGATAGTGTTATTGTTTCTCCTAGTTAAGTATGATGATTCTTGAACATAGCTACTTTATGAGTCTTGGCCGTGGCCCAAAGCACTCTGTCTTCCAGTATTACCACCGGCTACATACATGCCACAGACACATAACTGGGTGAACCTTTTCAGATTGTGACTCAGCTTTGCTAGAGTCCCCAATTAGAGGTGTCCAGGGTTCTTAAGCACACTTATTTTGCCTTGGATCATGACTTTATTTTTTTCTTTTTCTTTTTCCTCTCTTTCTTTCTTTTTTTTTGTATTCACTGCTTTTTCTTGCTCCAAGAATCATTTTTATGATTTTTCAGATCCTCAGTAACATGTCTCCTTTTTCATCATTCTTTCAAGAGCCAACATTCATGAACAACAAATTCAAAAGACATATGCACTGTTCAAGCATACATTCAGAAATCAAAAGTATTGCCACCACATCATACTTTTCTTTTTTAATTAAGAACATTTTTCATTTAAGAAAGGTGATGGATTCATAGGACATTCATAAATTTAAGGCATAGACACTAAGAAACTATTGATCATAAGACACAAACATAGATAAACATAGGTGTAAAAATTCGAAAAACGGGAAATTAAAGAACAAGGAGATTAAAGAATGGGTCCACCTTAGTGATGGCGGCTTGTTCTTCCTCTTGAAGATCTTATGGAGTGCTTGAGCTCCTCAATGTCTCTTCCTTGCCTTTGTTGCTCCTCTCTCATGATTCTTTGATCTTCTCTAATTTCATGGATGAGAATGGAATGTTCTTGGTGCTCCACCCTTAGTTGTCCCATGTTGGAACTCAATTCTCCTAGGGAGGTGTTGATTTGCTCCCAATAGTTTTGTGGAGGAAAGTGCATTCCTTGAGGCATCTCAGGGATTTCATGATAAGTGGGATCTCTTGTTTGCTCCATCCTTTTCTTAGTGATGGGCTTGTCCTCATCAATGAGGATGTCTCCCTCTATGTCAATTCCGACTAAATAACAGAGGTGACAAATGAGATGAGGGAAGGCTAACCTTGTCAAGGTAGAGGACTTGTCCGCCACCTTATAAAGTTCTTGGGATATAACCTTATGAACTTCTACTTCCTCTCCAATCATGATGCTATGAATCATGATGGCCCGGTCTATAGTAACTTCGGACCGGTTGCTAGTGGGAATGATTGAGCGTTGGATAAACTCCAACCATCCTCTAGCCACGGGCTTGAGGTCATGCCTTCTCAGTTGAACCGGCTTCCCTCTTAAATCTATCTTCCATTGAGCGCCCTCTTCACAAATGTCTATGAGGACTTGGTCCAACTTTTGATCAAAGTTGACCCTTCTAGTGTAGGGGTGTTCATCTCCTTGCATCATGGGCAAGTTGAATGCCACCCTAACATTTTCCAGACTAAAATCTAAGTATTTCCCCCGAACCATTGTAAGCCAATTTTTTGGGTCCAGGTTCACACTTTGATCATGGTTCTTGGTGATCCATGCATTGGCATAGAACTCTTGAACCATTAAGATTCCGACTTAT
>NC_029777.3:29396133-29399063 GCF_000817695.3 Arachis duranensis
ACTTCATAGAAGTGGTCTTGATGCACCCTTGAGATGAAACTCTCCATCTCCCATGACTCGGAGGTGGAAGATTTTGCCTTCCCTTTCCTCTTTCTAAAGGTTTCTCCGGCCTTAGATGCCATAAATGGTTATGGAAAAACAAAAAGCAATGCTTTTACCACACCAAACTTAGAAGGTTTGCTCGTCCTCGAGCAAAAGAAGAAAGAAGAGAGTAGAAGAAGAAGAAATAGAGGAGATAGATGAGGCTTTGTGGTTCGGCCAAGGGGGAGAAGTAGTGTTTAGGTTGTGTAAAAATGAAGGAGTGAAGATGGGTTTATTTAGGAGTGGAGAGGGGGTGTATGGTTCGGCCATTATGGGTGGGTTTGGGAGGGAAAGTGGTTTGAATTTGAATGGTGAGGTAGGTAGGGTTTTATGAAGGATGGATGTGAGTGGTAAAGAGAATAGTGGGATTTGATAGGTGAGGGGTTTTGGGGAAGAGGTGTTGAGGTGATTGGTGAATGGGTCAAGAAGAGAGAGAGTGGTGGGGTAGGTGGGGATCCTGTGGGGTCCACAGATCCTGAGGTGTCAAGGAAAATTCATCCCTGCACCAAGTGGCGAGCAAAAATGCTCCTTCTGCCAATTCTAGCATTTAAACGCCAGGCTGGTGCCCATTTCTCGTGTTTAACGCCAGCTTCTTGCCCTTTCCTGGCATTTAACGCTAGTCTGGTGCCCCTTTCTGGCGTTAAACGCCTAGAATGGTGCCAGACTGGGCGTTAAACACCCATTTGCTGCCCTTATTGGCGTTTAAACGCCAGCAAGTTTTCCTCCAGGGTGTGCTATTTTTCTTTCTATTTTTCATTCTGTTTTTGCTTTTTCAATTGATTTTGTGACTTCCCATGATCATCAACCTACGGAAAACATAAAATAACAATGGAAAATAGATAAATATAACATTGGGTTGCCTCCCAACAAGCGCTTCTTTAATGTCAGTAGCTTGACAGTGGGCTTTTATGGAGCCTCACAGATACTCAAAGCAATGTTGGAACCTCCCAACACCAAACTTAGAGTTTGAATGTGGGGGTTCAACACCAAACTTAGAATTTGGTTGTGGCCTCCCAACACCAAACTTAGAGTTTGACTGTGGGGACTCTGTTTGACTCTGTTTTGAGAGAAGCTCTTCATGCTTCCTCTCCATGGTTACAGAGGGATATCCTTGAGCATTAAACACAAGGGATTCTTCATTCACTTGAATGATCAATTCTCCTCTGTCAACATCAATCACAGCCTTTGCTGTGGCTAGAAAGGGTCTGCCAAGGATGATGGATTCATCCATGCACTTCCCAGTCTCTAGGACTATGAAATCAGCAGGGATGTAATGGTCTTCAATCTTTACCAAAACATCCTCTACAAGCCCATAAGCTTGTTTTCTTGAATTGTCTGCCATCTCTAGTGAGATTCTTGAAGCTTGTACCTCAAAGATCCCTAGCTTCTCCATTACAGAGAGAGGCATGAGGCTTATGTTTGAACCTAGGTCACACAGAGCCTTCTTGAAGGTCATGGTACCTATAATATAAGGTATTGAGAACTTTCCAGGGTCCTGTCACTTTTGAGGTAATTTCTGCCTAGTCAAGTTATCCAGTTCTTTGGTGAGCAAAAGGGGTTCATCCTCCCAAGTCTCATTACCAAATAACTTGTCATTTAGCTTCATGATTGCTCCAAGGTACTTATCAACTTGCTCTTCAGTGACATCTTCGTCCTCTTCAGAGCAAGAATACTCATCAGAGCTCATGAATGGCAGAAGTAAATCCAATGGAATCTCTATGGTCTCAGTGTGAGCCTCAGATTCCCATGGTTCCTCATTAGGGAACTCATTGGCGGCCAGTGGACGTCCATTGAGGTCTTCATCAGTGGCGATCACTGCCTCTTCCTCCTCTCCAATTTCGGCCATGTTGATGGCCTTACACTCTCCTTTTGGATTCTCTTCTGTATTGTTTGGAAGAGTGCTAGGAGGGAGTTCAATAACTTTTTTACTCAGCTGACCCACTTGTGCCTCCAAGTTTCTAATGGAGGATCTTGTTTCAGTCATGAAACTTTGAGTGGTTTTGATTATATCAGAGACCATGGTTGCTAAGTCAGAGTGGCTCTACTTAGAATTCTCTATCTGTTGCTGAGAAGATGATGGAAAAGGCTTGCCATTGCTAAACATGTTTCTTCCACCATTATTGTTGTTGAAACCTTGTTGAGGTCTCTGTTGATCCTTCCATAAGAGATTTTGATGATTTCTCCATGAAGGATTATAGGTGTTTCCATAGGGTTCTCCCATGTAATTCACCTCTTCCATTGATGGGTTCTCAGGATCATAAGCTTCTTCTTCAGATGAAGCATCCTTAGTACTGCCTGGTGCAGCTTGCATTCCAGATAGACTCTGAGAAATCATATTGACTTGCTGAGTCAATATTTTGTTCTGAGCCAGTATGGCATTCAGAGTATCAATCTCAAGAACTCCTTTCTTCTGATTCATCCCATTATTCACAGGATTCCTTTCAGAAGTGTACATGAATTGGTTATTTGCAACCATTTCAATGAGTTTTTGAGCTTCTGCAGGCGTCTTCTTCAGATGAAGAGATCCTCCAGCAGAGTTGTCCAATGACATCTTGGACAGTTCAGACAGACCATCATAGAAGATACCTATGATGCTCCATTCATAAAGCATGTCAGAAGGACACTTTCTGATCAATTATTTGTATCTTTCCCAAGCTTCATAGAGGGATTCTCCTTCCTTCTGTTTGAAGGTTTGGACTTCCACTCTAAGCTTACTCAATTTTTGAGGTGGAAAGAACTTTGCCAAGAAGGCATTGACTAGCTTTTCCCAAGAGTTCAGGCTTTCTTTAGGTTGTGAGTCCAACCATATCCGAGCTCTGTCTCTTACAGCAAAAGGGAATAGCATAAGT
>NC_029777.3:29399439-29400562 GCF_000817695.3 Arachis duranensis
AGTGTTAGTCCATAGATAGAAGGATGTGAGAAGAGGGGAAGAAATTTTCGAAAATTAAAGTGAATTAATTAAAAGAAATTTTGAAAAAATGGTAATTGATTTCCGAAAACTAAGATTGAGAAAGAAAGAAAGTGATTTTGAAAAAGATTTTGAAATTGGAAATCAAAGAGATATGATTGAAAACTATTTTGAAAAAGATGTGATTGAAAAGTTATGGTTTTAAAGAGATATGATTGAAAAAAAATTTAAAAAGATTTGATTTTTAGAATCAATGACTTGGCTAACAAGAAAAGATATGATTCAAACATTAAACCTTTCTCAACAGAAAAGGCAACATACTTGAAATGTTGAATCAAATCATTAATTGTTAGCAAGTATTTTCTTGAAAATGGAAAGAAATTGATTTTGAAAATATATGATTGAAAAGATATGATTTGAAAAAGATTTTATTTTGAAAAATTATGGAAACATGAAAAAAATTTGAATTAAAAACAAAATCTTTCCTCTTGTGTCATCCTGGCGTTAAATGCCCAAAATGGTATCCATTCTGGTGTTTAACGCCCAAAATGCTACCCTTTTGGGCGTTAAACGCCAGTTTTCCTTCCTCAGTGGGCATTTTGAACGCCCAGCTTTTTCTGTGTAATTCCTCTGCTGTATGTTCTGAATCTTCAATTCTCTGTATTATTGACTTGAAAAGACAAAACAAATTTTTTTGGATTTTTAATAATGAGGAATAATCAAAATGCAACTAAAATCAAATAAACAATGCATGCAAGACACCAAACTTAGAAGTTTGTATACTATTGACACTAACAAATTGAGAATGCATATGAGAAATAAGAAAACACACAAAACATGAGAATTTAAAGATCAGAGCAAGTAAATCATCAAGAACAACTTGAAGATCAATGAAGACACATGAAAAATGCAAGAAGAACAGAAACATGCAATTGACACCAAACTTAAAATGAGACACTAGACTCAAACATAAAATATTTTTGATTTTTTTTTTATGATTTTGTAATTTTTTTGGATTTTTCGAAAATTATATGGAAAAGAAAATAAAGAGATTCAAAATTTTTAATAAGAATTCCAGGAATCATGCAATGTTAGTCTAAAGCTT
>NC_029777.3:29400822-29406848 GCF_000817695.3 Arachis duranensis
GAGTAAGGGTCGATCCCACGGAGATTGTTGGTATGGAGCAAGCTATGGTCATCTTGTAAATCTCAGTCAGGCGGATTCAAATGGTTATGGAGGATTAATGATTAAAAGATAAATAAAACATAAAATAAATATAGAGATACTTATGTAATTCATTGGTGAGAATTTCAGATAAGCGTGTGGAGATGCTTTGTCCCTTCCGTCTATCTACTTTCCTACTGTATTCATCCAATTCTTCTTACTCCTTTCCATGGCAAGCTGTATGTTGGGCATCACCATTGTCAATGGCTACAGTCCCGTCCTCTCAGTGAACATGTTCAACGCACTCTGTCACAGCACGGCTATTCATCTGTCGATTCTCGATCATGTAGGAATAGAATCCAGTGATTCTTTTGCGTCTGTAACTAACGCCCTACAATTGCGAGTTTGAAGCTCGTCACAGTCATTCAATCCTTGAATCCTACTCAGAATACCACAGACAAGGTTTAGACTTTCCAGATTCTCTTGAATGCCGCCATCAATGCTAGCTTATACCACGACGATTCCGATTAAGGGATCCAAGAGATATCCACTCAATCTAAGGTAGAACGGAGGTGGTTGTCAGGCACACGTTCATAGGTCTGAATGATGATGAGTGTCACGGATCATCACATTCATCAAGTTGAGGAGCAAGTGATATCTTAGAATAAGAATAAGCTGAATTGAATAGAAGAACAATAGTAATTGCATTGATACTCGAGGTACAGCCGAGCTCCACACCTTAATCTATGGTGTGCAGAAACTCCACCATTGAAAATACATAAGAACAAGGTCTAGGAATGGCCGGATGGCCAGACTCCCATAATCTAAGAACTAGACGTCCAAAGATGATCCTAAGATCTAAAGTGACCAAAAGATTAAAATACAATAGCAAAAGGTCCTATTTGTAGAGAACTAGTAGTTTAGGGTTTACAAAGATGAGTAAATGATATAAAAATCCACTTCCGGGCCCACTTGGTGTGTGCTTGGGCTGAGCATTGAAGCATTTTCGTGTAGAGACTTTTCTTGGAGTTAAACGCCAGCTTTTGTGCCAGTTTGGGCGTTTAACTCCCATTCTAGTGCCAGTTCCGGCGTTTTACGCCAGAATTCTTGAGCTGACATGGAACGCCTGTTTTGGCCATCAAATCTCAGGCAAAGTATGGACTATTATACCTTTCTGGAAAGCCCAGGATGTCTACTTTCTAACTCAATTGAGAGCGCGCCAATTGGGCTTCTGTAGCTCCAGAAAATCCACTTCGAGTGCAGGGAGGTCAGAATCCAACAGCATCTGCAGTCCTTTTTAGCCTCTGAATCAGATTTTTACTCAGGTCCCTCAATTGCAACCAGAAAATACCTGAAATCATAGAAAAACACACAAACTCATAGTAAAGTCCAGAAAAGTAAATTTTAACTAAAAACTAATAAAAATATAATAAAAACTAACTAAAACATACTAAAAACATACTAAAAACAATGCCAAAAAGCGTATAAATTATCCGCTCATCACATACAGAGGGCATTTACATGCCTAGATGATACAGGGATGAGAAATCTTTGACACCTCTGGATCTGTAGACCCTATCGGATCCCCATCTACCCCACCTCTCTCCCCCTCACACATGTCTATAAACACTCTACCCAAAACATCACTCACCTATCAAATCCTATCCTCTTCCCTATATTCTCTTTACTAATCACCTCCGTCCCTCTTCCCAAAAAAACCCAACCTACCTCACTTTTCAAATTCAAATACTTTTTCCTCCCAAACCCAACCTCGAATACACGAACCTACCTCTCCCTCCCACTCTTATATAAACCCCTCCACACTCCTTCATTTTCATACATTACCAACACCACTATTACCCTTGGCCGAACCATATACCACCCTCCATCTCCTCCATTTTCCTATTTTTCCCCTTCTTTCTTTCTTCTTTTGATCAATGACGATCAAACCTTTTAAGTTTGGTGTGGTAAAAGCATTGCTTTTTGTTTTTCCATAACCATTTATGGCACCTAAGGCCGGAGAAACCTCTAGAAAGAGGAAAGGGAAGGCAAAAGCTTCCACCTCCAAGTCATGGGAGATGGAGAGATTCATCTCAAAAGTCCATCAAGACCACTTCTTTGAAGTTGTGGCCAAGAAGAAGGTGATCCCTGAGGTCCTGATGAGCGGATATTTTATACGCTTTTTGGGGTAATTTCATGTAGATTTTAGTATGTTTTAGTTAGCTTTTAGTATAATTTTATTAGTTTTTAGGAAAAAATCATATTTCTGGACTTTAATATGAGTTTGTGTATTTTTCTATAATTTCAGGTATTTTTTGGCTGAAATTGAGGGAGCTGAGCAAAAATCTGATTTAGGCTGAAAAAAGACTGCTGATGCTGTTGGATTCTGATCTCCCTGCACTTGGAATAGATTTTTTGGAGATATAGGAGTCCAATTGGCGCGCTCTCAATTGGGTTGGAAAGTAGACATCCTGGGCTTTCCAGCAATATATAATAGTTCATACTTTGTGCGAAGATAGACGATGTAAACTGGCGTTTAACGCCAGTTCCATGTTGTAGTCTGGCGTTCAGCGCCAGAAACAGGTTGCAAGTTAGAGTTCAAAGCCAGAAACAGGTTACAACCTGGCATTCAACTCCAAAAACAGCCCAGGCAAGTGAGAAGCTTAAGTCTCAGCCCCAGCACATACCAAGTGGGCCCCAAAAATGGATTTTTGTACTATCCATCTTAGCTTACTCATTTTTTGTAAACCTAGGCTACTAGTTTAGTATTTAAACAACTTTTAGAGACTTATTTTGTATCTCATGACATTTTTAGATCTGAATTATATACCTTTTGACGGCATGAGTCTCTAAACTCCATCTTGGGGGTAAGGAGCTCTACAGCGTCTCGATGAATTTGCAATGATTTTTGTTTTCAATTCAAACACGCTTGTTCTTATCTAAGATGTTCATTCGCGCTTCTCTATGAAGAAGGTGATGATCCGTGACAGTTATCACCTTCCTCAATCCATGAACGTGTGCCTGACAACCACTTCAGTTCTAGATTAGATTGAATGAGTATCTCTTAGATTCCTTAATCAGAATCTTCGTGGTAAAAGCTAGAATCCATTGGCAGCATCCTTGAGAATCCGAAAAGTCTAAACCTTGTCTGTGGTATTTCGAGTAGGATTCAAGGATTGGATGACTGTGACGAGCTTAAAACTCACGAGTGTTGGGCGTAGTGACAGACGCAAAAGGATCAATGGATCTTATTCCGACATGATCGAAAACCGACAAATGATTAGCCGTGTTGTGACAGAGCATTTGGACCATTTTCACTAAGAGGATGGGAAGTAGCCATTGACAACGGTGACACCCTACATACAGCTTGCCATAGGAGGAACCTTGCGTGTGTGAAGAGGAGGACAAGGGAAAAGCTGGAATTCAGAGGACAAAGCATCTCCAAAACTCCAACATATTCTCCATTACTACATAATAAGTATTTATTTCATGATCTTTTATTTATTTGCAATTCAAATTGATAATAAAAATTGATATCCTGACTAAGAGTTACAAGATAACCATAGATTGCTTCAAACCAACAATCTCCGTGGGATTCGACCCTTACTCACGTAAGGTATTACTTGGACAACCCAGTGCACTTGCGGGTTAGTTGTGCGAAGCTGTGAGAAATAGTCCATTAATATTGGCATACACAATTTTGTGCACCAAGTTTTTGGCGTTGTTCCCAAGGATTGTTTGAGTTTGAACAACTGACGGTGATTCTTGTTACTTAGATTAGGAAAAATTTGTCTTTTTAGTTTAGAGTCATTAGGATTGCATCTTCTATTATTTCTTTTTAAATTTTTTTTTAAAATATCATTTTTCTTTAATTGAATTTTCATTTTTATCTTATGAGTTTAGTGTCATGTTTTAAGTTTGGTGTCAATTGCATGCTTTTCTTTGTCTTTCAATTTTCGAATTGCATGTTCTTTGTTTTTCCTTGATCTTCAAATTGTTCTTGTCAATTTTTCTTGTTAGATCTTTGGTTTGTCTTGTTTTGTGTCTTTTCTTGTTTTTCTTGTGCTTTTTTTCAAACTTTTAGTTTTCAAAAATTTTTTTTATTTATTAATTACCTTTTTAAAACACATTAAATTTATAGCTCAGTTGGCTAGAGCGTTGGCTTATGTTCTTGGCAATTGGGTATCTTCTTTTTAAATCTTTTTCAAAAATAATTTTTCTTTGATTCATTCTTGTGGCAAACTTTAAGTTTGGTGTTCTCTTGTTAATTTTCTTTAATTTTCGAAAATTTAATTTAGTTTTCAAAAAAATTTTAAGTTTGGTGTTCTTTCTTTTGTTCTTGTTGTTCTTGTGAATCTTCAAAGTGTTCTTGAGTCTTCTTTGTGTTGTGATCTTAAAATTTTTAAGTTTGGTGTCCCTTGGTGTTTTCCCTCCAAAATTTTTGAAAAAAAAAAGAGCATTAGATCTAAAAGTTTTTAAGTCTTGTGTCTTTTGTGTGTTTTTCTCTTTCATCATAAAATTCAAAACTAAAAAAATATCTTTTCCTTTAATTTCTCATAATTTTCGAATTACTTGAGTTGACTTGGTCAAAATTTTTCAAATCATATCTTTTTCAAAAATATCCTAACCACTTTATCTCTCCTCACTTTTTCGAAAATCTTCATAAAATATTTTCAAATTTTTGTATTTTTTATTTTTTATTTTATTTTTTATTTTTCGTTTTTTTTGTTTTGGTTTTTATTTTATTCTATTTTATTATTTTGAAAATAATTTTTCAATATAATAAAATAAATCCACATCATCTCCCTTTCTCCTTATGAACCTAAGTGGAAATGAACAGTCCAGAAGGACTCTGGGATCATATGCTAACCCCACTACTGCTTCATATGGGAGTAGTATCTGTATACCCTCCATTGTAACACCCTACCATACAGAGTCTTATGCTTAAGTCATAATTCAGAGATGGCAAGGTATTACGACCTCTAAAATAAAAATCTAGTACGTATAGTAGTATGAATGATTGATTATAACTAGGAGCCTTTGTAGAAAAAGGGGTAAACAAAAATCGCAACTCGAAAGCGCAACACTCCGATCGATAATGTAACGAACAAGGATAACTAACACGTGATTATATATATACAAAGGAGTGTCAAAAACAAGAATATCAAGACTCAAGATCCGGCTGCGAAGATAACCGGTCCGAGCATAACAATATATACATATGATAAAATAAGGAAAACCCCAAAGGAAACCCAAAGGGACACAAATACATAAAACCTATTCTCCAAAATTCTCCCATAAGAGGAGTCATCACAGTTTGTATTATTTAATGGAGATAAAAGTATCTAAGCAGAACATATAAACCGAAACATAGCCCCGAGAACAAAGGATCTTCGCAATAATAGAAGTCTCCAGCATGCCTCAGCGGGACACCTCACGTCCTGCATCTGAAAACCACAAAATCCGCATGGGTGAGAACCAAAGGTCCCCAGCATGGTAACAGCTTCCACATATATAATACATAATGATAGAGGAAAGCCGAAGGCAATCCTAGAACTTCCTCCAGATAATATCCAAGCTTATAAACAAGCTAAACCATACAAGGCAACCTGACTAAAGATTCTTCAGTTTAACTAATACTTCTCTTTCCAATTCCTTCAGATAATTAGCAAGTAATATGCAGTCAAATAGGCAATCTCAAATAATTCATATAGTATGCATATGATGAATGCCTGTCCCTAGTGGATGATGATATCATCTTGTCGGTTATAGAGCCAACCCGACAAGTCCTGGTCGCTAACTATTGGACTGTCCCTCTGTCATGCATCCCCAACTCGAGTTATACTCGTCATAAACTTGATCATAATCATGATCTTTATCCATCACCCTCACTGGTGAATATTTACGGGGGCGAGCTCATCCGGGTCTTTCACAGTGCCCGGCCACACTTATGACATAGGGTCAACAGAGTATCAAGTCTCAACCTGGAGCACGTGGTGGCTAGCCAC
>NC_029777.3:29406994-29445139 GCF_000817695.3 Arachis duranensis
TCATGCTTGATCCTCAATGATCATTCATTTTTTTCCCTTGCTTCACTCGCAAGTTACCACATCCACTAGCTCCTTTTCTAATAGCTAGGCATATCATAATGATTTAAGATATAGGTGGTGAGATCGGAGGCTTAGAAGTATGAGATTTGACTTTTAAAACTCAAAAATCAACTTTGGGATGAAAACAGGGCCACGCGTACGCGCGCTCCACGCGCATGCGTGGATGGCCTCAAAAACTTCATCGACGCGCAAGCGTCATGCACGCTAACGCGTGGATTAAAAACTTGCCAAACGACGCGTACGCGTCAACCACGCGTACGCGTGGATGTTCTCGTGCCCCAGGCACAACACTGGCACAATTCTGGCATAACTCTCTGGAAAATGGCTGGGCATTGGGTGCAGCACAATCGGCGCGCCCGCGCACATCACGCGCACGCGTGGATGGCATTTTTGGGAAGAACGGCGCGTACGCGCCAGGTGCGCCCACGCGCAAGGGGTCATTCTGCTAAAAAGATTTTCTAAGTTAATAGCTGCAGAATTTACAGATTTGGACCCCAATCTTCCGACGGACATAACTTCCTCATTTTAAATCATTTTTCACCCGTTCTTCGAGCGGCGCGGACATCCCGGATCCAATTTCATTTCTAAAAAGATTTGGTACAAAACAGAGATCCGTAGTCCAAGTTATGTCCCGCCAAAGTATGCCCAAAAACCATATTTTTAATAAAAACCACAAAGTGCCATTTTCAAAACAAGCCATTTCCAACTCTTTTCAAAATCAATCAAAACATGCCAAAATATCATCCCTTTTCTTTGAAATCAATCAAAATATATCAAATTCAACATCAAACCTCCTCAACTCACACATTGACACACTACCACAATCTACAAAATCGCTACCTCATCATTTTAACCCACTTCACTCAAGTGGCTCAAACTCAAACACATTGACATATCATATATTCTTCCTCATACCCATTCTCAACAACACCAATTCCAATAAATCATCATTGTACACAATTAACATCATACTCACCATCAACATGGTTCAACCCACAATTCAACCATAACCAATCATCAAGCATATACCACAACATGCATATTTCTCATACATCATACCATCAAGGCATCATTAATCATCATCACATATATGACCACATCATATATATCAACAATTCAACAACATCAACAATTCAATATCTATCTTAGGGCCTCTAGCCTAATTATTTCCTACCACATTACATATTAGATACGGGAAACCGAAACCATACCTCAGCCGATTTTCCCAAGCTCACCCGGAGCACTTCCAAACCACTTATCCACAAGCTCTCAAGGCCTCAATACCTCCAAGAACAGATTTTTCACCACCAAGCCCTTTCCAAGCTTTTCAAAATCACCAATCAAGCTCCAATATCCACATATACACAACCTAAGCCACAATCATCATACCCATACATCACATCTCAAAACCCAAACATCATAAAACAACAAAATACACTAGGGTTGAGAATCTTACCCCACCCAAGGTCCAAGGAGACAAGATTAACCTTCTCCTTCAAGAGAGTTGGGTCCTATAACATCAAAGAACCCAAAATCTCAACATTTCACCCATGAAACTCAAGATTGATTGTATGGGTTTTGTAGAGCTCTCCGCGGTGAACGCGTGGCCGCAAACGGAGCGGCAATCGGAGCTCTAGATCAAAAGTTATGGTGGTTTGAAGATCAACCAAGGGAGAGAACTTGAGAGAGTGTTCTTCCTCCCTTTCTCTCTAATTTCAGCTTGTGTGTGTAACAAATGAGGAGAGAGAGTGCTGAAAACTAGGGTTTTGGTTAAGTTATGTTGGGCCAAGGGCCCACTTTGGGTCCAATTGGCCCGGTTTGGCCCGTTCGGTCCAATCTTGGTCCGAATTCTATAAAATTGGTACCAAAATTCTTGTCTCGGTCTCCTCTATCACATTTAGCCATAAAAATCACATTTTGGGTTTTCTAGAATAAATTCTCATTTATGGGTTAATTAGCCGTTAATTAACCGGGTTTTACATCCATCGGAGTCAGTAGCTTTGAGTTGAACCCTCAACTCATTATCATGGTGCAGCAAAATTGTCAGTATTCCAGTCTTCCACAGGAAGAACCTACAGAGTTTCTGGTACAGTTTTTACAAATTGCTGACACAGTACATGATAAAGAAGTAGATCAGGATGTCTACAGATTGTTACTGTTTCCATTTGCTGAACAGCTGTCAGAAAAATTCCTGAATCACTATTTTCCTCCAAAACGGATGACATAGCTAATGCTGAGCATCCAAGGCTTCAAACAAGGAGATAATGAATCCCTTTATGATGCCTGGGAGAGATACAGAGAGATGCTAAGAAAATGCCCCTCTGAAATGTTTTCAGAGTGGGTGCAGTTAGACATCTTTTATTATGGGCTTACAGAGAAAGCTCAGATTTCTCTAGACCACTCATCTAATGGATCAATACACATGAGAAAAACAATTGAAGAAGCTCAAGAGCTCATTAATACAGTTGCCAGAAATCAGCATTTGTATCTAAGTAGTGAACCTTCCATGAAAGAAGAGGCTAAAACAGTAACTGCTGAACTAAGTCCTGCAGAACAAGTTACTGAATTCAATCAGCAATTAGATTTTCTAACAAAACAGCTAGCCGAATTCAAGGAGATATTGCAAGAAACAAGAATCGCTAATATGAATATGGAAGTGCAGTTGAAGCAAATAGAACAGCAGTTATCAAAACAAATAACAGAAGAATGCCAAGCAGTTTAATTAAGAAGTGGAAAAACATTAAATACCTTACTTCAAGGCAGTAGAAAGCCAAGAAATGAACAGACTGCTATCCAAAATCCCTCTGAGGATAGTCAGAGCCTAGAGAGGAATAATTCTGGCGCTCAAACGCCAGAAAATGGGTGGAAAGCTGGCGTTGAACGTCCAACCCATGCTCAGTCCTGGCGTCCAACGCCAGAAACAAGCAAGGAACTGGCGTTGAACGCCCAGAGGAAGCACATTTTTGGCGTTCAGATGCCAAAAATAGGTAAGGAGTTGGCGTCTAATGCCACTCCAGCTTCCACTCCTGGCATTCAAACGCCAGTGGGAAATCAGACACATACAAGTGCTGATAGTAACTCCTCTAAAAAGGCTTCTCAACCCACATCTATAGGTAATAAACCTGTAGCAACTAAGGTTGAGGAATACAAAGCCAAAATGCCTTATCCTCTGAAACTCTGCCATGCGGAATAGGATAAGCAATTTGCTCGCTTTGCAGACTATCTCAGGACTCTTGAAATAAAGATTCCATTTGCAGAGGCACTTGAGCAAATACCTTCTTATGCTAAGTTCATGAAAGAGATCTTAAGTCATAAGAAGGATTGGAGAGAAACTAGAAAAGTTTACCTCACTGAAGAATGCAGTGCAGTCATTCTGAAAAGCTTACCAAGAAAGCTTAAAGATCTCGGAAGCTTTATGATACCATGCACATTAGAGGGTACTTGCACTAAGCAAGCTCTATGTGATCTTGGGGCAAGTATCAACCTAATACCTGCATCTACTATCAGAAAGCTTGGTTTGACTGAAAAAGTCAAACCAACCCGAATATGTCTCCAACTTGCTGATGGCTCCATTAAATACCCATCAGGCGTGATTGAAGACATGATTGTCAAGGTTGGGCCATTTGCCTTTCCCACTGACTTTGTGGTGCTGGGAATGGAGGAGCACAAGAGTGCAACTCTCATTCTAGGAAGACCTTTCCTAGCAACTGGACGAACCCTCATTGACGTCCAAAAAGGGGAACTAACCCTGAGAGTCAATGATGACGAGTTTAAGTTGAATGTTGTCAAAGCTATGCAGCATCCAGACACCCAAAATGACTGCATGAGTATTGATATTATTGACTCTCTGGTAAAAGAGGTTAATATGATTGAGAGTCTCGAATCAGAGCTAAAGGATATCTTTAAAGATGCTCAGCCTGATCTGGAGGAACCTGAGAGAATAATAGAACCTTTGAAAATCCCTCAGGAAAAGGAGAAACCTCCCAAACCCGAGCTCAAACCATTACCACCATCCCTAAAATATGCATTTCTGGGAGAAGGTGATACCTTTCCTGTAATCATAAGCTCTACCTTAGAACCACAGGAAGAGAAAGCACTAATACAAGTGCTAAGGACACACAAGACAGCTCTTGGGTGGTCTATCAGTGATCTTAAGGGCATTAGCCCAGCAGATGCATGCACAAGATCCTATTGGAGGGTGACACTAAGCCAGTGGTTCAACCACAGAGGTGGCTTTATCCAGCCATGAAGGAGGTGGTGTAGAAGGAGGTCACTAAATTACTAGAGGCTAGGATTATTTATCCTATTTCTGATAGCCCCTGGGTAACCCCTTTTCAAGTCATCCCTAAGAAGGGTGATATGACAGTGGTTCATAATGAAAAAAATGAACTGGTTCTACAAGAACAGTTATAGGGTGGCGTATGTGTATTGATTACAGAAGGCTCAATACAGCTACCAGAAAGGATCATTTTTCTTTATCATTCATAGACCAGATGCTAGAAAGACTAGCAGGTCATGAATACTACTGCTTCCTGGATGGATATTCAGGTTATAATCAAATTGCAGTAGATCCCCAGGATCAAGAGAAAACAGCATTCACATGTCCATCCGGAGTATTTGCATACAGAAGGATGCCATTTGGTCTGTGCAATGCACCTGCAACCTTTCAAAGGTGCATGCTCTCTATTTTCTCTGATATGGTGGAAAGATTTTTGGAAGTCTTCATGGATGACTTTTCAGTATTTGGAGACTCAGTCAGCTCCTGTCTTGACCATCTAGCACTTGTCCTAAAGAGGTGCCAAGAGACTAACCTGGTTTTAAACTGGGAGAAATGTCACTTTATGGTGAATGAAGGAATTGTCCTTGGGCACAAAATTTCGAACAAGGGAATAGAAGTGGATCAAGCTAAGGTAGAGGTAATTGAAAAATTACCACCACCTGCCAATGTTAAGGCAATCAGAAGCTTTCTGGGGCATGCAGGATTCTATAGGAGGTGTATAAAAGATTTTTCAAAAATCGCCAAACCTCTGAGTAATCTGCTAGCTGCTGACACGCCATTTATCTTTGATAAGAAGTGTCTACAGGCATTTGAGGCTCTGAAAGCTAAGCTGGTCACAGCACCAGTCATCTCTTTACTAGACTAGACATTACCATTTGAACTGATGTGTGATGCCAGTGACCATGCCATTGGTGCAATGTTTGGACAAAGGCATGACAAGCTTCTACACGTCATTTACTATGCCAGTCATATTTTAAATGACGCATAGAAGAACTACACAACCATAGAAAAAGAGTTACTTATAGTGGTTTATGCCATTGACAAGTTCAGATCTTACTTAGTAGGATCAAAAGTGATTGTGTATACTGACCATGCTGCTCTTAAATATCTACTCACAAAGCAGGATTCAAAACCAAAACTCATCAGATGGGTGTTGCTTCTGCAAGAGTTTGATATAGAAATAAGAGACAGAAAAGGGACAGAGAACCAAGTAGCAGATCACCTATCCCGAATAGAACCAGTAGAAGGGGCGTCCCTCCTTCTTACTGAGATCTCTGAAAACTTTCTGGATGAGCAACTCTTTGCCATCCAGGAAGTGCCATGGTTTGCAGACATTGCAAACTACAAGGTAGTGAGATTCATACCGAAAGAGTACAGTAGGCAGCAATCAGAGAAATTGATCACGAATGCAAAGTACTATCTTTGGGATGAACCATATCTCTTCAAGAGACGTGCAGACGGAGTAATCCGTAGATGTGTGCCTAAAGAAGAAGCACAGAAGATCCTCTGGCACTGCCATGGATCACAGTATGGAGGACATTTTGGAAGTGAGCGAACTGCCACAAGAGTCCTCCAATGTGGCTTCTACTGGCCTACTCTCTATAAAGACTCCCGAGTGTTTGTACTTAATTGTGACAGTTGCCAAAGATCTGGCAATCTGCCTCACAGTTATGCCATGCCTCAACAAGGGATCTTGGAGATTGAGTTGTTTGACGTATGGGGTATTGACTTCATGGGGCCCTTCCCACCATCATACTCATACACTTATATTCTGGTGGCAATAGATTATGTGTCCAAATGGGTGGAAACCATTGCAACCCCCACTAATGACACTAAGACAGTGCTGAAATTCCTTCAGAAACACATCTTTAGCAGATTTGGTATCCCTAGAGTACTAATCAGTGATGGGGGCACTCACTTCTGCAATAAATAGCTTTACTCTGTTTTGGTTCGATATGGAGTTAGCCACAGGGTGGCAACCCCATATCATCCACAGACAAATGGGCAAGCTGAAGTCTCTAATAGAGAAGTTAAAAGAATCCTGGAACAGACTGTGATTAACCGTAAAAGGGATTGGGCAAGAAGCTTGGATGATGCTCTGTGGGCTTCAAGACACCTATAGGAACTTCTCCATACCAGGTGGTGTATGAAAAAGCCTGTCACTTGCCAGTGGAACTGGAACATAAGGCCTATTGGGCAACCAGATTCCTAAACCTTGATGCCAAGTTAGCTGGAGAAAAATCGATTGCTCCAGTTAAATGAGCTAGAGGAATTCAGACTCAATTCTTTTGAAAATGCAAAAATTTACAAAGAGAAAGCAAAAAGATGGCATGATAAGAAACTATCATCCAGAGTCTTTGAGCCAGGGCAGAAAGTTATGCTATTTAATTCTAGGCTCAAATTATTCCCTGGGAAATTGAAATCCCGGTGGAGAGGTCCATATGTGATTACAAGTGTGTCACCATATGGATACGTGGAGCTTTAGGATAATGATTCTAACAAAAAGTTTATTGTTAATAGACAGAGAGTCAAACATTATCTTGAAAGCAATTTTGAGCAAGAATGCTCAAAACTGAGATTTGATTAAAGCTCAGTAATAGTCCAGCTAAAGATAATAAAGAAGCACTTGCTGGGAGGCAACCAAGCCATTATCAAGGCTTAATTGTTAATTAATTGATTTTTACAGGTCTATGTCAACTATCTTCAAGGTAAAATAGCAATTGCTTGAGTTCACAGAGTGACAGAAGGATTCGGAGGATAAAACAGCAAAAAGGAAGCTCACTAGTGCGAAAAAGCCAGTAAGAGCTGTTTTGGGCGTTGAACGCCCAAAAGAAGCATCTACTGGGCGTTCAACGCCAGTAAAAATAGCCTTCTGGGCATTAAACGCCAGAAAAAGCATCTTTTGGGCATTGAACGCCAGAAAGAAGCACTTTTTGGGCGTTTAACGCCTGTTTTACAGTGTCCTGGGCGTTCAGAAAAATGCCCAGTGACAAAGGAGTTTCTGGCGTTCAACGCCAGCTAGAAGCAATAGCTAGGCGTTGAACGTCCGAAAGAAGCTGCAAATGGGCGTTAAACGCCCAAAACATGCAGTGTTTGGGCGTTTAACGCCAGGATTGTAAGGAGGAGGTAAATTCGTTTTCAAATCACATTTTTCCAAATTTTTATGTTCCAATTCATAATTTCTTGCATAAACATGTTACAAACTCTCATCCTTCAGTTCCAAAAATTTTAATCCTAATTTTTAAAATCCCTTTTTCAAAAGATATCAAATGTATCTTAATTCATAAACACAAATCCTTTTCAAATCCTCTCCAACTTATTTTCAAATCTTTTTCAAAACTTAATTATCTTTTCAAATTAATCCCAAATTTTTTTCAAAAAATTCAAATTTATCTTTTTCAGATATCTTCTATATCTTTTCAATTCTCAATTATATCTTTTTTCTATCATATTTATCTTTTACAAATCATATCTTCTATCTTATTTTTCTTCAAAATTTTTAAAAACATACCCCCTCCCTTTAAATCCACATTCGGCCTCTCTCCTCTCCTCCACAATTCGAAAACTAGCTCTGCTTCTATCCCTTTCCTTTCCTTTCTTTTCTTTTGCTTGAGGACAAGCAAACCTCTAAGTTTGGTGTGTTTATCTGTGATCACTAAGCCATACCCACTAAGATCATGGCTCCTAAAGGAAAACAACCCACTCCAAGAGGCAAGAAAGAGAGTATTTCAAAACCACTTTGGAATCAAGGGAAGTTCTTAAGCAAAGAACATTCAGACCATTACTACAAAATAATGGGTCTAAGGTCAGTGATCCCGGAAGTTAAATTCGATCTGAAAGAAGACGAATATCCGGTGATCCAAGAGCAAATTCGAAACAGGAACTGGGAAGTCCTAGCTAATCCTGAAACGAAGGTGGGAAGAAACATGGTTCAGGAATTCTATGCTAATCCGTGGCAAACAGACAGACAGAGAATATCTGGAACTGCCCTCTATGACTATCGGACCTTGGTCAGAGGAAAGATTGTTCACATCCACCTTGACAAAATCAGTGAGATCTTTAAGCTACCTCAGCTGAAAGATGACCCAGACTCCTTTAATAGGAGAATGATGAGAACAAATAAGGGCCTGGACAAGATTCTAGAAGACATATGCATCCCTGAAACCAGGTGGACCCATTCTTTGATTTCCTTGTTCTAAATTTTCTGTTTTTTGATTTTTATGCTTTATGTGTTATCAATGTTTGTGTCTTCACTACATGACCATTAGTGTCTAAGTATCTATGTCTTAAAGCTATGAATAAATCCATGAATCCTTCACCTTTCTTAAATGAAAAATGTGCCTAATTACAAAAGAACAAGAAGTACATGAATTTCAAATGTTATCTTGAAATTAGTTTAATTATTTTGATGTGGTGGCAATACTTTTTGTTTTCTGAATGAATTCTTGAACAGTGCATATTTTTTATAGTGAAGTTTATGAATGTTAAAATTGTTGGCTCTTGAAAGAATGATGAACAAAGAAAAATGTTATTGATAATCTGAAAAATCATGAAATTGATTCTTGAGGCAAGAAAAAGCAGTGAATAACAAAGCTTGCGAAAAAAGGGCAAAAATTAAAAGAAAAAGAAAGAAAAAGAAAAAGCAAGCAGAAAAAGCCAATAGCCCTTTAAACCAAAAGGCAAGGGTAAAAAGGATCCAAGGCTTTGAGCATTAATGGATATGAGGGCCCAAGGAAATAAAATCCAGGCCTAAGCGGCTAAAACAAGTTATCCCTAACCATGTGCTTGTGTCATGATGGTCCAAGTGAAAAGCTTGAGACTGAGTGGTTAAAGTCGTGATCCAAAGCAGAAAGAGTGTACTTAAGAACTCTGGACACCTCTAACTGGGGACTTTAGGAAAGCTGAGTCACAATCTGTAAAGGTTCACCCAGTTATGTGTCTGTGGTATTTATGTATCTGGTGGTAATACTGGAAAAAACAAAATGCTTAGGGTCACGGCCAAGACTCATAAAGTAGCTGTGTTCAAGAATCAACATACTGAACTAGGAGAATCAATAACACTATCTAAAGTTCTGAGTTCCTATAGATGCCAATCATTCTGAATTTCAAAGGATAAAATGAGATGCCAAAATTATTCAGAAGCAAAAAGCTACTAGCCCCGCTCATCTAATTAGGACTAAGTTCATTGATATTGTGAGATTCATTGTATATTCTCTTCTTTTTATCCTATTTTATTTTCAGTTGCTTGGGGATAAGCAACAATTTAAGTTTGGTGTTGTGATGAGCAGATAATTTATACGCTTTTCGGCATTCTTTTTAGGTAGGTTTTAGTATGATTTAGCTAGTTTTTAGTAAATAATTATTAGTTTTTATGCAAAAATCACATTTTTGGACTTTACTATGAGTTTGTGTATTTTTTTGTGATTTCAGGTATTTTCTAGCTAAAATTGACGGACCTGAGCAAAAATCTGATTCAGAGGTTGAAAAAGAACTGCTGATGTTGTTGGATTCTGACCTCCCTGCACTCGAAATGAATTTTCTGGAGCTACAGAAGCCCAATTGGTCAATTTCGTTGGAAAGTAGACATCCTGGGATTTCCAGCTATATATAATAGTCTATACTTTGTCCGGGTTTTGATGATGCAAACCGGCGTTCAAACGCCAACTTCCTGCCCTATTCTGGCATTAAACGCCAAAAACAGGATAAAAGCTGGAGTTAAATGCCCAAACTGGCATAAAAGCTAGCGTTTAACTCCAAGAAAAGTCTCTACACGTGAAAGCTTCAATACTCAGCCCAAGCACACACCAAGTGGGCCTGAAAGTGGATTTCTGCATCATTTACTTATTTCTGTAAACCCTAGTAAGTAGTCTAGTATAAATAGGACCTTTTACTATTATATTTTCATCTTTGGATTATCCTTAGATCATCTTTGATAAGTTTTATGCTATCTTAGACTTTTATGGGGGCTGGCCATTCGGCCTTGCCTAGACCGTGTTCTTATGTATTTTCAACGGTGGAGTTTCTACACACCATAGATTAAAGTGTGGAGCTCTGCTGTTCCTCGAGTATTAATGAAAAGTACTATTGTTCTCTATCCAATTCAAGCTTATTCTTGTTCTAAGATATTCATTCACACACAAGAACATGATGAATGTGATGATTATGTGACACTCATCACCATTCTCAATTTATGAATGCATGCCTGACAACCACTTCTATTCTACGTGAAAACAAGCTTTAATGTATATCTCTTGGATTCCTGGTTCACGACGCATGGTTGCCTCTCCTGACAACAGAGCCTTCCATTCCGTGAGATCAGACTCTTCGTGGTATAAGCTAGAATCAATTGGCAGCATTCTTGAGATCCGAAAAGTCTAAACCTTGTCTGTGGTATTCCGAGTAGGATCTGGGATGGGATGACTGTGATGAGCTTCAATCTCATGACTGTTGGGCGTAGTGACAAACGCAAAAGGATCACAGAAACCTATTCCAACACAACTGAGAACTCACAGATGATTAGCCCTACGTAACCCGTAGTTGGACCATTTTTACTGAGAGGATGAACGGTAGCCATTGACAATGGTGATCCCCCAACATACAGCTTGCCATGGAAAGGAGTATGAATGTTTGAATGAAGGCAGTAGGAAAGCAGAGATTCAGAAGGAATAACGCATCTCCATACGCTTATCTGAAATTCCCACCAATGAATTACATAAGTATCTTTATCTTTATTTTATGTTTATTTATCTTTTAATTATCAAAGATACATAACCATTTGAATCCGTCTGACTGAGATTTACAAGATGACCATAGCTTGCTTCAAGCCGAAAATCTCCGTGGGATTGACCCTTACTCACGTAAGGTATTACTTGGATGTCCCAGTGCACTTGCTGGTTAGTTGTGCGGAATTGTAAGAAAAGTGTTGAGATTACGATCGTGTGTACCAAGCTTTCGGTGCCGTTGTCAGAGATCACAATTTCATGCACCAGAATGGCTGCCTGTTTGGGCGTTGAACACCCATCCAGTGCTCCTTGGCTGGCGTTCAACGCCAGCTTTTCTGCCAGGATAGGCGTTAACGCCAGGCTTGCTGCCATTGTGGGCGTTGAACGCCCAGTGAAGGCTTATTCACTGGCATTTAATGTCTTCCCATTCTCCTCCAATTCAGACTCAAGCTCCATGGTTATGGACTTGCGCTCTTCTCTAGAATTAACCTCAGTATTATTGGGAAGAATGTCAGGAGGGATCTCAAAGATCCTTTTGCTCAGTTGACCAACTTGTACCTCCAAGTTTCTAATGGAGGACCTTGTTTCATTAATGAAACTATGGGTGGTCTTAGTGAGGCTGAAGACCAAAGTGGCTAAGTCAGAAAAGCTCTACTTAGAGGTCTCCATGTTCTCTTGAGAAGATGGGAATGGTGGTCTGTTATTGAACCTATTCTGGTTCCTACCACCTTGATTGTTTGAAACTTTGTTGAGGTTTCTGTTGATCCTTCTGTGAGAGGTTAGGATGTTTCCTCCATGAAGGGTTGTAAGTGTTTCGATAGGATTCTCCTATGTAATTCACCTCCTCCATGGTGGGTTGATCAGGATCATAGGCTTCTTCTTCAAGAGAAGCTTCCTGATTACTGCTAGCTACAGTTTGCATCCTAGTGAGATGTTGAGAGATCATGTTGACCTATTAGGTTAAGATCTTATTCTAAGCCAGGATGGCATTCAGAGTCTCAACTTCATGAACTCCTTTCTTTTGAGAGGTACCATGGTTTACATGATTTCTCTCAGAGGTGTACATGAATTGGTTGTTTGCAACCATCTCAATAAGTTCTCTAGCTTCTGCATGCATTTTTTTCAAGTGGAGAGATCCACCTGTAGGACTGTCCAATGAAATTTTGGACATCTCAGACAAGCCATCATAGAACATGCCTATGATGGACCATTCTGAAAGCATGTCAAGAGGACATCTCCTGATCAGTTGTTTGTATCTTTCCCAAGCTTCATAGAGGGATTCACCTTCTCTTTGTCTAAAGGTTTGAACTTCCACTCTAATCTTGCTCATCTTTTAAGGACGAAAGAACTTAGCCAGAAAAGCATTAACTAGCTTTTCCCAAGAGTCAAGACTCTCTCTTTATTGGGCATCCAACCAGAACTGAGCGCTGTCTCTAACTGATGTGGATCTTCCAGTGGAAGTCCATGGAATTTGCAATTCTGCTACAGAAGAGAAAAATTGTTAGCTCCAATGGCAGGTACAGCAATGCTTTTGCCTTAAAAGTCAAAGGTAGGCATGGTGAAGTGACCAAGGACCTTTCTAGGCTCCTCTTGAGGTTCGGCCATGTCCTCTATTTCTTGTTCAAAACTTTTTGAAAGGTCTCTTCCGGTGTGCTTTAGCTTGTTGTGAACGCCTCCTTAGAGTTCTTTCAGGTTCAGGGTTAAGATGAAAAAGTGGTTCTTTATCTCTGTTCCTGGTCATAAACAAGAAGAAAAGAAAAAATAAGAAAAGAAGAAGAATCTCTATGCCAATAGGCAAGAAGCTCCTCCTTAGAGTCATAATAGAAGAAAGAAAAAAATAGACAAAAAATCACAAGAAAGTTTTTTGTGCCACTCGGATCAAATAGCTTCTAGTGAAATGTGAAAAAGAAAGGAAAGAAGATAAAGAAGTGTAGGTAGAGGAAGAGAGGGTAGTAGAGTTCGAATAAATAAATATGAGAAGAGAAGAAATATAAATAGAAAAAGCAAACAACAATTAAAATATTTTTATTTATTTATTTATTAATTAATTAATTTTCAAAAGTTAAGTTAAATTAATTTAAAAAGATTTGAATTTTAATTGTTAAGTTTTCGAAAATAGAGGAGGGAAGAGAAGAAGAAATTTTCGATAATTAAGAGAGATGAGAGTTAGTTAGGTGGTTTTGAAAAGAAGAGAGAAAAGAAGAGATATTGTTTTCGAAAATTAAGAATAGAAGAGTTAGTTAGGAGGTTTTGAAAAATAAGAGAGAGAAGATAAGATATTAATTAAGAAAAGATTTTAAATATAAAAATAAAATAAAAGATAAGATAAGAAAAGATTTGAAATTGAAATTTAAAATTTAGAAAAAGATAAGATTTTAAAATTTGATTTTGAAAAAGATATGATTTTAATTTTGAAAAGATTTGATTTTTGAAAACCTGACAACTAAGATATAATAAGATAAAAATTTAAAATTGAAATCTGAATTTTTATTTGTTATTTTAAAAAATATAGTTAAAATTAAGTTAGAAAAGATATTTTGTATTTTTTGAATTTTATAATGAAAAAAAAAACATGAAAAAGACACAAGACTTGAAAATTTAAGATCTAGCACCCTTGATTTTTGAAAATTTTTTGAAGGAAAACACCAAGGGACACCAAACTTGAAAATTTAAGATCAAAACACATACAAGACTCAAGAACACATTGAAGATTCACAAGAACACAAAGAATAAAATTTAAAGACTTAAAGAACTTAAGAACATAAAAAAGAACACCAAACTTAAAATTTTTAGAAAACTGAAAAGAAATTTTTGAAAATCAAAATAAAATAAACAAGAAAATACCAAACTTAAAAATGGAAACAAGATTTAAACAAAGAAAATTTATTTTTGAACAATTTTAGAAAGAAAGACTCATAGGAATAATAAATACCAAGAACATAAGCCAACTCTCTAACCAATTGAACACAAAAAAATTATTTTTGAAAAAATTTTTTAGAGTTTTCGAAAAAAAAACAGAAAAGAAGAAAATAAAAATAAAAGCCTCAAATCAAAAAGAAAGTTATACTCTTGCAAAAATCAAAGATTCAACAAGAACATAAATTGAACAAAGAAAAGAAAAATATTTTTTAAAAAGGTTTTAAAATTTTTTTCCAAAATTTTGAAGAAGAAAACAAAAATTAAAAGACTCAAATAAAATAAAATAAAATAAATTATCTGATCTAAGGAGCAAGACAATCCTTCAGTTTGTCCAAACTCAACAATCCCCGACAACAGCGCCAAAAACTTGGTGCGCGTGTACACAAAACCCACACTTTTCGTACAGCAACAGTACCAGCAAATGCACTGGGTCGTCAAAGTAATACCTGAGCAAGACAAGGTTGATCCCACGAGGATTGTGGTTTGAAGCAAGTTATGGTTGTCTTGCAGGTCTTAGTAAGGAGGAATCAGAGAGTTTATGTAAACCTTGAATGATTATATGTCATATATGGAATTTGTAGTAGAATTAAAAGCAATAATAGCAATAGAGTTGAGAGTCAGAGTTGCTTTGTCTTTCTGAATTAACTATGGTACTATTGTCTTCTTTGCTTGTGAATGATCTTCTTCTATGGCAGGCTATAAGTGATCAAAGCCATTGCCCGTGGTCATTGATCTCATCTACTACAGAATGAACGCCATTGCCCATGGCCATTCAATCTGACGAAGGGTGAAGCTCTAGCAAGTCATTCTCTTGGCGATCCTACTCAAAATGCCATAGACAAGGTTGAATCTTCCGAATTAGAAAATGCTGCTTCTTTGGATTCTAGCTTATACCACGGAGAGCCTAATCTCCCCAAAAATCGGCTGAACTGGTGTCTCGAGAAGTCCCTAACGAAGTCGTAGATTAACAGACTGAGAGATGTATAAACATATCTATTGGCTCATACTTTTCTTCCAAGTATTAACACAAACCCAAGTAGACGCGGGTGTTTGTCAGGCATGTTCGTCTTAATATGATGAACAGAGCTAATTTGCCAGATCATACTGTTCACCACAATGATGATCGGATATACATCTTAGAAGTAAATCAAACAAGGATCGAAGAAGAAACAGTCATACTTTTATTACTTCATAGGACTCAGCAGGGCTCCTCCCCTCAACCCGATGCACAAAAACTTGTCTCGCAACAAATTTCCTTTCGGCAAGTATACCAAATTGTCGTCAAGTAAAAACTCACAATAGAGTGAGGTCGAATCCCACAGGGAATTGGTCAAGCAACTTTAGTTGGAAGAGTATGCTAGTTGAACTAAACAGAATATATTTGAGAATTACAGAAAATTAAATGGCGGGAAAGTAAATTGCAGAAAATAAAGTGCAGAATCTTAAATGGGGATTTGGGAAGATGAACATGGAAGTAAATAGCAGAAAGTAAAGAGAATGGGTAAGATCAGAGATGGGGAATTCATTGGGCTTAGGAGATGTTGTATTCTCCGGATCAAGTTCATTCTCATCTCTTCCTCAATCAATGCATTCATTGATCTCCTTGGCAATCTTAAGTGATTGGATCCCAATTCCTTGGAAATCCAATCTCTCTAAGCTTGAACAATTGCCCAATTCCTTGATTTAAGTGCTCATAGGAAGAGATGAAGTGTGGTCACTGATTATACCACATGTATTTCCAAATCAAAGTGTTGGGAGGATTACATGTCACTATATCTACCCAAATCCCAATTTGGTCCAACATGAGAAAGCACTTCTAGCATGATCTCCTCATCACTTTTCCAAGGCTCAGAAGAGATCCAATTATGGAGATTTTCTTTTCCAAGACAACTAACCAATTGAATTAAGATCAAAAGCTTTCTAGTAAATCAAGAGAAAAGAAAGAGGAAGAAGAATGAAAACTATAATTGATCCATCAAATTACAACAGAGCTCCCTAACCCAATGAAAAGGGGTTTAGTTGTTCATAGCTTTGGGAATGGGAAATGGTTGTAAAGAATACATGCAGAAAAGTAAATATACATAGGGTAGTTCTCCAAAGTGCCAAGCTTCTTAATAGTTCAAAACTACTCCTATATATACTACTCTTCTTGATCTTCTAGTGAGTTCTTCAAGTCTTGGATGTGGGCCTTAGATCTTGAGTTGAAGCAGTTACAATCGTCGATGGGCTCAACTTGCAGAAAAGTGTGAGTTAGGCATGGGCGTTAGATAGGACGTTAGTGGTGTTAACATTAAGTGAAAATGTGGGTTCGAGAACGTTAGTGGCAATCACCTTTTTCACTAACGTTTCGACCCCAAAATGTTCCACGTTAACTTCAAAGTTAGTGGCACTAACATGACCACTAATGTTTCCTCATGGTTCTTCGCAAAAGTTATTGGGAATCACCTTTTCCAATAATGTTGCATTGTGCCCCCTTTTTCCGACGTTAGAGATCACGTTAGTATAACTAACGTGACTCTTAACGTGGGCATGCCTAAGTTTCGAGAGCGTTAGTGACACTTACCTTTGTCACTAACGCTCAAAACGCCCCTCCTTCCCATGTTAGAGCTCACATTAATTGGATTAACGTGGCCACTAACGTGGTAGTGAATGCCATCTCCAACGTTAGTGACAAAGGTGAGTGTCACTAACGTTGGCTCATCATGCTTAGCTCTACGTTATCTCTTATGTTAGTGGCATTAATGTGACCACTAACGTAGGCAATGTTGGCTTAATCCAACGTTAGTGACAAAGGTGAGTGTCACTAACATTGGCGTTCTTTTCCCCTTCCACGTTAGAGTTCACGTTAACTAAGTTAACGTGACCCTTAACGTGGCCAATTGCCAATTTGGAGTGTTAGTGGTATTCACTTTTACCACTAACGCTGGAGCTCCCTTTTTCTCCACGTTAACTACCACGTTATTGTAGTTAACGTGGCAATTAACGTGGGCTTTGATGGCTTCGAAGACGTTATTGGCGATCACTTTTCTCATTAACGTTGCAAGCTCATTCCCATTCCACGTTAGTGGTCACGTTAATTGGATTAACGTGGCCACTAACGTGGTTCTTCCTTGCTTCCTTTGTCCTGAAATCAAGCAAATAAAGTGCATCAAGGTTCTAGTCCAAGTCATGAGATTATGCATAATCAAATTGTCATTCAATCCTTGCATAATCCTTATGAAATCATGTAAAATTCACAATAGTTGCTTGAATCAAGGTGTAAATGTAATTTTCATCCAAAACTTGCTTTTTCCTAAGAAAATGCATGAAACTATCCTAAAACAGTAAAGAAAAGGTCAGTGAAACTGGCCTAGATGTCCTGGCATCACAACACCAAACTTAAAGCTTGCTTGTCCCTAAGCAAGTACTGACACATGAGAATGATGAATGAAATGTCAAGAGAAATGAGTCATTATTGTGGAAGTCAGGTCCTTGGTTTTATAGGGTTTCATGCATAGCAACTTAGGTTCATTCCTTTACTGGTTTCCAGGCCTTTATCATGCCCTTGAACACTTGCTTGATTGTATCCCTTGAGACTTCTTATTATTGATCCTTCCTTCTTTTCCAAAGTTTATTACATTTCTTTTTAGATTAAGTGCTCTGTAAGAGGGCAACTCTTTATGATAAGCTTTCAGCCAACATTCCCAAACCAGTTAGTTCAAGGTGCTAGGTGTGGAGACACCCCCAAGGACTTACTCCCTCAAGTCTCTTTCCCCCATGCATACACACCACAGGCACATGGTTAGTTATTTTTCTTTCTTGAGACCTTGGTGTCCAGCACCTCTTTAGGTCACTAAGTGCTTTGTAGCAAAGGTTGCTCTTGATAGTGGACTTTCAGCTGGTAATCCTGGATTAGTTAACCCAAGTTACCAAGTGATAAGGCACCCCTAAGAGCTAATTCATCCAAGCATATCCCTTGCACAGGAAAACCACAGACACATGCCTCAATATTCAAACCTTGGTGCCTAGCATTATGTCTTATTGTTTCTCTTTCCATTTTTTAGGATCTTATTAATTAGTTAGTCTCATGGGGTGTGTTTCAAGCATATGATTCAGGACAGATAGTTGCCTTCCTACCTTATGGGTGAACCAACTTAGCTAATTAATCACCCTACCACAATCATTCATAATTTACTTCACAAGATAACTCCACTATTGTTTTTCATAACATCCTCTTTTTGATTGACTCAAAGGACAAGCATACAAGTAAGCAAGATGAAATTGAAAACTAGGGCCTAGACTAGCACACTTCAATGTGAATAAAGGGGAACAAGCAGAATATGAAGGTTTCTAGGACAATATTCAATCATTTTTCAATTAAAGTACTGCAACTCCGAGATAGTTCAATAAAACCTCATAATGTCTTCCTTGGCATTATCATCCTAGCATTTGCATCCTTGTTTGTCTCCTTGAATGATGAGGTATGATTATTCCCCAGGATTGATTGAATTCCTGTAATATTATTGGAAGTTACTTGTTCCCCAAGCACTTGGAAAATAGTTAGCATGCATGTATGCTTGTGAATTTCTTATCTTAATTTGGTGTGTGAACACCAAACTTAGTTCCTTGCCTAATGCAGCAAATTCAATACATGCAAAAACCTCATGTACTTTAATTAAGAAAATAACTATGAGCTAAAAAGACAAACTATGCATTAGAGGTTGAACTTCTGTCAAGTGAGTTCTTTGGTTGTTAGAGCAATGCTTTATCACTGAAGGGTTGCAATGCACTCTTCAGTTGGAGTCTTTGGTGGAACACCAAACTTAGAGTTCCACGTTCACCCTTAAAATGTTTTGGTGTGCAACACCAAACTTAGCTCCTCACAATACAGAGAACTCAAGTTGAAGTTTTTATTGAGAAAATCATGAAAAGAGAATTACCTCAGGTTGGGTTGCCTCCCAACAAAGTGCTTTTTTAGCGTCGCTAGCTCGACGATTGCTTCTCTAGTTGAGGTTATACTTCTGTTTAGGAGCTTCTCCCATGCTGCCCAAGTAGTGTTTGAGTCTTTGCCCATTCACAGTGAATGTGCTCTTTGAGCTTTCTTCCATGATTTCTATGTGTCCATAAGGTGAGACTTTTGTGACTAGAAAGGGCCCGGACCATCTTGATTTAAGTTTCCCAGGAAAGAGTTTTAGTTTGGAGTTGTAGAGAAGCACATGTTATCCTTCTTCAAAATTTCTTGGTGCCAGGTTGAGATCATATCTTCTTTTTGCTTTTTCCTTATAGATCTTGGTGTTTTCATAGGCTTGAGACCTAAACTCTTCCAGTTCTTGCAGCTGCAAGATCCTCTTTTCACTAGCAGCGGTGCTGTCTAGGTTTAGTATCTTGGGAGTCCAAAAGGCTTTGTGATCCAGTTCTAATGGTAAGTGACAGACCTTTCCGTACACCAGTTGATATGGGGACATTCCAATTGGTGTTTTGAAGGCTGTCCTGTATGCCCAAAGAGCAGCATCTAGCTTCTTTACCCAGTCCTTTCTTGATGCACCCACAGTCTTTTCCAAGATCCATTTTAACTCTCTGTTGGATATCTCGGTTTGCCCACTTGTTTGGGGATGATAAGGTGTGGCAACCTTATGCTTTACTCCATATCTCAGGAGTAGGGTCTCCAATGGTCTATTGCAGAAATGACTCTCTCCGTCACTGATGAGGGCTCGTGGGACTCCAAATCTGGTGAAGATATTCTTGCTAAGACAGTTTATGACTACCTTATTGTCATTTGTTGGGGTTGCCACGGCCTCCACCCATTTAGATACATAGTCCACTGCCACCAAGATATACTTGTTCGAATATGAGATTAGGAATGGTCCCATGAAGTCGATCCCCCATACATCAAATAGTTCAAGTTCTGGAATATATTGCTGTGGCATCTCATTTCTCTTGGGCAGATTTCCAACCCCTTGGCACTCATTACAGCTCCTCACCAGTTCCTTAGCATCCTTGAAGATAGTGGGCCAGAAGAACCCACATTGCAGTACCTTTACTGCGGTTTTTTCTCCTCTAAAATGACCTCCATAGCTAGCACTATGACAACTCTACAGGACCTCTCGTCCTTCTTCTTCTAAAATGCACCTCCTGAGGATTCCATCTGAGCATTTCTTGAAGAGATAATGTTCATCCCAAATTAAATACTTAGTATCATTGATGAGTTTTCTTCTTTGATGTTTGTTGATCCCAGGGGGGTAGGTCACCGATTTCTTTAAAATTGGCAATAT
This sequence comes from Arachis duranensis, assembly GCF_000817695.3. Classification (NCBI taxonomy): domain Eukaryota; kingdom Viridiplantae; phylum Streptophyta; class Magnoliopsida; order Fabales; family Fabaceae; genus Arachis; species Arachis duranensis. The sequence continues at coordinate 29,427,226 of NC_029777.3, forward strand.
CTGCAAACCAGGGTGGTTTGTGAACCAACATTAACTGCTCATCTGGGAAGAACTCATTTACACTTGTATCATGTGTAGCATCTTTCTCACGAGGGATTCTGGATAGATGATCTGCTACCTTGTTCTCCACACCTTATATGTCTCTAATCTCAATGTTAAATTCCTGCAACAATAGGATCCATCTGATTAGTCTTGGTTTTGACTCCTGTTTGTCAAATAGATATTTGAGTGCTGTGTGATCAGTGAAAACAATAACTTTAGAGCCAATGAGGTATGATCTAAATTTGTCAAATGCAAAAACTATTGCCAGCAACTCCTTTTCGATCGTGGTATAATTTTGTTGAGTGTCATTAAGGACCTTGCTCGCATAGTATATGACATCACCAAATTTTCTTTTCTCTATCCTAACACTGCCCCAACTGCGAAATCAGATGCATCACACATCAGTTTGAATGGCAGATTCTAATAAGGTGGGGTGATGATAGGAGCTGAGGATATCTTCTTTTTCAAGTTCTAAAATGCAAGCATGCACTTCTCATCAAAGATAAATGGTGTATAAGACATAAGGAGATTGCTTAAGGGCTTGGCTATCTTTGAAAAATCTTTAATAAACCTTCCATAGAAGCCAGCATGCCCCAAAAAGCTCCTAATTGCCTTGACATCACTTGGTGGAGGTAATTTTTCAATTAGCTCCACCTTAGCTCTGTCTACCTCAATACCTTGGTTAGAAACTTTATGGCCAAGGACTATTCCATCCGTCACCATAAAGTGGAATTTTTCCCAATTCAAGACCAAGTTGGTCTCTTGACATCTTTTTAATACCAAGGCAAGATTATTTAGGCAATTAGGAAAGGAGTCTCCGAATACTGAAAAGTCATCCATGAAAACTTCAATGAACTTCTCTATCATATCCGAGAAGATGGAGAGCATGCAGCGTTGAAAAGTTGCAGGTGCATTACATAGTCCAAATGGCATGCGCTTGTAGGTAAACACTCCAAATGGGCAAGTGAATGATGTTTTCTCCTGGTCTCTTGGATCAACCACTATTTGGTTATATCCTGAATAACCATCTAGAAAACAATAATATGCATGTCCTGCAAGTCTTTCCAACATTTGATCTATGAAGGGAAGTGGGAAATGATCTTTTCTCGTGGCTTCATTGAGTTTTCTATAATAAATACACATCCTCCATCCTGTGACAGTTCTTGTAGGGATCAGCTCATTCCTTTCATTGGGTATCATAGTGATTCCTCCTTTCTTGGGGACCACTTGGATGGGGCTGACCCATGGACTATCCGAAATTGGGTAGATTACTCCTCCCTGCCACAACTTCATGACTTCCTTATGTACCACTTCCTTCATAATTGGATTCAGCGTCCTTTGGGGTTGAATGGACGGTTTGGCATCATCTTCCAATAGTATCTTATGCATGCATATGGTCGAACTGATTCCCTTCAAGTCAGCAAGTGTCCATCCGATGGCATCCTTATGCTTTTGTAAAACTTGAAGTAACTCTTCCTCCTGTTCTTGGCTGAGGGCCGAATTTATGATCACTGGATAGCTTTCATTCTCTCCTAAGTATGCATACTTAAGAGTGGGTGGTAGTGCCTTTAACTCAAGCTTGGGTGCTTCTTTTCTTTTATCATTCCCCTCTAGTGTGCCATGAACATGGGTTTTAGCTATTGCAACCTCTTTCGCTTGATGCTGATTCCTCTTCTTTTGTTAACCCCTCAAGTTCTTCTTCTTCAAGAGTCTCTTGTACCACAGCATCCACTGAGTCCAACTTCATACATTCTCCCAGTGAGTCTTGTGGGTAGCTCATGGCCTTGAACACATTGAATATCATTTTCTCCTCATGCAGTCTAAGAACAAGCTCACCCTTTTGGACATTAATGATGGCTCCAACAGCGGCCATGAATGGCCTTCCCAAGATGATAGAGGTCTTAGCTCTTTTCTCCATGTCCAATACTACGAAGTCTGCTGGAAAGATAAAGTCTCCCACCTTCACCAACAATTTGGCTAGTTGCAGGGCCATTCTTATTGGTTTGGCCTCCTCAATCCTCATTTTCCTCATCATTGCTAAGGACATCAGATTTATGCTAGCCTCTATATCACATAAAGCCTTTTCCACTGTGATTTCCCCTATGATACAATGGATTTGGAAGCTCCCGGGATCCTTCAATTTTGGAGGCAATTTGTGCTGGATGATGGCACTGCATTCTTCGGTGAGTACCACAGTCTCATTGTTCTTCTAACTTCTCTTCTTGGTCATTAACTCCTTCAAGAACTTAGAATATAGTGGCATTTGCTCTATTGCTTCAGCAAAGGGTATGTTGATTTGTTGTTTCTTGAGGATTTCTAAGAATCTTGAGAATTGGTTGTCCTCTCCCTTTTTCTTTAATTGCTGGGGGTATGGGGCTTTTGAAAAGCATGGTTTTAGCATTTCTCCCTATTGATGTGACTTAGGAGTGGAGACTTGAGTTTCCTCTTGTCCCTTTTCTTCTTCATCCGAGTTCTTCTCTGGTGGTTTTTTGTGGGTCTCTCTCAATTCCTTCCCATTTCTGAGGGTGATAGCCTGACACTCCTCCCTTGGAGTTGAATTAGTGTTGCTGTGAATGTTTTGGCCAGGGGCTTGCTTGAATAAGTAGCCAATTTGTGTTTCAAATTTCTTCATGGCAGCATCTTGATTCTTCATATTGGATCGCACTTCTTCCCGAAAAACTTTACTATCTTGAATTTCCTTACATATGATTTTGAGTATAATCTCAATTCTAAAGAGCCTATCCTCTGTTGGTGATGGTGGGTTGAGATTAGGTGGCTGAAAAGGGTGATTAGGTGGGTGTTGATAGGATCTCTGTGAGTTATGTTGGTGAGTTGCATTGTTGTTGGGATTGTGGTTGTGGCATCTCTGGTCTTGGCCTTGGTCTTGTTGATTTCCCCACCCAGAGTTAGGGTGATTTCTCCATCCAGAATTATAAGTTTTGGAGTATGGATTATGGATGTGTCTGGGTGAAGTTCCAACATAATTGGCTTTTTCCCAGTCACCTTCTTCTCCTACATTCACTCCTTTTTGAGCTGATGATGATGTGATGACTGCTGCGACTTAGTTTTCTTCTACCTTCTTAGTAAGATCTGCTAGCTACTTGGTGATCATCTTATTTTGAGCCAACAATACATCCATGTGGTTCAGCTCTATTACTCTTCGAGTGTTACTTCTTTCAGAAGCATAGAAGTAGTCATTCTCAGCGACAGTCTCAATGACATCTATGGCTTCTTTAATGGTCTATAGCCTTCTTTAACTCATATGAAAGACCTTCATAGAAAATGTGAAGTTGAACCCATGCATTGAACATGTCTGGTGGGTATCTTCTTGTTAAGTCCTTAAACCTCTCCCATGCCTCATAGAGATTTTCCCCATCTTGTTTCCTGAAAGTTTGCACCTCAGCTCTTAGCCTATTAATTCTTTGAGGAGGGTAAATCTTGCCAAAAATTTGTTCACCACATCTTCCCAATTTGTTAACCTTTCCTTCGAGAAGGATTCCAGCCACTTAGATGCTTTGTCCCTGAGTGAAAAGGGGAATAAAAGCAATCTATAGACATCCGGATGAACACCATTAGAGTTCACAGTGTCACATATTCTCAGGAAGGTGGTTAGATGTTGATTGGGGTCTTCTTGGGTACTTCTTCCAAATGAGCAGTTGTTCTGGACAAGGGTGATGAGCTGGTGTTTTAATTCAAAATTGTTGGCATATATCGTGGGCTTTTGGATGCTACTTCCACAGTTTCCTGGGTTTGGATTGATGTAAGAGCCTAGAACTCTCCTTTCTTGCCCATCATGATTCACAGGACCTCCTCTGGCATGGTTGTGAGCTTCTCCTTCATGGTTGTTTTCCAAGTTCTCCTCCATGTTTGTTTCAAAGTACTCTTCCTCTTCCTCAGCACCAACAACTCCTTTTCCTCTTGCTTCCCTCGTTAATCTACGGAGGGTCCTCTCAGGTTCTGAATCAAAGGAAGTTAAAGCTCTGCTTTTTCTCCCTGTCATACAACTAACAGAGCACACAGCAGGGAATAAAATGAAGAAGTTATTCTTGTTATAGTGGCTGTTAGTGTGAGTGGTGCAAATTATCAAACAGTTAGTGGGTTAGTGAGTAGAATTGTAGATAATAACAAAGAAAAAAAGAAAACGACGAGGGGTGAAGGGATGAGGAAGAAACTGAATAAACTGAAGGTAAATGACTAGATAAAATAAACAAACAAGAGAAAAAAAATGCTCAATCTAGTGAACTTCCAACTTAATTATTGTTGATACAAAATCAATCCCCGGCAACGGCACCATAAACTTGATGCACAAAAACTTGTCTCGCAACAAATTTCCCTTTGGCAAGATATCGAATTGTCGTCAAGTAAAAACTCACAATAGAGTGAGGTCGAATCTCACAGGTATTGATTGGTCAAGCAACTTTAGTTGGAATAGTATGCTAGTTGAACTAAACAGAATGTGGTTGAGAATTGCAGAAAATTAAATGGTGGGAAAGTAAATTGCAGAAAATAAAGTACAGAATCTTAAACGGGGATTTGGGAAGATGAACATGGAAGTAAATAGCAGAAAGTAAAAGAATGGGTAAGATCAAAGATGGGGAATTCATTGGGCTTAGGAGATGTTGTATTCTCCGGATCAAGTTCATTCTCATCTCTTCATCAATCAATGCATTCATTGATCTCCTTGGAAATCTGAAGTGATTGGATCCCAATTCCTTGGCAATCTAATCTCTCTAAGCTTGAACAATTGCCAAACTCCTTGATTTAAGTGCTCATAGGAAGAGATGAAGTATGGTCACTGATTATACCACATGTATTTCCAAATCAAAGTGTTGGAAGGATTACATGTCACTATATCCACCCAAACCCCAATTTGATCCAACATGAGAAAGCATTTCTAGCATGATCTCCTCATCCCTTTTCCAAGGCTCAAAGGAGATCCAATTATGGAGAGTTTCTTTTCTAAGACAACTAACCAACTGAATTAAGATCGAAAGCTTTCTAGTAAATCAAGAGAAAAGAAAGAAGAATGAAAACTATAATTGATCCATCAAATTACAACAGAGCTCCCTAACCTAATGAAAGGGGTTTAGTTGTTTATAGCTCTGGGAATAGAAGATGGTTGTAAAGAATACATGCAGAAAAGTAAATATACAGAGGGCAGTTCTCCAAAGTGCCAAGCTTCTCTATAGTTCAAAACTACTCCTATATATACTACTCTTCTTGATCTTCTAGTGGTTCTTCAGGTCTTGGATGTGGGTCTTAGATCTTGAGTTGAAGCAGTTACAATCGTCGACGAGCTCAACTTGCAGAAAAGTGTGAGTTAGGCATGGGCGTTAGATAGGACGTTAGTGGTGTTAACGTTAAGTGAAAATGTGGGTTCGAGAACGTTAGTGGCAATCACCTTTTTCACTAACGTTCCAACCCCAAAATAGTCCATGTTAACTTCAACGTTAGTGGCACTAACGTGACCACTAACGTTGCCTCATGGTTCTTCACAAACGTTATTGGGAATCACCTTTTCCAATAACGTTGCATTGTGCCCCCCTTTCCCTATGTTAGAGATCACGTTAGTATAACTAACGTGACTCTTAACGTGGGCGTGCCTAAGCTTTGAGAGCATTAGTGACACTTACCTTTGTCACTAACGCTCCAAACGCCCCTCCTTCCCACGTTAGAGCTCACGTTAATTGGATTAACGTGGCCACTAACGTGGTAGTGAATGCCATCTCCAACGTTAGTGACAAAGGTGAGTGTCACTAACGTTGGCTCATCATGCTTAGCTCCACGTTATCTCTCACGTTAGTGGCCTTAACGTGACCACTATCGTGGGCAATGTTGGCTTAATCCAACGTTAGTAACAAAGGTGAGTGTCACTAATGTTAGCGTTCTTTTCCCCTTCCACATTAGAGTTCATGTTAACTAAGTTAACGTGACTCTTAACGTGGCCAATTGCCAATTTGGAGCGTTAGTGGTATTCACTTTTACCACTAATGCTGGAGCTCCCTTTTTCTCCACGTTAACTGCCACATTACTGTAGTTAACGTGGCAATTAACGTGGGCTATAATGGCTTCGAAGATATTATTGGCAATCACTTTTCTCATTAACGTTGCAAGCTCATTCCCATTCCACATTAGTGGTCACATTAATTGGATTAACATGGCTACTAACGTGGTTCTTCCTTGCTTCCTTTGTCCTGAAATCAAGCAAATAAAGTGCATCAAAGTTCTAGTCCAAGTCATGAGATTATGCATCATCAATTTGTCATTCAATCCTTGCATAATCCTCATGAAATTATGTAAAATTCACAATAGTTGCTTGAATCAAGGTGTAAATGTAATTTTCATCCAAAACTTGCTTATTTCCTAAGAAAATACATGAAACTACCATAAAACAGTAAAGAAAAGGTCAGTGAAACTGGCCTAGATGTTCTGGCATCACAACCTAGGAGGTTTAGAAACTCATACTGAAGTAAAAACAATGGTAAACGTGTATGCTTTGGAAATATGGTGATTAAAGGTTTTCTGAGGATCTGAATCACATAAATTTAATCCCTTAAGTACTAAATAGATGACTAGTAAGGGTAAAACAGTCTATTTAGTGCTAAAATCTACTTCTAGAGCCCACTTGGTGAGTGTTTTGGCTGAGCTTGATAAGATCCACATGCTATGAGATCTCTTGGATGTGGAATGCCAGCTAGGGAGTCCTTTTTGGGTGTTTGTACATTAGTCTCTGCTCTTTGGGCGCTGGACGCTTGGAAGGGGGGCAGGAAGCTGGCGTTGGACGCCAGTTTTGGGCCATCTAATCTGAAACAAAGTATAGACTATTAAATATTGCTGGAAAGCTATGGAAGGCAGATTTCCATAGCCGTTAATAGCGCTCCATTTGGACTTTCGTAGCTCCAGAAAAGCGCTTTTAAATGGAAGGATGTCAGATTTGGACAGCATCTGCAGTGCTTTCTCTGTCTCTGAATCAGACTTCTTCTCCAGCTCCTCAATTTCAGCCATAAATTACCTGAAATTACCCACAAACACAAAAACTCATAGTAGAATCCAAAAATGTGAATTTAACACTAAAACCTATAAAAACTTAATAAAAACTAAATAAAAACTACTAAAAACTATATGAAAATGATGTCAAAAAGCGTATATAATATCCGCTCATCAGCCAACTTAAAGAGTGCCCACTGATGAATCCATATTTGACGATATATTTTGGATTGATTTGAGTAGATTTCATCAGATAAACCCACATTTATTCATCTAAATAGCATGCTTTTGAGATTTCTTCCTAAAATGTGCTTAAAAGTGAAAACGTGCTCTTTTGTGCTTAATTTAGTCAATTTTTATTCACTTTAATCCCATTTGGTGCCTTGATGTATTTGCTGAGTGATTTCAGGTTTCCAAGGTAAGTATGGCTTGATGAAGTGAGAAAAAGAGCATGCAAAAAAGAAGAAATCATGAAGGAAATGGAATTTGGAATGCTGCCAATCCTGACCTCTCTGTATTAAATTGGTGATAACTTGAGCTATAGAGGTCCAAATGAGAAGGTTCCAATGGAGTTGGAAAGCTAACGTCCGTAGCTTCGAAATGATATGTAATTTTCTATAGTGGACATAAGTTTAAGTGTGCGTACGCACACAATTTGTGCGTACGTACAAGCTAGAAAATAGCAAGTGTGCGTACGCACAAGTCCTGGCACGTGAACTCATTAATTGCAAATCGCTGGGGCGATTTCTGGGCCTTCAAAACCCAATCCAACTCAATTTCTGAAGCTATTTTGAGGCCAAAGTGAAGAGGAATGAAGTGGGGCAATTAGGTTTATCTTTTATGATGTTTTCTCTTAGTTTCTAGAGAGAGAAGCTCCTCCTCTCTCTAGAACTAGGGTTCTTTAGTTTAATTTCTTGTAATTTCTACTTTTAATTCTTGTTTTCATTTACGTTTCCTTGTCATTTATTGTTATTGCGTCTTTGTTCTTCTTCATTTTTCTTGTATTTCCTTTAATTTGTCATTTTTATGTTTTTTGATACTCATGTTACATTAAATTTTAATTAATGCAATTTATGTTTTATGTTCATTTAATGCTTCCTTTAGTTGTTGTTATCCTTTTCTTGCTTTTGGTAGTAAGATTTTATTTTCTATGCAATTTAATATTATTTTATTTTCATTTGATAAAATTCTTGGCTTAGTTTTTACATAGTTTTTCTCCACTTTTGGCTTAAAATTGATGACTTTGGTGATCCTTGAGTCATTGATGTCCATTCTTGTTTGATAAATTAGAGTAGTTAGTTGATTTGGTCTCCATGACTCTATGTGACCCTAAGTGTTAACATAGAACTTATGGATTGAAATCAACTATACCTACTTGACTTATCTTCGATGTAAGGTTGACTAAGTAGGATTAACTCTTCATAATCATCATGTCTTTATGGTCAATGGCTAGGATAGGTAATCTTAGCTCTCAATTACTTGTCAAGAGGTTTTCTTGCATTTGAAGTTTCCTTTCCATGCATTTAATTTCTTTGACTTTTATTGCTTTGATTTTTAATTCCTTGCATTTAATTGCTTTGATTTTTAATTCCTTGCATGTTTAGGTTTCACACTCTTGGTTGAGAAATTGGGTGTTTGGGTGGAATTCAGTTGTGGATGTCCATTCCGCATTGTTTGAGAATTGTTAATTGGTTTGGTTTCCCTTGACTCTAAGTGACCCACTAGTGTTGACTTAGGACTTAAGGATTGGAATCAATTATGCCCTTTTAACTAATTCTCAAGTAGAATTGACTAATTGGGATTAATTCCACACAATTCCCATGTTTGTAGTCCATAATTAGGATAGGAATCCTTAATTCCCCAATTATCACTAAGAGTCCATTTTATCATTTAATTTCCATTTGCATTGCTTTTACTTGCTTCCATTTAATTTCTTGCATGTTCATTTAATTTCTTGCTATTTACATTACTTGCCTCTCTCTTGCATTCCCAATTCCCATGCTCCCTCATAGCCAATAAATGTACATTTTATTGCAACTCCTAGGGAGAACGACCCAAGGTTTAAATACTCTTGGTTAATTAGAATTTGTAAACATTTAATTAAGAGAATTCATTGTTAGTTTGGACTATGCTACGAACAAATTGATTCTTGTTTTGATTGATTCCAAACCATACAATAGTTCTCTTATCAGCCATTAAGGTGCAAACTTCCTCAGAGGCCAAGACTCTAAGCGGTTGAAGAAATCTAGCCGCATTGATGAGGTAGAAAAGGAAACTCCCACAAGATCCACCAACCCACCTATGGAAGAACCCGACACTCCAGAGTCCACCTCAGATCATGGCAAAGAAGTAATCAAAGGTGAACATGGAGACGTCCTTGTCTCACCATCCTACGGCCATTTCAAGTGACACTCCTAGACCCACTTTGCAAATCACTTATAGAACAGAGGACCATGCAAATTTCCAAGTGTGGGGAGGTCGTTTACCGACTTCCGTAGGTAATAACACTTCTTTCCAACACCCATATCTTAGATATCTTTGTTAGTTAGCATAAATTACTTTTTGAAGTTAGTTGTATTGCATGATAGATTGCATGTTAGTTAGAATCTGTACATAGTTTACCACTTCTTTCTTGCTAGGACCACTTGGTTGAAGTGATGATTTCTTTTCCAAGAAAACTATTTTAGGGCACCCCACTGATGAGCGGATATTTTATACGCTTTTTGATAGTATTTTCATGTAGTTTTTAGTATGCTATAGTTACTTTTTAGTATATTTTTATTATTTTTTATGAAAAAACTACATTTCTGGACTTTACTATGAGTTTGTGTTTTTCTGTGATTTCAGGTATTTTCTGCCTAAAATTGTGGGACCTGAGCAAAAATCTAATTCAGAGGCTGAAAAAGGACTGTAGATGTTGTTGGATTCTGACCCTCCTGCACGCGAAATAGTTTTTCTGGAGCTACAGAAGCCCAATTGGTGCGCTCTCAATTGCGTTGGAAAGTAGACATCCTAGGCTTTCCAGCAATGTATAATAGTTTATACTTTGTCCGAGATTTGATAGCGCAAACTGGCGTTTAAATGCCAGCTTTTTACCCTTTTCTGGCGTTAAATGCCAGAACTGGCACCATGGCTGGCGTTTAACGCCAGGAATAGGCTATGCACGTGAAAGCTTAAATGCTCAGCCCAAACACACACCAAGTGGGCCCTGGAAGTGGATTTCTGCACTATCTATCTTAGTTTACTCATTTTCTGTAGACCTAAGTTACTAGTTTAGTATAAAAACTACTTTTAGAGATTCATTTTGTACCTTATGACATTTATCTGAATTTTTATCTTCTATGGCATGAGTTTCTAAACCCCATGGTTGGGGGTGAGGAGCTCTGCTGTGTCTCGATGGATTAATGCAATTACTTTTGTTTTCTATTCAATCACGCTTGTTTCTATTCTAAGATATTCATTCACACTTCAACATGATGAATGTAATGATCCGTGACACTCATCACCATTCTCAATTTATGAATGCGTGCCTGACAACCACTTCCGTTCTACCTTAGATTGAGTGTGTATCTCTTGGGTTCCTGGTTCACGAGTTTGATTGCCTCTCCTGACAACAGAGTGTTCAAATCCGTGGAACCAGAGTCTTCGTGGTATAAGCTAGAATCAATTGGCAGCACTTTTGAAATCTGGAAAGTCTAAACCTGGTCTGTGGAATAATAAGTAGGATCTGGGAAAGGGTAACTGTGATGAGCTTCAAACTCACAAATGTTGGGCGCAATGACAGTGTGCAAAAGGATCAATAGATCCTATTCCAGCACGAGTGAGAACCGACAGATGATTAGCCTTATGGAACCCATAGTTGGACTATTTTCACTGAGAGGATGGATGGTAGCCATTGACAGCGGTGATCCACCAACATACAGCTTGCCATGGAAGGAGCCGTGCGTGCATGAAGAAGACAACAGTATGAAAGCAGAGATTCAGAAGACAGAGCATCTCCAAAACCTCAACCTGTTCTCTATTACTGCAGAACAAGTATTATTCATTTCATGTTCTTTTTCTTTTTACAAACAAAACTCTTTTCATTATTAATCTCCTGACTGAGGTTTACAAGGTAACCATAGATTGCTTCAAATCGACAATCTCAGTGGGATCGACCCTTACTCACGTAAGGTATTACTTGGACGACCCAGTGCACTTGCTGGTTAGTTGTACGAGTTGTGAAAAGTGTGATTTACAATTTCGTGCACCAAGTTTTTGGCGCCATTGCCAGGGATTGTTCGAGTTTGGACAACTGACGGTTCATCTTGTTACGTAGATTAGGAAAAAATTGGCTTTTTGGTTTAGAGTCTTTTATTTTCTTTTCAAAAAATTTTTCAAAAATATCAAACAAATATCTTTTCCTTCATTCACTCATAATTTTCAAATTCCTTGAGTTGATTTAGTAAAAAATTTTAAATTTTCGTAGTTTCTTGTTAGTCAAGTCAAAATTTCAATTTTTAAAAGTATCTTCTTAAACCTTTTTTCAAAACAAATTCTTTTTCAATTTTCTCTTTTTATTTTTTTTTCGAAAATCCTTCATAAAATTTTTCAAAATCTTTTTCTTTTTCTTACATACAAGTTTCAAATCTCTTGTCTTGGTTCACTAAATTGATTGAAAAATTTTAAGTTTGGTGTTTTCTATCAAGAAAGTTTCAATCTTTAAAATTTTAAGATCATATATTTTTCAAAACTTCCTAACCATTTTCTCTCTCTTCATTTTTCGAAAATCTTCACCCAAAATCTTTCATTTATTTTATTTTATTTTATTTTATCTTCTTTTATTTTCGGTTTTCTAAGAAAAAAGAAAAAATTTAATAATAAATATAATATTTCTATCTCCAATCCACATCATCTCCCTTTCTCCATCATGGACCTAAGTGGAAATGAACAGTCCAGAAGGACTCTGGGGTCATATGCTAACCCCACTACTGTTTTATATGGGAGTAGTATCTGTATACCCCCATAAGAGCTAACACTTTTGAGCTAAATCCTCAGCTCATTATCATGGTGCAACAAAATTGCCAGTATTCCGATCTTCCACAGGAAGAACCTACTGAGTTTCTGGCATAGTTCTTACAAATTGCTGACACAGTACGTGATAAAGAAGTGGATCAGGATGTCTACAGATTATTGCTGTTTCCATTTGCTGTAAAAAACCAAGCTAAGAGGTGGTTAAATAACCAACCTAAAGCCAGCATAAGAACATGGAAACAGTTATCAGACAAATTCCTGAATCAATATTTCCCTCCAAAAAGGATGACACAGCTAAGGTTGGACATCCAAGGCTTTAAACAAGAGGATCATGAATCTCTTTATGATGCCTGGGAGATATACAGAGAGATGCTAAGGAAATGCCCCTCTGAAATGTTTTTCGAGTGGGTGCAGTTAGACATCTTCTACTATGGGCTTACAAAAAAGCCCAGATATCTCTAGACCACTCAGCTGGTGGATCTATACACATGAGAAAGATAATTGAAGAGGCTCAAGAGCTCATTGATACAGTTGCTAGAAATCAGCATCTGTACTTAAGTAGTGAGTTCTCCATGAAAAAAGTGGCTAAGGCAGTATCCACTGAACTTAGTCCTCCAGAACAAGTTGCTGAACTCCATCAGCAATTATGTTTTCTAACAAAATAGCTAGCAGAATTCAAAGAGATGCTACAAGAAACCAAAGATGCTAACTAGAATATGGAAAAACAATTGAATCAGACAAAACAGCAGTTATCCAAACAGATAACAGAAGAGTGCCAAGCTATTCAATTAAGGAGTGGGAAGACATTAAATGTCTCAACTCAAGGCAACAGAAAGTCAAGGAAGGAACAACTGACAGAGGATGAGTAAACCACTGCCCAAAATCCCTCTGAGGATAGTAAGAGCCCATAGAAGAATAATTCTGGCGTTCAAACGCCAGAAAAGGGTGAAAAATTGGCGTTAAACGCCAGTGGATGTCCACTTCTGGCATTCAAACGCCAGAAAAGGGCGAAAAACTAGTGTTAAACTCCTAGTCCATGTCCAGTTCTGGCGTTCAAACGCCAGAAAGGGGTGGAAATTGGAGGAGCACAAGAGTGCAACTCTCATTCTAGGAAGACCTTTCCTAGCAACTAGACGAACCCTCATTGATGTCCAAAAAGGGGAGGTGACACTGAGAGTCAATGAGGATGAGTTTAAGTTGAATGCTGTCAAAGCTATGCAGCATCCAGACACATCAAAAGACTGCATGAGAGTTGATATTATTGACTCCCTGGTGGAAGAAGTCAATATGACTGAGAGTCTCGAATCAGAGCTAGAAGACATCTTTAAAGATGTTCAGCCTGATTTGGAAGAACCAGAGAAAACAGAAGAACCCCTGAAAACTCCTCAGGAAGAGGATAAGCCTCCTAAACCCGAGCTCAAACCACTACCACCATCCCTAAAATATGTGTTTTTGGGAGAGGATGCAACTTTCCTGTGATCATAAGCTCTGCCTTAGAACCACAGGAAGAGAAAGCACTACTGTAGGTGCTAAAGACACACAAGACAACTCTTGGATGGTCCATAAGTGATCTTAAGGGCATTAGCCCAGCCAGATGCATGCACAAGATCCTATTGGAGGATGATGCTAAGCCAGTGGTTTAACCACAGAGGTGGCTAAATCCGGCCATTAAGGAAGTGGTGCAGAAAGATGTCACTAAATTACTAGTGGCTGGGATTATTTATCCTATTTCTGATATCCCTTGGGTGAGCCCTGTCCAAGTCGTCCCAAAGAAGGGAGGTATGACAGTGATTCATAATGAAAAAAATGAACTGGTTCCTACAAGAACAGTTACAGGGTGGCGTATGTGTATTGACTATAGAAGGCTCAATACAGCCACCAAAAAAGAACATTTTCCTTTACCATTCATAGATCAGATGCTAGAAAGACTAGTAGGTCATGACTATTACTACTTTTTGGATGGCTATTCATAGATGACTTCTCTGTATTTGGAGACTCATTCAGCTCCTGTCTTGATCATCTAGCACTTGTTCTGAAAAGGTGCCAAGAGATTAACCTGGTTTTAAACTGGGAAAAATGTCACTTTATGGTGACTGAAGGAATTGTCCTTGGGTATAAAATTTCGAACAAAGGATTAGAGGTGGATCAAGTTAAGGTAGAGGTAATTGAAAAATTACCACCACCCACCAATGTTAAGGCAATCAGAAGCTTTCTAGGACATGCAGGATTCTAAAGGAGGTTTATAAAGGATTTTTCAAAAATTGCAAAACCTCTGAGTAATCTGCTAGCTGCTGATACGCCATTTGTCTTTGACATAGAGTGTTTGCAGGCCTTTGAGACTCTGAAGGCTAAGTTGGTCATAACACCTGTCATTTCTGCACCAGACTGGACATCACCATTCGAATTAATGTGTGATGCCAGTGACCATGCTATTGGTGTAGTATTAGGACAAAGGCATAACAAGCTTCTACACGTCATTTACTATGCCAGCCGTGTTCTAAATGACGCACATATGAATTACACTACCACAGAAAAAGAGCTGCTTGTAGTGGTTTATGCTATTGACAAGTTTAGATCATATTTAGTAGGATCAAAAGTGATTGTGTACACTGACCATGCTGCTCTTAGATATCTACTCACAAAGCAGGATTCAAAACCCAGGCTCATAAGATGGGTGTTGCTTCTGCAAGAGTTTGATATAGAAATAAGAGACAGAAAAGGGACAGAGAACTAAGTAGCAGATCACCTGTCCCGAATAGAACCAGTAGAAGGGGCGTCCCTCCCTTCTACTGGGATCTCTGAAACCTTCCCGAATGAGCAACTCTTTGCCATTCCAGAAGTACCGTGGTTTGCAGACATTGCAAACTATAAAGCGGTAAGATTCATACCCAAAGAGTACAGTAGGCAGCAAACAAAAAAAAAATAGTTTCTAATGCAAAGTACTACTTGTGGGATGAACCATATCTCTTTAAGAGATGTGCAGACGGAATAATCCGTAAGTGTGTGCCCATAGAAGAGACACAGAAGATCCTATGGCATTACCATGGATCACAATATGGAGGACATTTCGGAAGTGAACGGACAGCCACAAGAGTCCTCCAATGTGGTTTCTACTGGCCTACTCTCTATAGAAACTCCTGAGAGTTTGTACGTAGCTGTGACAGTGGCCAAAGAGTTGGTAATTTGCTCCATGGTTATGCCATGCCTCAGCAAGGGATCTTAGAAATTAAGTTGTTTGATGTATGGGGTATTTATTTCATGGGGCCTTTCCCACCATCATACTCAAACACTTACATTCTGGTAGTAGTAGATTATGTATCTAAATGGGTATAGGAAATTGCCACTAATGATACTAAGATAGTGCTGAAGTTCCTCCAGAAGCATATCTTTAGTAGATTTGGTGTCCCTAGAATACTAATCAATGATGGAGGAACTCATTTCTGCAATAAAAAGCTTGACTATGTTCTGATCCGATATGGAATTAACCACAAAGTGGGAACTCCATATCATCCACAGACAAATGGGCAGGCTGAAGTCTCAAATAGAGAACTAAAACGAATCCTGGAATGGTTTGTAAGTACCCGTAGAAAGGATTGGGCAAAGAGTTTGGATGATGTTCTATGGGCATACAGAACTGCATTAACTCCTATAGGGACCTCTCCATACCAGCTTGTGTATGAAAAAGCCTGTCACCTGCCAGTGGAACTGGAACATAAGGCCTACTAGGCAACCAAATTCCTAAACCTTGATGCCATGTTAGTTGGAGAGAAAAGATTGCTCCAGCTGAATGAGCTAGAGGAATTCAGACTCAATGCTTTCAAAAATGCAAAAATTTACAAAGAGAAAGCAAAAAGGTGGCATGACAAGAAACTGTCATCTAGAGTCTTTGAGCTAGGACAGAAGGTTCTGCTGTTTAACTCTAAGCTCAGATTGTTCCCTGGGAAATTAAAATCCCGGTGGAGGGGACCATATGTGATCACAAGTGTGTCACCATATGGATATATAGAGCTTCATGATATTGACTCTGACAAAAAGTTTATTGTTAATGGACAGAGAGTCAAACATTATCTTGAAAGCAATGTTGAGCAACAATGCTCAAAACTGAGACTAGACTAAAGCTCAGTAAAAGTCCAGCTAAAGACAATAAAGAAGCGCTTGCTGGGAGGCAACCCAGTCATTAGCAAAGGTTCTTGTTGTTTAAATAATAATTATAGGAGTTTGATATAAATTATTTTTAAGGTTAATTGTCAAAATGCAGAAGTTCACAGAGTTACAGAAGGATTCAGAGCACAAAGCAGAGAAAAGGAGCTCATTGGCTCGAAAATGCTAGTAAGAGGCATTTTGGGTGTTAAACGCCAGAATGGGTATCATTCTGGGCGTTTAACGCTACTAAAGATACTGTTCATACCCTGACCGGGGTCCTCCAACTCGGCAAATTCGCAAGAGGTCCGACCTTGTCCTCAAGCTCACACCTAAAGGTCGGACCTCGGACAAAGAGCAAGGAAGGCCCATCAAAAGGAACGAAGCCCAAACCTAAAAGGCCGAAAAGGCCTAGAAAAGGCGGTTCCACAAAGATAGAGATAAAACTCCCAAAAGATAAGATAAGATAAGAATATCTTATCCAGGGAAGATCACTGCCAACTACTATAAATACACTGGAGCACCCAGGTATGGCATTCATCCCACATCTACACATATCTGCTTGGACCCATGCTAACTTAAGCATCGGAGTGTCATTGCAGGTACAACCACCAACCATTCTGCATATCAAGCTCGGGTCACTGAACCCCCCACCTCGGGCCTTTCCAGACGACCAAGCTACGCGTTTCAGGCGAACCCTCGGAACATTGGCGCCGTTGCCGGGGACCTGGAAGTCATCCCTCTACCATGGCGGACAACCCTCTCAACGATGAGCACGCTGCATCTGAACAAGAGGACGAAATTGACACCGGAGAACGACCGGACAGCCCTCTATCACCCCGTACTCCAGGAGGAAACAAACAGAATCGCCCAAAAACATCACCCCCAAACAAGGACCCACAAAATTCCGAAAGAGAGAAGAACTCGAAAATTCTAGAAGCAGTCCGGGCACAACAAGACCGACTGAAACAACTCGAAGAGGACATAAAGAAGCAGAAAGAAACTGAACAAGATCTGAGAAGGGAGACTCGAAAGCGCAGAGAATTAGAAGAAAAACTGCGGAAAATAGAGGCCAACCTAAAGGACCGGACAGAACGCGGCACCACCACCGAAGGCAACCATGATCCCTTCACGCAAGAGATCATGAAGGAAAAGGTACCGCGAAACTTCAAACCACCCGATATGGACCTCTACGACGGCACCACCGATCCGAGTCACCACCTCAGCAACTTCAGAAGCAGAATGTACCTAGTCGACGCCTCCGACGCGACTCGGTGCAAAGCCTTCCCCACCACTCTCACCAAGTCAGCCATGAAGTGGTTCGACAACCTGCCACCAAGATCAATCACCAGCTTCGAAGACCTAACCAAAAAATTCCTAACAAGATTCTCTATTCAAAAGGACAAGACAAAACATGCCCCCAGTCTACTCGGGATCAAACAAGGTGACCAAGAAACTCTCCGAAAATACATGGAGCGATTCAACAAAGCCTGCCTGGACATACAACACTTGCCCACTGAAGCAGCCATCATGGGACTAGCAAACGGCCTAAAAGAGGGACCGTTTAGCCAATCCCTATCCAAACGATACCCGACCTCCCCTATACGAGGTGCAGGAGCGGGCAGAAAAATATATCAACATGGAGGAAACATCCCAGTTAAGAGACTCTTCTAGGAAGGAATCAACCTACCCACTCCGAGATCGAGATCGGGAACAGAAAAAGAAAGAAGAA
>NC_029777.3:29445317-29446207 GCF_000817695.3 Arachis duranensis
GCCAACTACTATAAATACACTGGAGCACCCAGGTATGGCATTCATTCCACATCTACACATATCTGCTTGGACCCATGCTAACTTAAGCATCGGAGTGTCATTGCAGGTACAACCACCAACCATTCTGCATATCAAGCTCGGGTCACTGAACCCCCCACCTCGGGCCTTTCCAGACGACCGAGCTACACGTTTCAGGCAAACCCTCGGAACATTGGCGCCATTGCCGGGGAACCTGGAAGTCATCCCTCTACCATGGCGGACAACCCTCTCAACGATGAGCACGCTGCATCTGAACAAGAGGACGAAATTGACACCGGAGAACGACCGGACAGCCCTCTATCACCCCGAACTCCAGGAGGAAACAAACAGAATCGCCCAAAAACATCACCCACAAACAAAGACCCACAAAATTCCGAAAGAGAGAAGAGCTCGGAAATTCTAGAAGCAGTCCGGGAATAACAAGACCGACTGAAACAACTCGAAGAGGACATAAAAAAGCAGAAAGAAACTGAACAAGATCTGAGAAGGGAGACTCGAAAGCGCAGAGAATTAGAAGAAAAACTGCGGAAAATAGAGGCCAACCTTACCAAGAAACTCTCCGAAAATACATGGAGCGATTCAACAAAGCCTGCCTGGACATACAACACTTGCCCACTGAAGCAGCCATCATGGGACTGGCAAACGGCCTAAAAGAGGGATCGTTTAGCCAATCCCTATCTAAACGATACCCGACCTCCCTATACGAGGTGCAGGAGCGAGCAGAAAAATATATCAACATGGAGGAAACCTCCCAGCTAAGAGACTCTTCAAGGAAAGAATCAGCCTACCCACTCCGAGATCGAGATCGGGAACAGAAAAAGAAAGAAGAACCCAACTCGGACAAACCACGG
>NC_029777.3:29446226-29449376 GCF_000817695.3 Arachis duranensis
ACCAACTCGGACAAAACACGGAAATACCACAGCTACACCCCCCTCCGAGTCTCCTTGGTAGACGTCTACAGAGAAGTATGCCACACCGAAAGGATCCCACCGCCCCGACCGCTAAAACACAGGAAAGCAGGGAGAGATCGGTCCGAATACTGTGAATATCAAAAGCTCTACGGTCATTCTACCAACGACTGCTACGACCTAAAAAATGTCATAGAAAAGCTAGCCAGAGAAGGAAAACTCGACAGATACATAGCAGAGAAAGGAGAAGAGACCAGGAAGAGAAGGCGGGAAGACAACGAAGATCGGGCCGAACAAACCCCACGAACCCCTGAAAGACATGTTCACATGATAAATGGAGGTTTTGCAGGCGGAGGAACATCCAAATCTTCACAAAAAAGACACCTCAAAGAAGTCTATCACGTCCGAGAAGACAGTCCCCTGCCCGAATTACCTACTATTTCATTTACCCGAGAAGATGCTCAAGGGATAATACCCGGGCACGACACCCGAATTACCTACTATTTCATTTACCCGAGAAGATGCTCAAGGGATAACTCCCGGACACGACGATCCAATGGTAATCACCATTATCCTAGCAAACGCCAACTTGCATCGAACCCTGATTGACCAAGGAAGCTCAGCAGATATCCTGTTCAAAACGGCCTTCGACAAACTCAGACTTGAGGAAAAAGAACTAAAGGCCTACCCCACCGACCTATTTGGACTAGGGGATACTCCGATCCATCCCTTAGGATACATCTCGCTACACACTACTTTCGGAAGAGGCGAGCAATCTAAAACATTAAGCATCGACTACATTATAGTCGACGTCACTTCAGCATACAATGCCCTCATTGGGCGACCAACCCTAAACAGACTGGCAGCTATAGTCTCGACCCCACACCTCTGTATGAAGTTCCCTACCACAAAGGGAATCGCTACTCTAAAAGGCGACCAAAAACTAGCACGGCGATGCTACAACGAAAGCCTGAGCCTAAAAGGAAAAGAGATCAACACAGTAGAACTCGGGCGAGTTCAAGCCCGAGAAGATCTTCGGCCACAACCAGAGGGAGAAACCGAAAGAGTCCAGATTGGGAACACACCTGAAAAAATAACAAACGTAGGAGCGAACCTCGAAGCAGGCCTAAAGGAGGAACTCATAACCCTCTTAAGGGAGAATTTCGACCTCTTCGCCTGGAAAGCCTCCGACATGCCGGGCATAAGCCCCGACCTGATGTGCCATAAGCTATCGGTTTACCCGGGATCCCGGCCTGTCCAACAAAGGCGCCGGAAGCTCGGACCCGAGCGCATGCAAGCAATAGAAGAACAAGTACAAGCACTGCTAGATGCAGGGTTCATTAGGGAAGTAAAATACCCCCTATGGCTCGCAAATGTGGTCCTGGTAAAAAAGCCCAACGGAAAATGGAGGATGTGCGTCGATTACACGGATCTCAACAAAGCCTGCCCCAAAGACCCATATCCACTACCAAACATCGACGCCTTAGTAGACGCAGCCTCAGGCTATAGATATCTCTCCTTCATGGACGCATACTCGGGATACAATCAGATCCCGATGTACGGACCCGACCAAGAAAAGACCTCGTTCATAACCCCAAGGGCAAACTACTGCTACGTAGTAATGCCCTTCGGGCTGAAGAACGCAGGGGCAACCTACCAGAGGCTAATGAACAAAGTGTTCTCAGAGCACATCGGACTACAGCTGGAGGTGTACGTCGACGACATGCTGGTAAAGACACAAGAAGATGGAAACTTGCTGACCGACCTCACCAGTGTCTTCGGCACCCTCAGAAAATACAACATGAGACTTAACCCGACGAAGTGCACCTTCGCCGCAGAAGCCGGAAAATTCTTAGGCTTCATGCTGACTCAAAGGGGCATCGAAGCGAATCCGGACAAATGCCAAGCGATACTCAATATGAAGAGTCCGACGTGTGTCAAGGAAGTACAACAACTGAATGGAAGGCTAGCCGCCCTATCAAGGTTCTTGGCGGGATCAGCAATAAGGTCACTACCTCTCTACTCACTCCTAAAGAAAGGGAAACCCTTCTCATGGACCCCGGAGTGCGAAAAAGCCTTTCAAGAATTCAAGGAATTCCTCGGGCAGCCACCAATCCTAACCCGACCTTTAAAAGGAGAAGAGCTCGTACTATACCTCTCGGTTGGACATCGGGCAGTCGCTTCAGCATTAATACGAGAAAATGACCAAGGACAACACCCCATATACTTTGTAAGCAAGGCACTACAAGGGGCCGAATTAAACTATCAGAAGATAGAAAAATTCGCCTACGCCCTAGTGTTCACAGCTCGGAGGCTCCGTCCCTACTTTCAAGCCCATACCATCAAAGTCCGGACAAACCAACCCATGAGACACATCCTCCAAAAAACAGACCTAGCAGGACGAATACTGCAATGGGCGGTGGAACTGTCCGAGTTCGACCTCCACTATGAAACCCGGACTACCATAAAATCCCAGTATCTAGCCGACTTCATCGCAGAATACACTGAGACCCCTGGAACCCCACTCTCGTGGAACCTGTATGTCGACGGGTCCTCAAACAAAACAGGAAGCGGAGCCGGGGTTATACTCGAAAGCGACCAAGGAACGCGGATAGAACTATCCCTAAAATTCGAGTTCCAGGCTTCGAACAACCAAGCCGAATACGAAGCCCTACTAGCTGGTCTAAAGCTAGCCGGAGAGGTCGGAGACCAAAAAATCACGATCTTCAGCGACTCTCAGGTCGTCACATCACAAGTAAATGGAAGCTACCAGGCCAAAGACCCCACTATGAAAAAATACCTGGACCAAACACAGGCACAACTACGCCACTTTTCAGAAATACAGATCCAGCATATACCTCGGGAACAAAACGCCCGGGCAGACGCCCTCTCAAAGCTTGCCAGCACCAAGCCCGGAGGCAACAACAGAAGTCTCCTCCAGAAAACCTTACAATTCCCCTCCGTGCTAAGAGAGGAGGAAGCGCTAAACATATCCAACCAACAGCAAGGATGGATGACCCCCATACTCAACTACCTGAAGTCGGGAACTCTCCCCGCCGAAAAGAAGGAAGCTAGAAGACTCACAAAAGACGCCCAGAATTATACACTAATTCACGACATATTATACAGAAG
>NC_029777.3:29449763-29458847 GCF_000817695.3 Arachis duranensis
TTCCGACTAGCTTACGGGATGGAGGCAATGATTCCTATCGAAATAGATGAAGGGTCACCCAGAGTCATCTTCTACAACGAAGAAGGTAACCCACAGGCACAAAGGGAAGAACTCGACCTCCTCCCCGAGGTCCGAGAAAAAGCCCGGATCCGAGAAGAAGCCTTAAAACGGCGAACGGCCCTCAGATACAATCAGAAAGTAATAAAACGAAGCTTCTCAATTCACGACCTAATTCTGATCCGAAATGACATCGGAACACAAAAGTCGGGAGAAGGGAAGCTAGCTGCAAATTGGAAGGGACCCTATAAGGTAACAGAAGTCTTAGGAACAGGCTATTACAAAGTATCCGACCTAGAAGGCAATGAGCTGCCCAGGGCCTGGCACGCCTGTAATCTAAGACGATACTACAGCTAGAAAAATATAACCCGAGGTGTACTCTTTTTCCTACAAGGGTTTTTTAATGAGACACCCGGACAAGAAAAGCACCCGACCTAGCCAAGGGTAAACACTCTGTAAATATTCTTTCCTTTTAATACTAATCGAATTTTTCTCTTTTCCTTCTCCTTTTTCTTCCTCATCATGAAACAAATCCTGAAAAGTACCCCGCCAAGGCGCATTAATTTATGCTCGGCAAAACGCAAAAAATCATTGCCAAGAGACCACACAAGGTCGGCAAAGATAAAAGCGACGAGGTTCAGATTAATGTGAGAAGTTATAAAGCAACTCTGAAAAGGCTCAAAAAGCCAGATAAAAGAGATTACAAAAATAACTTAAAAGGCCGACCAACAACAAGGTCGGACCCAACAAAGGGAAGTACTCGACCGCCACCCCCGAGGTCCGAGAAAAAGCCCGGATCCGAGAAAGAAGCCTTAAAACGGCGAAAACAAAGATTTCGAGAACGCTTACTAAAAGGTTGCTATACAAAAACAACTAAAAAGTACAAGCGAAGAAACGAAATCAGAGGGAAGGGTAAAACAAAGTTAAAAAAGCGCTAGCTAAAAAGTTGTTATCCAAAAACAACTAAAAAGCATAAAGCGGAACTAAAAGTCAAAACGCGAACAAACACCACACAATAAGCTAAAAAGTTACTACAAGTAGCTAATAGCAAAAAAAGGTGTTCAAAGCATTAAACAGGTAGTAAAAACCGTCCAAAAAAGAGCCCACAGGCCGGGCAAAAAACCAAAGACAAAGGATTACAGGGACTCAAGATCCTTTCCGGTAGAAGGCTGCGAAGGAAGAACCATAGAAATCGGGACAGCCTTGACAGCACCGTCATCTCGGTTTGAAACCTCCACACCAGATTCCTCCTCGGCCAAAGGCGAAGTCGGGTCCGCAACCGGAGCTTTAGGGTCAGACACCGGAACCTCATCCTCGTTGGGAGCCGGAACAATCTTTCCCTCCACGACAACATTATCCGTACTGAATAAACTCAGATCCAGGTCAGGAGCAAGAACCCGGACCTGAGCCTTCAAATTTTCAAACATAGCATCCATACCCTTAGCCACATGTCCTTCTAGCTCGTAAAAATCATCCTGAGCGGATTGCAACCTCTCCTTTGTCTCCACAAGCTCAGCATATGTCCGAGTATAACTCTCCCTCGCCGCCTTCGCCATCTCCTCGGATGAACTCGCCGCCGCCACAGCCGCAGTAGCTTTAGCTTTCTCCTTCTCCAAAGACGCCTCCAGCTCAGCAATCCTAGCAGCCTTCAGCTCACTAATCCTCTCGAACTCGGACTGAGCCTTCTCAAGTCGGGAACTGGTCGCACCAATGGGGGATTTCTTGAACTCTCGGGCAATAGCGGCATGAAGACTAGCCATCCGGACACAGCTCCGCGCCATATACTGAAAATGGTGCTCCATAGACACATCATCAGTAGAAATAAAAGTCTGAGGGAGAATATGCTGTTCAACCCAACCAAGAGCATCAAAATCCTTATCATTAAAACCCGCAAACTCTTGAGAGGTCTTCTGCTTCTTGGGAGGAGGACCCGAGGACGAAGGAGGAGAAGAGTTACCGGGTCCAGAGGTCAGAGGATCCTGATTTATAGGTCGAAACTGGGGAGTCGGAATAGTCTTCGACCGAGTAGTGACACCCACAGTAGTCTTCTTCGGAGAAGATCGGACAGAAGCCTCCCCAGCCTCGATATTTCGAGCAGCCACAGACTTCTTCGTCCGACGAAGATACTTCATGGAATCCGCCTGAGAAGACATCGCTGCAAAAGTAAAAGAAAAGGATCACCAAGACAGAAATTCCACCAAAACAAAAACAAGCAAAGCCAAAATACTAAAAAAAGATGAATCTCGGAGAGGTCGGGAACTACCTAACTCGGAACGGAGAAGGCTTGGATCTCCCAACATTTTCTTCGTGTCCAAGTGAGGTGCCCGACCCCATAAACTGCTTACCACACCCACAAAAGCCTGTCAACACAAACAAGTAGGAAAAAAGAGAAATAGAGGGAGCAACGCCCAAGAACTGACACAAAAGTTGAAACAGCTTTAAAAACGCCCAAGAATTTGGATGGAGCTGCGTAGGAGCAAGATTACAAGACCACAACACCTCAGACTCCAGATCGGTAAAAGGAAGTCGGACGCCCAGCTTAGAGAAAAAACAATCATAAGCATAAAAGAAAAGCTTCTCGGAACTATCTAGGGGCGGGAAGCATACTCTCTCCTCAGAATCCGGGGCAACTAGTTCATAATCCCTCTCAGACTCTCTATTTTCACATATGCTACAATGCCTACGGAACCTAACTAAGTACTCAGAATCTACCACGGTAGGAACTCTTAGAGGAAGAGGGTCTACCCAATCAAGACCACATGGAATTTTAGTCGACATCGCTTGAAGAACCTTTCGAGACATAAAATTCTTACCTACAAAGAAGAATACAACAGCAGACAAAAAATCACATAAAGAAGACAACGAAAACCCATTCAGCAAAGCAAGAAGAAAAGTGGGGCAACACAGAACAAAATACCAGGGAACAAAAAAGAGCCCCCCCATATAAAAACAACAGCAATGGCGGCACCTCTTTTGGGGCAACCCAGGCATAAAGAAAAAGAACAGAAGCATATGATCACAAAGAGAAACATGGGAACAAACCTGGAAGAAGAAACGAAGACGAAGAGCTCCGAAGCAAGGAGAACGAAACGACGGCACAGAGGAAACCCCGGAAAGACACACAGAAAGATTCGGGAATGCAGAACAAAGAGAAAGAAGAAGCGGCGCTCGTAAAAGCATAAGAAAAACAAACGCGGAAAGGAGGAAAGGGGCAATAAATAAAGCCTTCACAAGAGCCCGAACGGAAATCGAGGAAAAACGGTAAAATGCAATAAATGCAGGAACGACCATTTTTGAATTTTGAAAAACAGACTACTATGCCCGAGCACGACCTCCCAAAAAGGACGAACTCGGGCAGGGGCACTGTTCATACCCTGACTGGGGTCCTCCAACTCGGCAAATTCGCAAGAGGTCCGACCTTGTCCTCAAGCTCACACCTAAAGGTCGGACCTCGGACAAAGAGCAAGGAAGGCCCATCAAAAGGAATGAAGCCCAAACCTAAAAGGCCGAAAAGGCCTAGAAAAGGCGGTTCCACAAAGATAGAGATAAAACTCCCAAAAGATAAGATAAGAATATCTTATCCAGGGAAGATCACTGCCAACTACTATAAATACACTGGAGCACCCAGGTATGGCATTCATCCCACATCTACACATATCTGCTTGGACCCATGCTAACTTAAGCATCGGAGTGTCATTGCAGGTACAAACACCAACCATTCTGCATATCAAGCTCGGGTCACTGAACCCCCCACCTCGGGCCTTTCCAGACGACCGAGCTACACGTTTCAGGCAAACCCTCGGAACAGATACCATTCTGGGTATTAAACGCAAGAATGGGCACCATTCTGGGCGTTTAACGCCAGAGTTGCAGCATCCTAGGCATTTAGAAAAACGCCCAATGACAAAGGATTCCTGGCGTTTAACGCCAGCCAGGGCTGGGCGTTAAACGCTCAAATTGGCCAATAAATAGGCGTTAAATGCCAGAATGGATACCATTCTTAGATGCATCAACAAAAATTCAAATTTAACTTCTTTATATCTTTTCCATATCTTTTGAATTTTAAAATCTCATTTTTTTCATATCATGATTCATCTTTTCCAAATCATATCTTTCTATCATATCTTTTTCAAAATTTTCAACACCCACCCCATCCCTTTTAAATACACATTCGGCCATCCCCATACCTCCACCATTCGAATCTGTCTCCCCCTCTATTCTTCTTCTTTCCTTTCTTTTGCTTGAGGACAAGCAAACCTCTAAGTTTGGTGTGTTTTTTCGTGATCACTGAGCAAAACCTCACCAAGATCATGGCCCCTAAAGGAAAACAAACCACTTTAAGAGGCAAGAAAGAGAATAATCCAAAACCACTTTAGAATCAAGAGAGGTTCTTAACTAAAGAACATGCAGACTATTACCACAAAATAATGGGTTTGAGGTCAGTGATCTCGGAAGTTAAGTTCGATCTGAAAGAAGACGAATATCCGGAGATCCAAGAACAGATTCGAAACAGAGGTTGGGAAATCCAAGCTAATCTTGAGATAAAAGGGGGAAGAAACATGGTCCAGGAATTCTACTCAAATCTGTGGCTAACAGATAAACAGAGAATGATGGGAACAACCTTCCATACCTTTCGAACTATGGTCAGAGGGAAGACTATTTACTTCCACCTTGACCAAACAAGAGAGGTCTTAAAACTGCCTCAACTACAAGATAATCCAGAATCCTTTAATAGGAAAATGGTGAGAGTAGATAAGCGTTTGGACCAAGTTCTAGAGGACATATGCCTCCCTGGAACTAAGTGGATAACCAACCCAAAAGGTGTCCCAAACCAACTCAAGAGAGGAGATCTCAAACCAGTCGCTAGGGGCTAATTGGACTTCATTGGGCATTCTATACTGCCCACTAGCAACCGCACTGAGGTCACTGTCAGAAGAGTAGTGATGATTCATTGCATTATGCTGGGAAACAAAGTGGAGATTCATTATCTGATTTCTTGTCAGATTTACACAATTGCAAATAAGAACTCCACTGAAGCCAAATTGGCTTACCCAAGTTTAATCTCTCTGCTATGTAAAGATGCTGGGGTAAAAATGGGAGTGGATGAGTTTATCTCAGTCGAGCATCCAATCACCAAAAAGTCAATGGAGGGACAACAAGTGTACGACAACTCCATCAAGAGGAGGGCGCAGGAATTCCTCCCAGAAATCCCTCAAATTGACTACTGGGCCCACCTAGAAGCATCTATCACCAAGCTACAAGAAGCTATGGATCAACTTAAAGAAGAACAGCAAAATCAAAATAGCATGCTTTGCAAACTACTTAAGGAACAAGAAAAGTAAGGGCGTGAGCTACAAGAGCTGAAGCACCAGAAGCTCTCCCTTGAGGGACCAGACATCCCACAGATTGAAGGAGCATCCATCTCCCAAAATAAAGGTTGTTGAGTCCTAATCTTAAACCTGTGATAACTTTTATTATTAGAAACCTATCTTATGAATTACATAAGTATTAGTAATTAGGGTCTTTATTTTTATTTTTATTTTTATCATCTCCAAGAAGCTATAATTTATTCTTCTCATCGTCACTAAACATGAATAAAATAGTAAATTTTCTTTAGAATAAGGAGGCAATTATTTCAAGTTTTCAACAAGAAAAATTCTAATTATTTTTATTTGGTGGCAACACTTTTGTCTTCTGAATGAATGCTTGAACAGTGCATATTTTTTATAGTAAAGTTTATGAATATTAAAATTGTTGGCTCTTGAAAGAATCATGAAAAGAAAGAGAAATGTTAATGATAATCTGAAAAATCATAAAATTGATTCTTGAAGCAAGAAAAAGCAGTGAAAAATACAAAGCTTGCAAAAAAACAAAAAATAAAGAAAAAGCAAGTAGAAAAAGCCAATAGCCCTTTAAACCAAAAGACAAGGGTAAAAAGGATCCAAAGCTTTGAGCATTAATGGATAGGAGGGCTCAAAGAAATAAAATATTGGCTTAAGCAGCTAAATCAAGCTGTCCCTAACCATGTGCTTGTGTCATGAAGGTCCAAGTGAAACGCTTGAGAGTGAGTGGTTAAAGTCGTAATCCAAAGCAAAAGAGTGTGCCTAAGAACTCTGGGCACCTCTAACTGGGGACTCTAGCAAAGCTGAGTCACAATCTGAAAGGTTCACCCAGTTATGTGTGTGTGGCATTTATGTATCCTGTGGTATTACTGGAAAACAAAATGCTTGGGGTCACAGCCAAGACTCATAAAGTAGATGTGTTCAAGAATCAACATATTAAACTAGGAGAATCAATAACACTATCTGAATTCTAAGTCCTTATAGATGCCAATTATTCTGAGCTTCAAAGGATAAATTGAGATGCCAAAACTGTTCAGGAGCAAAAAGCTACTAGCCACGCTCATCTAATTATAATCTGAGCTTCACTTAAAACTCTGAGATGTATAACCTCTTGATTTTCTTTCTACCGTATTTTATTTATCTACTTGCTTGAGGCAAGCAACAGTTTAAGTTTGTTGTTGTGATGAGCGGATATTTTATACGCTTTTTGGTGGTATTTTCATCTAGTTTTTAGTATGCTTTAGTTACTTTTTAGTATATTTTTATTAGTTTTTATGAAAAAATTACATTTCTGCACTTTACTATGACTTTGTGTATTTTTCTGTGATTTCAGGTATTTTCTGGCTGAAATTGAGGGACTTGAGCAAAAATCTAATTTAGAGGCTGAAAAAGGACTGCAGATGCTGTTGGATTCTGGCACTCTTGCACGCGAAATGGATTTCAAATTGGCGCGCTCTTAATTGCGTTGGAAAGAAGACATCTTGGGCTTTCCAGCAATGTATAATAGTACATACTTTGCCCGATATTTGATAGTGCAAACTGGCGTTTAAACGCCAGCTTTTTATCCTTTTCTGGCATTAAATGCCAGAACTGGCATAAAAGTTGGAGTTAAACGCCCAAACTAGCACCAAGGCCGGCGTTTAACGCCAAAAATAGCCTATGCATGTGAAAGCTTCAATGCTCAACCCAAACACATACCAAGTAGGCCCCAGAAGTAGATTTCTATACTATTTATCTTAGTTTACTCATTTTCTGTAAACCTAGGTTACTAGTTTAGTATAAAAAATACTTTTAGATATTCATTTTATACCTCATGACATTTTACATCTGAATTTGTATCTTCTGCGGCATGAGTCTCTAAACCCCATGGTTAGGGGTGAGGAGCACTGCTGTGTCTCGATGGATTAATGCAATTATTTCTGTTTTCCATTCAATCACGCTTGTTTCTATTCTAAGATATTCATTCGCACTTCAACATGATGAATGTGATGATCCGTGACACTCATCACCATTCTCAACTTATGAATACGTGCCTGACAACCACTTCCGTTCTACCTTAGATTGAGTGTGTATCTCTTGGGTTCCTGGTTCACGAGTTTGATTGCCTCTCCTGACAACAGAGTGTTCAAATCCGTGGAACCAGAGTCTTCGTGGTATAAGTGATGAGCGGATAATTTATACGCTTTTTGGCATTGTTTTTAGTATGTTTTTAGTATATTTTAGTTAGTTTTTATTATATTTTTATTAGTTTTTATTTAAAATTCACTTTTCTGGACTTTACTATGAGTTTGTGTGTTTTTCTATGATTTCAGGTATTTTCTGGCTGAAATTGAGGGTCCTGAGCAAAAATCTGATTCAGAGGCTGAAAAGGACTGCAGATGCTGTTGGATTCTGACCTCCCTGCACTCGAAGTAGATTTTCTGGAGTTACAGAAGCCCAATTGGCACGCTCTCAACTGTGTTGGAAAGTAGATATCTTGGGCTTTCCAGCAATGTATAATAGTCCATACTTTTCCCGAGATTTGATGGCCCAAACCGGCGTTGCAAATCAGCTTCAGAATTCCCAGTGTTTAACGCCGGAACTGGCATAAAAATTGGAGTTAAACGCCCAAACTGGCATAAAAGCTGGCGTTTAACTCCAGAAAAAGTCTCTACACATGAAAGCTTCAATGCTCAGCCCAAGCACACACTAAGTGGACCCTGGAAGTGGATTTTTACGTCATTTTACTCATTTCTGTATACCCTACGTTACTAGTTCACTATTAATAGGACCTTTTGATATTGTATCTGGACCTCATGACACATTACACGTTTCTATTTTGTATCTTCTACGGCATGAGTCTTTAAACCCCATGGTTGGGGGTGAGGAGCTCTGCTGTGTCTTGATGGATTAATGCAATTACTACTGTTTTTCATTCAAACATGCTTGCTTCTATTCCAAGATATCACTTGTTCCTAAACCTGATGAATGTGATGATCCGTGACACTCATCATCATTCTCACCTATGAACGTGTGCCTGACAACCACCTTTGTTCTACCTTAGATTGAGCAGATATCTCTTGGATTCCTTAATCAGAATCTTCGTGGTATAAGCTAGAATTAATGGCGGCATTCAAGAGAATCCGGAAGGTCTAAACCTTGTCTGTGGTATTCTGAGTAGGATTCAAGGATTGAATAACTGTGACGAGCTTCAAACTCCTGAGGGCTGGGCATTAGTGACAGACGCAAAAGAATCACTGGATTCTATTCCAACCCGATTGAGAACCGACAGATGATTAGCCGTGCTGTGACAGAGCGCGTTGAACATTTTCACTGAGAGGATGGGAGGTAGCCATTGGCAACGGTAAAACCCTACATACAGCTTGCCATGGAAGGAGTCCTGCGTGCTTGAAGAAGAAGACAGTAGGAAAGCAGAAATTCAGAGGATAGAGCATCTCCAAAACCTTAACCTGTTCTCCATTACTGGAAAACAAGTACTTAGTTGTTCATGTTCTTTTACTTTTTACAATCAACCATAATAATTATTGATAACCTGACTAAGAGTTACAAGATAACCATAGCTTGCTTCAAGCCGACAATCTCCGTGGGATCGACCCTTACTCATGTAAGGTATTACTTGGACGACCCAATGCACTTGCTGGTTAGTTGTGCGGAATTGCAAAAGTGTGATTGCAATTTCGTGCAC
>NC_029777.3:29458940-29461424 GCF_000817695.3 Arachis duranensis
TTTTATTTTTTTGTTGGTTTAGAGTCTTTTATTTGAGTTTAGTTTCATATTTTAAGTTTGGTGTCAATTGCATGCGTTTGTTTTCTTTTATTTTTCGAATTTGCATATCCTTAGTCCTGTCTTGATGCTTAAAAATTCTAAGTTTGGTGTCTTCTTTGTGTTTTCCTTTAAGTTTTCAAAAATTTGTGTCTGATTTTCTAAAAATTTTAAGTTTGGTGTCATTTTGTTGTTTTTCTCTTTCCTCATTTCAAAAGAAAAAATCAAATCTCTTTTAAAATAATTTTCAATCACATCTTTTCAATTGCTAATTCCAAAATCTTTTTAATTAACTAATTGATTTAGTCTTCAATTTGCTTTGATCTTATTTTCTTTTAGTTTTCGAAAATTTATTTTATTTTCCTTTTGTTTTATTTTATTTTTTTTCGGTCAACTAAAAAAAAATTTTAGTTTACTTGTGAATTCATATCATATTCCCTTTCTCTATCATGGACCTAAGTGGAATTGAGCAGTCCAGAAGGACTCTGGGGTCATATGCTAACCCCATTACAGCTGCATATGGGAGTAGCATCTGTATACCTCCCATTAAAGCAAGCAGCTTTGAGCTAAATCCTCAACTCATTATCATAGTGCAGCAAAATTGCCAGTATTCCGGTCTTCCACAGGAAGAGCCTACTGAGTTTCTGGCACAATTCTTACAAATTGCTGACACAGTACGTGATAAAGAGGTGGATCAGGATGTCTACAGACTATTACTGTTTCCATTTGCTGTAAAAGATCAAGCTAAGAGGTGGTTGAATAACCAACCTACAGCAAGCATAAAGACATGGAAACAGTTATCAGACAAATTCCTGAATCAATTTTACCCTCCAAAAAGGATGACACAGCTATGGCTGGACATCCAAGGCTTTAAACAAGAGGATAATGAATCCCTTTATAATGCCTGGGAGAGGTATAGAGGTATGTTAAGAAAATGCCCCTCTGAAATGTTTTCAGAGTGGGTACAGTTAGACATCTTCTACTATGGGCTTACAGAAAAAGCTTAGATGTCTCTAGACCACTCATCTGGTGGATCTATACATATGAGGAAGACGATTGAAGAGGCTCAAGAGTTTATAGACACTGTTGCTAGAAATCAATATTTGTACTCTAGCAATGAGTTCTATACAAAAGAAGAAGTTATGGCAGCAGCCACTGATCCTAATCCTCAAGAACAGATTGTTGAGCTTAATTAGCAATTACACCTGATGATAAAACAGTTAGCAGAATTTAAAGAGATGCTCCAAGAGACTAAAATTACTAACAAGAACATAGAATCACAGTTGAATCAGGCAAAACAGCAGTTATCTAAACAGATAACAGAAGAATGCCAAGCAGTTCAACTGAGGAGTGGGAAGACATTAAATAACACTGCTCAAAGTAGCAAGAAGCCAATAAAGGAACAATTGATAGAGGATAACCAAACCACTGTCCAAAATCCCTCTGAGGATAGTAAGAGCCCAGAGAGGAATACTCTTGGCGTCTAAACGCCAGAAAAGGGGGAAAAGCTAGCGTTAAACGCCCATTCCCTGCCCAGTTCTGGCGTTCAAACGCCAGAAAAGGGGGAAAAGTTGGCGTTAAACGCCCATTCTTCACCCAATCCTGGCGTTCAAACGCCAATGGGGAATCAGACACCTGAGAGTGCTGATAGTAACCCCTCTAAAAAGGCTTCTCCAACCACCTCTGTGAGGAATAAACCTGCAGCAACTAAGGTTGATGAATATAAAGCCAAGATGCCTTATCCTCAGAAACTCCACCAAACAGAACAGGATAAGCAATTTGCCCGCTTTGCAGACTATTTAAGGACTCTTGAAATAAAGATTTCATTTGCAGAGGCACTTGAGCAAATACATTCTTATGCTAAGTTCATGAAAGAGATCTTAAGTCATAAGAAGGATTGGAGGGAAACTGAAAAAGTGTTTCTCACTGAAAAATGCAGTGCAGTCATTCTGAAAAGCTTACCAGAAAAGCTTCAAGATCCAAGAAGCTTTATGATACCATGCACATTAGAAGGTGCTTGCACCAAGACAGCCCTGTGTGACCTTGGAGCAAGTATCAATCTAATACCCGCATCCACTATCAAAAAGATTGGGTTGACTGAAGAAGTCAAACCAACCCGGATATGCCTCCAACTTGCTGATGGCTCCATTAAATATCCATCAGGCATAATTGAGGACATGATTGTCAAGGTTGGGCCATTCGCCTTTCCAACTGACTTTGTAGTGCTGGAAATAGAGGAGCACAAGAGTGCAATTCTCATTCTAGGAAGACCTTTCCTAGCCACTGGACGAACTCTCATTGATGTACAAAAAGGGGAAGTAACCCTGAGAGTCAATGAGGATGAGTTCAAGTTGAATGCTGTAAAAGCTATGCAGCATCCAGACACATCGAATGACTGCATGGGCGCTGACATTATTGACTCTTTGGTGGAAGAGATCAATATGACTG
>NC_029777.3:29461591-29462326 GCF_000817695.3 Arachis duranensis
CCTCCCAAACCTGAACTCAAACCACTACCACCATCCCTGAAATATGCATTTCTGGGAGAGGGTGGTACCTTTCCTGTAATTATAAGCTCTGCTTTAAATCCACAGGAAGAGGAAGCACTGATTCAAGTGCTAAGAACACACAAGACAGCTCTTGGGTGGTCCATAAGTGATCTCAAGGGCATTAACCCAGCAAGATGCATGCACAAGATCCTATTGGAGGATAATGCGAAACCAGTGGTCCAACCACAAAGGCGGCTAAATCCAGCCATGAAGGAGGTGGTGCAGAAAGAGGTCACTAAATTACTAGAGGCTGGGATTATTTATCCTATTTCTGATAGCCCATGGGTGAGCCCTGTCCAAGTTGTCCCCAAGAAGGGAGGCATGACAGTGGTTCATAATGAAAAAAATGAACTGGTTCCTACAAGAACAGTCACAGGGTGGCGTATGTGTATTGACTACAGAAGGCTCAATACAGCTACCAGAAAGGATCATTTTCCTTTACCATTCATAGACCAAATGCTAGAAAGACTAGCTGGTCATGATTATTACTATTTTTTGGATGGCTATTCAGGTTACAACCAAATTACAGTAGATCCTCAAGACCAAGAGAAAACAGCATTTACTTGCCCTTCTGGCATGTTTGCCTACAGAAGGATGCCTTTTGGTCTGTGCAATGCACCTGCAAACTTTCAGAGGTGCATGCTCTCTATCTTCTCAGATATGGTAGAGAAATTT
>NC_029777.3:29462536-29463579 GCF_000817695.3 Arachis duranensis
CAGGCATTTGAAACCCTGAAAGCTAAGCTGGTCACAGCACCAGTCATCTCTGCACCAGACTGGACATTGCCATTCGAACTAATGTGTGATGTCAGTGACCATGCCATTGGTGTAGTGTTGGGACAGAGGCATAACAAGCTTCTGCATGTCATTTATTACGCCAGCCGTGTTCTAAATGATGCACAGAAGAATTACACAACCACAGAAAAAGAGTTACTTGCAGTGGTCTATGCCATTGACAAGTTTAGATCCTATCTAGTAGGATCAAATGTGATTGTGTACACTGACCATGCTGCTCTTAAGTACTTACTCACAAAGCAGGATTCAAAACCCAAGCTTATAAGATGGGTGTTGCTTCTGCAAGAGTTTGATATAGAAATAAGAGACAGAAAAGGGACAGAGAACCAAGTAGCTGATCATTTGTCCCGAATAGAACCAGTAGCTGGAGCGTCCCTCCCTTCTACTGAGATCTTTGAGACTTTCCCAGATGAGCAACTCTTTGCCTTTCAGGAAGCTCCATGGTTTGCAGATATTGTAAATTAAAAAGCTGTGAGGTTCATACCCCAGGAGTACAGCAGGGCGCAAAGAAAGAAATTAATTTCAGATGCCAAGTACTACCTGTGGGATGAGCCATATCTCTTTAAGAGATGTGCAGACGGAATGATCCGCAGATGTGTACCCAGAGAGGAAGCACAAA
The DNA here is from genome assembly GCF_000817695.3 of Arachis duranensis. Classification (NCBI taxonomy): domain Eukaryota; kingdom Viridiplantae; phylum Streptophyta; class Magnoliopsida; order Fabales; family Fabaceae; genus Arachis; species Arachis duranensis. The sequence continues at coordinate 29,463,234 of NC_029777.3, forward strand.
GGATCCTATGGCACTGCCATGGATCACAGTATGGGGGACATTTTGGAAGTGAGTGAACAGCCACTAAGGTCTTCCAATGTGGCTTCTACTGGCCTACTCTCTATAGAGATGCCCGAGAGTTTGTGCGTAACTGTGACAGCTGCCAAAGAGCTGGTAACTTACCTCATGGATACACCATGCCTCAACAAGGGATCTTAGAGATTGAATTGTTTGATGTATGGGGGATTGACTTCATGGGTCCGTTCCCACCATCATACTCAAACACTTACATTCTAGTGGCAGTGGACTATGTATCTAAGTGGGTAGAAGCAATTGCTACACCCACTAATGATACCAAGACCGTGCT
>NC_029777.3:29463685-29466654 GCF_000817695.3 Arachis duranensis
GTACTCATTTCTGTAATAAACAGCTTTACTCTGCTATGGTCCGATATGAAATTAGCCACAAGGTGGCAACCCCGTATCATCCACAGACAAATGGGCAAGTTGAAGTCTCTAACAGAGAGCTAAAAAGAATCCTAGAACGGACTGTAATTGCCCGTAGAAAGGATTGGGCAAAGAGCTTGGATGATGCTCTGTGGGCATACAGAACAGCATTCAAGACTCCAATAGGAACCTCTCCATACCAACATGTGTATGGCAAGGCCTGTCATCTGCCCGTGGAACTGGAACATAAAGCCTACTGGGCAACCAGATTCCTAAACCTGGATGCTATGTTAGCTGGTGAAAAAAGATTGCTCCAGCTAAATGAGCTAGATGAATTTAGACTCAGTGCCTTTGAAAATGCAAAGATTTATAAGGAAAAGGCAAAGAAGTGGCATGACAAGAAGTTGTCATCCAGAGTCTTTGAGCCAGGACAAAAAGTTCTGCTCTTCAATTCTAGGCTCAGATTGTTCCCAAGAAAACTTAAATCCCGGTGGAGGGGTACGTATGTGATTACAGGAGTGTCACCATATGGATATGTGGAGCTTCAGGATACTGATTCTGACAAAAAGTTCATTGTTAATGGACAGAGGATCAAGCATTATTTTGAAAGCAATTTTGAGCAAGAGTGCTCAAAACTGAGGCTTGAATGATCCTCAGTGAAGGTCCAGCTAAAGACAATAAAGAAGCACTTGCTGAGAGGCAACCCAGTCATTAGCAGGTTATCTATTTTGTTTAATCAAAGTTTGATATATATTCTCAAAGGGCAAATATCAAAATTGAAGGAATTCACAGAGTTACAGAAGGATTCAGCGCAAAAAGCAGAGAAAAAGAGCTTACTGGCGAAAAAACGCCAGTAAGGGGTATTTTGGGCGTTAAACGCCAGAATGGGCACCATTCTGGGCGTTTAACGCCAGTAAAGGTGCCATTTTGGGCGTTAAATGCCAGAATGGGCACCATTCTGAGCGTTTAATGCCAGGTGGGCAGCATCTTGGGCGTTTAGCAAAACGCCCAGTGATGAAGGGGACTCTGGCGTTTAACGCCAGCCAGGGTACGTGGCTGGGCGTTAAACGCCCACAATGGCCAGCATTTGGGCGTTAAACGCCAGAATGGATACCATTCTGGGCGTTTAACGCCAGAAAGGTGGGGGACGGAGATTTCATTTTCTAATCAAAATTTTTTCAAACTTTCCTGTTTTGATCCATAATTTTCTACATAAACACATTTCAAACTTTCATCATTCACCTTCAAATTTTCAAAAATTAAATTCATTCTTCAAATCTCTCTCAAATCCTTCCCAAATCTTCTTCAAAAACTCAAATTTTTCTCAAATTCTTTCCATATCTTCTCAAATCTCCTTCAAAATTTTCGAAATCTCTCCCCCTCCCTTATAAATACACGTTCGGCCACCCCTTTCTCCCTACCATTCGAATTTGTTCTCCTCCTCTCTCCCCTCTTTCCTTTCTTTTGCTTGATGACAAGCAAACCTCTAAGTTTGGTGTGCTTTTCCGTGATCACTAAGCCAAGATTCATCAAGATCATGGCTCCTACGGGAAAACAAACCAATTTAAGAGGCAAGAAAGAGAATAATCCAAAGAGTCTTTGGAATCAAGAGAAGTTCTTAACCAAAGAACATGAAGACCATTATCACAAAATAATGGGTCTGAGGTCAGTGATCCCGGAAGTCAAATTCGATCTAAAAGAAGATGAATATCCGAGGATTCAAGAGCAAATTCGAAATAGAGGATGGGAAGTTCTAACCAATCCTGACATAAAGGTTGGAAGAAATATGGTTCAGGAATTCTACTCAAATCTGTGGCTGACAGATAAGCAGAGAATGACTGGAACTGCTTTCCATACTTACAGAACCATGGTCAGAGGGAAAGTTATCTACTTCCATCTGGACAAAATAAAAGAGGTCTTCAAATTGCCTCAACTGCAAGATGATCTTGAATCCTTTAATAGGAGAATGGTGAGAGCAGATAAGGGGTTGGATCAAGTTCTAGAGGACATTTGCCTCCCAGAAACTAAGTGGATAACCAATTCAAAAGGTGTCCCAAACCAACTCAAGAGGGGAGACCTCAAACCAATTGCAAGAGGCTGGCTAGACTTTATTGGGCGTTCCATATTGCCCACTAGCAACCGTTCTGAGGTCACTATCAAGAGAGCAGTGATGATTCATTGCATTATGCTTGGAAGAGAAGTGGAGGTTCATCATCTGATTGCTTGTGAGATCTACACAATTGTAAGCAAGAATTCCACTGAAGCCAAACTGGCTTACCCAAGCTTGATCTCCTTGCTCTGTAAAGAGGCTGGGGTGAAGATGGGAGTAGATGAATTCATACCAATTGAACATCCAATCACCAAGAAGTCAATGGAAGGACAAATACAAGACAACTCTATCAAAAAGAGGGCGCAGGAGTTCCTCCCTAAATTTCCTGAAATTGACTACTGGGCCAGCCTAGAAGCATCTATCACTAAGTTGCAAGAAACTATGGAACAACTTAAGGAAGAACAGCAGAATCAGAACTGCATGCTCTGCAAATTGCTGAAGAAACAAGAAAAGCAGGGGCGTGAACTTCAAGAGTTGAAACGCCAAAAGTTCTCCCCTCAAGTTGAGGGAGCATCCACTTCTCAAAATCAAGGTTGTTGAGTCCTAACTCTGTGATAACCTCTATCATTAGGAGCCTGTTTGAATTTTTTCTATTACTATTAGTCTTATCTTATATCTATTTTTGAGTCTTGTTCTTAATTCATGATTAATAAAATTTAAGGTTCATGTCTTAAAGCTATGAATGTCCTATGAATCCATCACCTCTCTTAAATGAAAACTGCTTTAATCACAAAAGAACAAGAAGTACAGGATTTCAAATTCATCTCTGAAACTAGTTGAATTAGTTTGATGTGGTGACAATACTTTTTGTTTTCTGAAT
>NC_029777.3:29466732-29467027 GCF_000817695.3 Arachis duranensis
TTGAAAGAATGATGGTAAAGGAGAAATGTTATTGAGGATCTGAAAAATCATCAGATTGATTCTTGAAGCAAGAAAAAGCAGTGAATACAAAAAATTGCTAAAAAAAAGAAGAACGAAAAAAAAGAGAAAAAAAGAATAATAATAATAAAGTTGTGATCCAAGGCAAAAAGAGTGTGCTTAAGAACCCTGGACACCTCTAATTGGGGACTCTAGCAAAGCTGGGTCACAATCTGAAAAGGTTCACCCAATTATGTGTCTGTGGCATGTATGTATCCGGTGGTAATACTAGAAAACA
>NC_029777.3:29467100-29467405 GCF_000817695.3 Arachis duranensis
TATGTTCAAGAATCATCATACTTAACTAGGAGAATCAATAACACTATCTGAGTTCTGAGTTCCTATGGATGCCAATCATTCTAGACTTCAAAGGATAAAGTGAGATGCCAAAACTGTTCAGAAGCAAAAAGCTACTAGTCCCGCTCATCTAATTGGAGCTAAGTTTCTTTGTTATTTTGGAGTCTATAGTATATTCTCTTCTTTTTATTCTATCTTGATTTTCAGTTGCTTGGGGACAAGCAATAATTTAAGTTTGGTGTTGTGATGAGCGGATAATTTATACGCTTTTTGGCACTGTTTTTAGT
>NC_029777.3:29467556-29482846 GCF_000817695.3 Arachis duranensis
GTTTTTCTGTGATTTCAGGTATTTTCTGGCTGAAATTGAGGGTCCTGAGCAAAAATCTGATTCAGAGGCTGAAAAGGACTGCAGATGCTGTTGGATTTTGACCTCCCTGGACTCGAAGTGGATTTTCTGGAGCTACAGAAGCCCAATTGGCGCGCTCTCAACGGTGTTGGAAAGTAGATATCCTAGGATTTCTAGCAATGTATAATAGTCCATACTTTTCCAGAGATTTGATGGCCCAAACCGGCGTTGCAAATCAGCTTCAGAATTCCCAACGTTTAACACCGGAACTGGCATAAAAATTGGAGTTAAACGCCCAAACTGGCATAAAAGCTGGTGTTTAACTCCAGAAAAAGTCTCTACACATGAAAGCTTCAATGCTCAGCCCAAGCACACACTAAGTGGACCCCGGAAGTGGATTTTTACGTCATTTTACTCATTTCTGTATACCCTAGGTTACTAGTTCACTATTAATAGGACCTTTTGATATTGTATCTGGACCTCATGACACATTACACGTTTCTCATTGTATCTTCTACGGCATGAGTCTCTAAACCCCATGGTTGGGGGTGAGGAGCTCTACTGTGTCTTGATGGATTAATGCAATTACTACTGTTTTTCATTCAAACATGCTTGCTTCTATTCCAAGATATCACTTGTTCCTAAACCTGATGAATGTGATGATCCGTGACACTCATCATCATTCTCACCTATGAACGTGTGCCTGACAACCACCTCCGTTCTACCTTAGATTGAGCAGATATCTCTTGGATTCCTTAATCAGAATCTTCGTGGTATAAGCTAGAATTGATGGCGGCATTCAAGAGAATTCAGAAGGTCTAAACCTTGTCTGTGGTATTCTGAGTAGGATTCAAGGATTGAATGACTGTGACGAGCTTCAAACTCATGAGGGCATGACTGTGACGAGCTTCAAACTCCTGAAGGCTGGGCGTTAGTGACAGACATTAAAGAATCACTGGATTCTATTCCAACCTGATTGAGAACCGACAGATGGATAGCCTTGCCGTGACAGGGTGCGTTGAACATTTTCACTGAGAGGATGGGAGGTAGCCATTGACAACGGTGAAACCCTACATACAGCTTGCGATGGAAGGAGTCTTGCGTGCTTGAAGAAGAAGACAGTAGGAAAGCAGAGATTCAAAAGATAGAGCATCTCCAAAACCTCAACCTGTTCTCTATTACTGCAAAACAAGTACTTATTTCATGTTCTTTTACTTTTTACAATCAATCCTGATAATTATTGATATCCTGACTAAGAGTTACAAGATAACCATAGCTTGCTTCAAGCCGACAATCTCCGTGGGATCGACCCTTACTCACGTAAGGTATTACTTGGACGACCCAGTGCACTTGTTGGTTAGTTGTGCGGAATTGCAAAAGTGTGATTGCAATTTCGTGCACCAATAAGCTAGAATCAATTGGCAGCTCTCTTGATATCCAGAAAGTCTAAACCTTGTCTGTGGTATTCCGAGTAGGATCTGGGAAGGGGTGATTGTGATGAGCTTCAAACTCACAAATGCTGGGCTTAATGACAGTGTGCAAAAGGATCAATCGATCCTATTCCAGCACGAGTGAGAACCGACAGATGATTAGCCCTACGAAACCCATAGTTGGACCATTTTCACTGAAAGGACGGATGGTAGCCATTGACAATGGTGATCCACCAACATACAACTTACCATGGAAGGAGCCTTACGTGTGTGAAGAAGACAACAGTAGGAAAGCAGAGATTCAGAAGACAGAGCATCTCTAAAACCTCAACCTGTTCTCCATTACTGCATAAAAAGTATTATTCATTTCATGTTCTTTTGCTTTTTACAAACAAAACTCTTTTCATTATTAATCTCCTGACTAAGGTTTACAAGATAACCATAGATTGCTTCAAGCCGACAATCTCTGTGGGATCGACCCTTACTCACGTAAGGTATTACTTGGACGGCCCAATGCACTTGCTGGTTAGTTGTACGAGTTGTGAAAAGTGTGATTTACAATTTTATGCACCACTCACTAATTTGAATTAAAATTTTTTTGTTGAACTTGCTTGAGGAATTTATTTTAGAACATGGTTTTAGAGCTAAGAACACATAAGCATGTGAGTTTTGAGCCTAATTTTGTGGTTACATCATATAACCACTATTTTCATTCTTGTGTGTGTTATTCTCTTTCTATGATTGTAATCCTTGATTTGTTTGATTCTTTATATCCATTATTTTGTTTATGAATGCATTTATATTATTAAGGCCGTCATTTCAATAGCTCACTTACCCAAATAGCCTTACCTTTTATCTACCATTGTTAGCCAATTTTAAACCTATGTTAACCCCCCCTTTTTGTTCTTTATTGTAGCACATCACTACCCCTATGTGAAAATAATAAATATCCTCTAATTTGGATCTTTGATTAGCTTAGGCCAGTGAGGGTGTTCATTTAAGTGGGAGGGAAGTTTGGAAAGATTGGTAGAGGTGAAAGTGTGTTTTTGTAATTTTTATTGAAAATATTGGGAATTGGGTACATACTCATGCATTGAATATTTAAACCATATATATTGGTACCATTGTATATAATTCATCAAAAGAAAAAAAAGAAAAATAAAAGAAAAATAAATGAAAAGAATGTAGAAAAAAATGAAAAATAGAAAAATATAGTAATAGAAAAACAAAGCAATAAACAAGGGACAAAATGCCCCAAGGTGAAACCAATAATAACCAATGCATATGGGTTGTGAATTGAAAGAGAATGTATGAGTGTGTGAAAAAAGTGAATAAATGGGTAGTTAGGTTCATATTTGAATTGTATAGGTTGTTGGTTGTGTTAAGTGAGAGCTTAGGTTAATCAAAGATTCAAATTTCAAACTCACTTGGTCTTATATGCATCCTTAGCTTTACCCTAGCCCCATTACAACCTAAAGATAAGTCCTCATGATAAATGTATGCATGCATTGAATAATTGTTGATTGTTAGATGAAAAACAAATCTTGGAAAGCATGATTAGAGGAGAATTGAGTGAATCAACCCTATACACTTGACCGACTAGAGCGGATACACTTTCGGTGAGTGTTCGACGCTCAATTCCTTGTTCTTTGCTTTCACGAGCTTTCTTCTTGAAAGTTTTTTTACACTTCATTTTGATATTTAAATTAGTGGAGTTCATAAATCATCATATTACCTTCGCCCTACTTGTTCATATATGTTTTTGGAGGTTGATTCACTTGTAACCAAGTAGATAGAAGCATTTGCATTAGTTGCATCCAAGTAGGTAAGTTGCATTTCATAAGTCTCATTCTCCGATGTTCTTTGGACTTTTACTTTTTAGGATGAGGACATGCTTAGTTTAACTGTGGAAAGGTTTGATAAACCCCAATTTTAGGGTTTATCTTGTGTAGAATTTGGTGGGTTTTATCAATATTTTTCACACTTATTCATATAAATTACATGTTTTTGTGTTTCCTTCCTAATTATGCTTCATAGTTAAAACATGTTTCTTTAACATTAAAAATGCTAAATTTTAATCCTCTTCCAGTACCATTCGATGCTGTGATGTGTTTGTTAAGTGAATTCAGGATCTATAGGGCAGGAATGGCTTAGAAGATGGAAATGAAGCATGCAAAAGAGGAAGAAACAAGAAGAATGGTGATTTGGAGAAGTTGGTACCGACACGCACGCGTGACTGACGCGTACGCATGGCCTAGTGCAGCTTTGACTGACGTGCACGCATGGCCGACGTGAACGCGTGGCTTATGGAGTTAATCTGACGTGCACGCGTGACCGACGTGCACGCGTGACGTCCATGATGAATCTATAATTGATGATGATTTTTTGTTAGAATTGAATGGATTTTATCACATAAACTCGCACTTATTCCCTTGAATAGCATGCTTTTGAACTTTCCTCCCAAATTGTGCTTGATTATGAAAATATGCTCTTTTGTGCTTAGTTTGATCTATTTTTATTCTATTTGCCTTTCATTCGATGCCTTGTTGTGTTTGTGAGTGATTTCAGGTGTATAAGGTAGGAATGGGTTGGAGAAAATCGAAGAAGAGCTTGCAAAGTGGAGGAAACATGAAGAATCAAAGGAGGTGAGTGGTACACGAAATCGTGAGTTCACACTTCTCTCACAACTCCGTGCAGCTGACCAGCAAGTGCACTGGGTCGTCCAAGTAATACCTTACGTGAGTAAGGGTCGATCCCACGGAGATTGTCGGCTTGAAGCAAGCTATGGTCATCTTGTAAATCTCAGTTAGGCAGATTCAAATGGTCATGGGGTTTTAAGAATTAAAAGATGAATAAGACATAAAATAAGATAGAGATACTTATGTAATTCATTAGTGGGAATTTCAGATAAGCATATGAAGATGCTTTGTTCCCTCTGAACCTCTGCTTTCCTATTGTCCTCATCTAATCTTGCGTACTCCTTTCCATGGCAAGCTGTATGTAGGTGGATCACCATTGTCAATGGCTACTATCCATCATCTCAGTGAAAATGGTCCGACTACGGGTTACGTAGGGATAATCATCTGTCGGTTCTCGATCGTGTCGGAATAAGATCCATTGATCCTTTTACGCAGTGTCACTGCGCCCCACAGTCGCGAGTTTGAAGTGCGTCACAGTCATCCCATCCCAGATCCTACTCGGAATACCACAGACAAGGTTTAGACTTTTCGGATCTCAAGAATGCTGCCAATTGATTCTAGCTTATACCACGAAGACTCTGATCGCACGGAATGGAAGGCTCTGTTGTCAGGAGAGGCAACCATGCGTCATGAACCAGGAGGCCATGAGATACACACTTAAGCTATAGCATGTAGAACAGAAGTGGTTGTCAAGCACGCATTCATAAGGGAGAATGATGATGAGTGTCACGGATCATCACATACTTCAGGTTGAAGTGCGAGTGAATATCTTAGAATAAGAGTAAGCTTGAATTGAATTGAAGAACAATAGTAATTGCATTAATTCATGAGGGACAGCAGAGCTCCACACCTTAATCTATGAGGTGTAGAAACTCCACCGTTGAAAATACATAAGTGATAAAGGTCCAGGCATGGCCATGCTTCCCAAATAACATGAAACAATCGAAAAAGGGTTCAAGGACCTGATCCCAAGATCAAAAGATGAAAATACAATAGTAAAATGTTCTATTTATAATGAACTAGTAACCTAGGGTTTACAGAAATAAGTAAATGCTGTAGAAATCCACTTTCAGGGCCCACTTGGTGTGTGATTGGGCTGAGCATTGAAGCTTTCACGTGCATAGGCTTTTCTTGGAGTTAAATGCCAGCTCTAGTGCCAGTTTGGGCGTTTAACTCCAACTTTTATGCCAGTTTGGGTGTTTTACGCCAGAATTTTTATGCTGACTTGGAACGCCAGTTTGGGCCATCAAATCTCAGGCAAAGCATAAACTATTATACGTTGATGGAAAGCCCAAGATATCTACTTTCCAACACAATTGAGAGCGCGCCAATTGGGATTCTGTAGCTCCAGAAAATCTATTTCGCGTGCACGAGGGTCTGAATCCAACAGCATCTACAGTCCTTTTTCAGCCTCTGAATCAGATTTTTGCTCAAGTCCCTCAATTTCAGCCAGAAAATACCTGAAATCACAAAAAAACACACAAACTCATAGTAAAGTCTAGAAATGTGATTCTTGCATAAAACTAATAAAGATATACTAAAAAGTAACTAAAGCATTCTAAAAACTACCTAAAAATAATGCCAAAAAGCGTATAAATTATCCGCTCATCAGTGAGCTCAGAGACGTGTGCATGCGCACAGCCTCTTGTGCGTTCGCACAGGAGCCTAAGCAGAGCGTGTGAATCAATTCAAGCTTGTTGCGCGTCCCACCAAGCATCGCCTAGTATGCGTGCGCACAGATACTCGTGCGTACGCACAAGAGGGAATTTTCGCAAAGTGTGCAGAAGCACACGCCTGTTTGTCCGCACAGGTGTCCGCGCATGACTTCATTAGAAAGGCACGTGAATCGTGATTTGGGGGGCTTTGGAGGCCCATTTCTGAAGACTTCTATCTCATATTGGAGGAAAAATGAAGGAAATAACATAGCATAGCATTAGTATAGTTTAGGAGTAGAATAAAAGGTTTTTAGCTTTAGTTTTCTCTAAGTTTTTCTCATCTTCTTCATTAGGGTTTTATTAGGGTTTTACATTCCAAGTGCTATTTCCATTTTTGATCATTGGATTTTGCTAATCTCATTGTAAGTATTCTCTTGTTATTACTCTTTATAGTTACAGTGTCATTACTCTTTCTTCTCATTCAAGTTATAGTTCAATTTTACTTCTCTTTTGCAATTTCACTTTCTTGTTGATGAGTTTGATGTTTGGTGTTTGTTTTATGCTTTCTTATGCTATCTTTGTTGACTGAGATCAATTGTTGCTTTTAATTTCAAGTCTTTTCTTATTTTTCTCATGTTTAAGCTTTTTGCCCACCAAGTGTTTGACAAAATGTCAAACATGGTTTTTGGCTAAATTTTCTCTCTTGGCTTGGGTAAAGTGAGCACTTGGGTTCCTAGAATTGGAATGTCCAAAATTTAGTGTCAATTCTTGGGTTGTTAATTGTCCTTGTTCCAACTAACGCTAAGTTGTTGCTAAGGCAATTAGCAAGCAATTTAGGATTTGTGGTTTAAGAACACTTATGCTCATTTAACTTACCTTCCGATGCGAGGGTTGATCAAGTGAGACTAATCCATCATACATTGCTATGTTAATCTCTTTTATACTTTACTTGTTTATATTACATAGTCGGCTCTTTAATTTCTTCATTAGTTTAATCATTACAATTTTGCATGTTCTTTTATTGCTTTATATGTTCATTTCTTCATTGACAACCCCTTGATCACTACAACCGGAATTTGCACACTCATTTCCCCTTAAGTGATTCCTTGGGAGATGACCCGGGAGTCAATTACTCTCAGTTTTTTTTTAAATTGGTTTTGAGTTGTGACACATCTTGTGAATTTTCAAATTGGTTGGCGACCGATTGTTGGGTTTGGGTCTATACTTGCAACGTTAATCCTATTTTGAGAAATCCCAACTTGTTCAATTGGGCGTCTGTCAAATTTTTGGCGCTGTTGCTGGGGAATTCACTTTAAGTGCAATGAGTGCCATGATTTAGGTTGTGTAAATATGTGAAGAGTGTGAATAGTTGATTTTTAGTTTGCTACTTGGCATTAATTATAGATACTACTTTCCCTCTTTTGTTAGTCTTGGTAGTTATAGATTGTTAAGTTAGTTCTTATTTACATGCCTATTTTTCTTTTTGTTTTGTTTTGCCTTTCATAATTGCATGCTTTCATTGCCTCAGTTGAATGACACGGTTGCTTCCAGACCTGAGCTTGGCCACTTTTGACCCAGAAATCGAAAGAACTTTAATTCGTATAAGGCAAGCTCGGCGCCGGCTAGCTTTCGTGAATAGTGAATCGAGCTCGCTTGAAGATCACTCCCATTCACTATCACCACCAATCCGTGACCATCATTCTCCAATCAATGAGGATACTTTATATTCATCTGTGGGGAGTACTGAATCATCTTTGAGTGACTCAGGTGACACCGTCATGGCGGACCCACCTCGAAGGATTACCTTGAAGGAAGCCGGAGCTCCCGATCTTAACTTGCAACCACTTCAAATTCTGTATCTGGCCTTGGACCCAAATTTTGAGCTTAAGTTTGGCACAATTAACTTACTTCCCAGGTACAATGGAATGCCTAGGGAAGTTCCTCTGAAGCACCTTAAAGATTTCCAAGTTGCATGTGCAACTGCAAGAAGACATGGAGTGGATGAAGCCGCGGTGTTGGTCTTCGCTTTCTCTTTTTCTTTGGAGGGAAAAGCGAAGGAGTGGTTTTATACTCAGTCAGGTGAAGTTAAATCCAATTGGGATTTGTTGCAAAAAGAATTTTTGGAGAAGTTCTACCCTCCCCAAAAAATAGACAAGCTGAGAAGAGAGATCTCTTGTATTGTGCAACGGGATGGGGAGACTTTGTATGAATATTAGGAAAGATTTAAGAAGTTACTGGAAGCTTGCCCTCACCATTGGATAGATGAGTTGGTTCTGATCAGTTATTTCTGTCAAGGAATGCACCACCAAGATAAGCTTCTTTTTGGATGCCGCGACTGGAGGATCTTTGACCAAAAACAAGACCGCAGCAGAAGCAAGGGAAGTTATATCGGACCTAGCAGATTCTACTCAACACTCTAGGGCTAGAAGTCCACAAACAAAAGCATTGAGTGAGGTTTCTCCCTCTGGAGACGCAATTTTGACAAAGACCCTTGGTGAGATGACAATTTTGTTGAGGCAAATCACTTAAGGGCAACAAATCCCTCAAGCCTTGATAAATGCCCCACCTCAACCTTCTAGGATCGAAGGACCGGCAAGGATATGTGGTGTTTGTTCTTGTACTACTTATTACACCAATGATTGCCCTCAAATTCAAGAGGACACTACATTGGCGGTTGCTAACCCCTACCCACAAAGACCCAATTACAACCAAGGACCCTACCCACATGGAGGAAATCAAGGCCAAGGGTGGAGAGATAATTTAAACCAAAGGTGGAACCAAGCTCCCCAAGCTCAACCCAACCAAAATGCTCAAGTCTACTACCATCAACACCCACAAGGTCAACCACAATACCAACAACCATACCAACAACCCCCATAACCTCCATCTCAAGTGAAGTATCAACATCCAAAGAGTAGATCCAATCCTTCTCAAGTTAGCCAAGCCCTTCCCTCAAATCAATCCCACATGAATGACACAATCCACACCTTCATGCAAGAACAAAGAGAGTTTCATAAGAAACAAGATGCATACATGGCTACAATAGCCGAAGCCCTTACTCGTTTAACTCTCCCTCCTCAAACCAGACAAAGCACCCAACAAGCTTCAACCTCAAGTAGTTTGCCCTCCCAACCTCAACCCAATCCTAAAGGAAGCATAAATGCTATTACTCTTAGAAGTGGTACTAAATTGGATAAGAATGTGGCTATACCTTCAAAGTTGAGTGAGGAGACAAACAATGAGGAGGTAGAAGATGAAGTGGAGGTGATGAGGAGTGAAGATGAAAATGTTGACAAAGGTGAGAAAGAACCACCAAAGGTCAAGGAGCCCAAGAAAAAGACCTTGCTTGAAGAGCCTTTGCCCATTCCATTTCCAACCTTAGCCAAGAAAGCAAATAAGCAAGAAGATCTTGACCCCACTGTGGTAGAAGTTTTTGAGAAAGTTGAAGTTACCATCCCTCTCTTTCAAGCCATTCAACAAGTGCCGAAATATGCCAAGTTCCTCAAGGATATTTGCACTCACAATGACAAGCTTGGAAACCTCAACAAAAAGCCGGTAGATGATTCTATCTCTTGTTTACTTCCTGAAAAATGCAATGGTACCGGCCTATTTTGGTTACTTGTTTGATTAGTGGGATCAAGTTCACAGACTGTATGTGTAATTTGGGGGCGTGTGTGAGCATTATGCCACTCCATCTATGAAAGATTGAACTTAGCACCCCTAAAGAGATCTGGGGTGAGGTTTTTGTTAGCCGACAAGAGTATTGTGTCAGTTGTGGGGATTTCAGAGAATGTCATAGTCAATATTCAAGGGTTGCTCTTTCCAGCTGATTTTCACATCTTGGAGACCCCTCCCATTGACTCAACCAACCAATCATCAATACTCCTTGGACGACCATTCTTGAAGACGGCCCGTTTCAAGTTATACGCACACTCGGGAGTCTATTCTTTTGAGTTGGATGGCAAGCTAGTCAAGTTCACTTTGGAGGAGTATGACAAGCCCATTCTTGAAGCTTACTCTGTTTTTGGATGCCACATAGTTGAAGACAAAGTGATTGAAGATGGCAAGAATCAAGGAAAGGAGGATAGTGCCAAAGAGTCAATTTCAAAGGATCATGTTCAACCAAAGCAAGCCAAGGAGTTGGAAATTATCCTCCTTGGGAAAGTTCCTAAGTCACCAACGAAGCCATGCAAGTCCAACTTAAGACTTTAAACCAACGTGCTTGGTGGGAGACACCTCACCATGGTGACATTTTCCAATTCTATCTCTTGTTTATAGCTTTTTAAACTATTTGTTTTCTTATGATAGAATGCTTAGCTTAGGTTTGTTGGATAATTTTGAGTTGTATAAGTTGAATTACTTATGGACTATGATTTTGTGCTTGTTTGAATGATTTGAAATAGATAGGTTGTTGTGCTAAGGTTAGGAACCTTAGTTTTGAAGAGAAAAAAAATTCTGAAATAGGACATCTGTGTGTACGCACCTAGCTGTGCGTGTGCACAACTCTGTGTTTTTAGCCATCTGTGTAGACGCATAAGCCTGTGCATCTGCACACGCTTTAACAAGCCCTCTGGTTGCAGCGGCAGCACAGCCTGTGCGTGCGCACTGCCCCCTTTTCTCTGATCTGTGCGTGCGCACATCTGCGTGTGTACGCACAAGTTCCCTTTTGCGCTTCATCTGTGCGGCCACACAGACGTGTGCGTCAACACACCTTTTGCAAGCCCCTCTGGTAGGGGCGAGGGAATAGCCTGTGCGTGTGAACAACCTCCCCCATTCTCATTCTCTGTGCGTGCGCACGGACCTATGTACGCACGCACACCTGCTTTCGTCCACATGTTAAAAAAAGGAGAGAGTCCCTCTGTGCACTCGCATACTTTTGTGCGCCCGCAGGTCCTTTTGCGACCTCTCTGGTCGCAGCGTTCGCACACTATGTGCCTTCGCACCCTTCCAAGTTTTTGTCTCTGTACATCCACATAGCCCCCTGTGCGTCCGCACAGGTCGCGTTCTGGTAAATAACAAGGCAGGTTGCCATGTTGAGAGGCAATCACCTCTTTTCTTCCCTTCTCCATGGCTGCTCTCTCCCTTTCTTCTCTGCCCAACTCCGTCAGCGACCACTATCTCTCTCTTTCTCTTACTTCTCTTCTCTTTTCTTTCTTTCTTTCCCTCTCTTCTCTGTTCTCTTTGTACTACCGGTGAGTTCTCTCCTCTGGTGTTCTTTTCGGTGAACCCAACCGCCATGATTTTGCAGTGGCTATAAGAAGTGTTGTTGTTCCTCCTAGTTCTTGTTCTTTTCTTCCCTAGATGAGAGGACTATTGTTAGTCTAGAATTTCTCAAAATAGAATATGTTCGTTGCAAGTATAGATTAGACCAACAAACAATCCTTGATCAAAGTTTAATTTTCAAATCAAAATATAACCGAGATCAAGAGTACTTAAACCTCGGGTCATTCTCCCTAGGACGCAATTGAAGTGTTACACACTTTCGGTTCTTAAGAAAAAAAGGGGTTGATGATTGGATTTTTGACGGTTTAGAATTTTACAAATGAAATCTCGTTGCAAGTACAGTTTCTAAACCAACACTAATCCTTTAATAAAAAATTTTTTTTGTCACAAGTAACAAACCCCTAAAATCTATAAACCGAAGTATTAAACCTCGGGTCATTCTCCCTAGGAATTGCAATAAAGTGTCTTTGTTATTGGTTATGAATTATTTTTGGGGTTTTGATAAGAGGCATGAAAGATAAATGACAAGGAAGTAAACTAATAGCTAAAAAGGTCTTGGCAAGGGTTGGTGGTCAAGGATCTCTATCCTAGTCACTAACCACAATATGAGAATTGGCAAGGATTAATCCCATTAAGCCATCCTCTAATTAGTAAAGGAAAGTCACATGAGCTATATCAATCCTAGTTCATAGGTCATAACTCTCCACTAATTCAATTAGTGAGAACTAGAGTCAATGGCTCCCAATCATCAATTACTTGGACATTAGTAACTCAAGAGTTCCTAAGTTACCTTTCCAAGCCAAGAGCACAAAATTCTACTCTAAAATCCAACCAAGCATTTCATCAAACACTTGGAAGGCATAAAAGAAAAGCATAGTAAATGGACAACAACAATGAAATCTAACAACAATTATTGCAAAGAATTAACAACAAAAATCAAAAGAAACACAATTATTATGAATTACCTTGAATTGAATTGAAAGAAAATAGAAAGAACAAGAGTAGATCTACAACAAAACATGGAAGCAACATAAAGGAAATTACAACAAAAGAATAGAAGAAGAATGAATGTAACAACAAGGAATTGAAAGGTAGAAGTAGATGAGAGCAAAGATTAAAACCTAGATCTAAGAACTAAACATAATCCTAATCCTAATCCTAGAGAGAAGTGAGAGAAGCTAAAACTAACTCTAAACTAATCCTAATGAGTGTGAATGATCAAAAAATCCCTTTGCTCTTCAATCCTTGGCTTTAAATAGCATATTTGGCGCCAAAGTTGGTTTGGATTGAGCCCCACAACTCCTGAGAATTCACTGGGCGTGAATTCACTTAAAAATCAAGTATCAGCATCGACGCGTACGCACACAGCACGTGTACGTGTCCATGGGCCATTTCGCAAGGTGCGCGTAAGCGCCTGGTGCGTGCGCTTGTCCATAGGCGAGTTCAACTCTTTGGCTTTTCATGATTTCTCCACTTTTCATGCTTTCCTCTTCATTCCTTTGATCCATTCCTAGCCTTTTCAATCTGAAATCACTAACAAGCACATCAAGGCATCTAATGGAATCAAAGGGATATTAAAATCATCAAGTTAAAGGACTAAAAAGCATGTGTTCACATCTAAGCACAAATAAGGAGACAATCACAAAATCATGCTAATTCGTTGAATAAATGTGGGTAAAAGGTATTAAAATCTCCTAAAATCAATACAAGATAAACCCTACAAATGGGGTTTATCAACCTCCCCATACTTAAACTAAGCATGTCCTCATGCTTAAACTAAGAATGAAGTAAAGGGCATGGCATTTATTCAAAGGAAACTAACTAAATGCAATCTACCTATATGCAACTATCTAAATGAATGCAATTACTTGGTCAAAATATATCAATCCCCAAGAAGCATATATGCACAAAGGCCAAAGGTATTAACAACATGTCAAACTTTAATTGAATTGAGCTATTAAATATTTTTACAAACTTGCATGAAAGGAGATGATCATAGGTGGAAACATGTAATTGAGCATCAAACCCTCACCAGATGTATTTGCATTCTATTCGCTTAAGTGTTTAGGGTTGATTCACTCAATTCTCTCCTAATCATGCTTTCCAAGATTTGTTTTTCTTCTAACAATCAACAAATATTTCATGCATGCATACATATATCATGAGGTCTTTTCATAGGTTGTAATGGGGCTAGGGTCAAGGTAATGATGCATATTTGGTCAAGTGAGTTTGAAATTTGAATCTTTGATAAGCTTAAACTTCCCACCTAACCTATGACATCCTATAAAATTAAGTTCTAACCTAACTACCCATTCTTCTCACTTTTTCACATACTCATGCGTTTTCTTTTTGTTTCACAACACATATGCATTGACTTTTCTTGAACTTTACTTTGGGGCATTTTGTCCCCTTTTTATTGTTTTCTTTTTTTTCTTTTCTTTCTATATTTTTTTTTTCTTTTCTTTAGCACATGAGTATGTACCCAATTCCCAAATATAGAAATACAAAACAAAAACATACCCTTTTTTCCCAACCAATGTCCCAAGTTTCCCCACTCTTGAATGATTGATACGTAAAAATGAGAATTTCACGTACAACCGGCAAGTATACCGGGTCGTATCAAGTAGTAAGACTCACTAAGAGTGAGGTCGATCCCACGAGGATTGGTAGATTAAGCAACTTTAGTTAAATGGTAGATTTAGTCAAGCAAACATAGTTTTGATTTCATGAGCATTTTGATTTTTAAACATAATTGCAAGAATTTAAATGGCAAAGAATGTAAAGAACTAGAATAAAGAAATGAAGTGCAAGTAAATGACGGAAACTTAAATTGCAAGAAACTTAAATAACATCAAAGGTAAATGGCAAGAAATTAAAGGGTGCAGAAATTTAAAGAGCATAAAAGTAAATGGCAAGAAGTAGATGAACAGAATGTAAATAACAAGAGTAGTAAATAGACAGAATGTAGAAAGGGATTGGGAATTGGGTAATCAAATAGCTAGAGCAAGAGAAATGAGAGTTAATGATAGAGAGGATCATTAGGGATTAGAGATGTTAGTTTTCATGAATTGATGTTAGTCAAATCCTTCTCAATCATGGGTATAGATCCATGGCAAATGGGTGATTGAATCCCAATCTCTTGGTGATTCAATCTCTCTCAACATAGCCAATTGCCACTCTCGTGATCTAATTGTTCATGAGAAGAGATGAAGATCAATTTTAATCCAGCCACACAATTTCCAAAATCTCAACCAAGGAGAGTTACATCTCACATACTAACCAAGGTATGTTGATTGAGGAAATCATGAGAGGATGAACTCTAAACTGAATTATGTGGCTCATTCATCAAATTCACCACATAATTCATATAGATTAACCCCTCTCTCGATGGTGGTTGAATCTTTGAAGAACAAGAGTTCCCTCTTTAGATCAACCACTAAAATTGAGAAAGAGAAGATGGGTTCACCAATTCATTCAAACCAACAGAGCTCCTCCCCCTATGAAAGGGGTTTAGTGAATCATAGCTCCAATTTCAACAACAAATGCCATTAGCAAAAATTAAACTAAATGTAAAGAAAGATGATGAAGAAGAAGAAAAATGCTTAAAGCTTAAAGAAAATGAAGAAGAGAAGTTCCCAGATGAACCAAAATTAGCTCTCTGGGTCTCCTCTCGGAAGTACCAAAAGAGTTTTCAAATACAAGTGCTAAAAAGTGTAAAAATAACTAAGTGTAAAAAGTAGAGTAAAAATGTAAAAAAAAAAATATCCCCTAAAAGTACAAACTCAATCTCTATTTATACTAGTCCTAAAGATCTTCAAGTGGGTCAGCAAGATGGGCTTCCTCTTTGTTGAATTCTTGGCTCAATTGATGAAGTTTCTGGCCTTTGTGAGGAATAGGGGAAGTAGAGCAAGTTGGCACCAATTCTGGCCCATTAAGGGCGTTATTGGCACTAACTCCAGGCCAAATGCACGTTGGCAACGTGCAAGACATTTTCCTGGTAGTGAAGTATGAGACTTGGGCGTTGCTAGCCCAAGTTGTTGCCAACAACTTGCTTTTCCTCTTCTTGGCCTTACTTTCATGCTAAACGTAGCCCAGAATTTGAGTGTCAACCTTCAGCTTCAATATGGACTATCATACATCATTGAAAAGCTCTTGATGTCTATTTTCTAATGCCACTGGAATCACCCCAATTGGACTTTCCTAGCTCAAGTTATGGTTCCTCAAAGAAGGTAAGGTCAAGCTGCCAAGTTGTTGCCAAGTTGTTG
>NC_029777.3:29485185-29486635 GCF_000817695.3 Arachis duranensis
TTTCTTTGCCAAATTCCTGAGCTTATCATTGTCTCCTGTAGCCTCTGTTGATTGAATCTCACCCTTGCTAGTTCCTGCTCTTCAAATATCTTGCGAGCTTCATTGAAGGTTTTAATTTGTGGGTTGAGTAATGGGGGTGTGGAACAGAGGTAACTGAGCTTTTCTTGGGTGCATATATCATAGTCAAGTCTGTCCTTATGCCTGGCTTCCCTAAACATTCTGCTTTCATTAAAGTCTTTGTGAAATGCATCATGTCTAGCATCTAACCTATGGAGAAGCTCTCTTTGCTGAGCTTGCTCTTTCCTTAGTTGAGCTTGTTCTTGTATTACTTTCTCCATGGCTTTTTCATGTTCCATAGTTGAATTGTTGATGGCTTCCTGCATCTTGGCATATTGTTCTTGTTGTAATTCCATCATGTGTGCTTGGTATTCATTTTGTTGGTTCATCCATTGAACTTGAACCCCTCTTTGTTGGTCCATCAATTGCCAAAGGTCCCTTTGTTGTTGTGCTTGTTCCTCTTGGCTTCTTTGAACTTGTGAATATTGCCCAGAAATTCCTTCCAAGGCGGCTTGGAGTTGGTTCATGTTCAAGGTGTGAGATTCATCCATTTCTTGAGGCTCCTCCTCTTGTCTTACTTCCTTCCTTTTCTTCCTTCTTGCTAAAGGTTGCCTTTCCAATTGGGTTGTGGTGATGAACTCCAACCTTTCTTTGGTGAGAGGCTTTCCAATGGAGACCAAATCAGTTTCTCCAAATTCTTCAAGAGGCACTCCAGCTTCTTCACATAGGCGCAGAATAGTACTAGGATATCCTAGCCAGCTGTCCTGTTTGACCTTTTGAGCTATTTCAATGATGTTCTTGGCTATAATGTCTCCAACATTGATTTCCCCTCCTTTCATTATACAATGGATCATTATTGCTCTATTCACCGTTACCTCAGAATTATTTGAAGTGGACATCAATGATCTCCTCACTATGTCATGCCATCCTTTTGCTTGAGGTATGAGATCACCTCTCCGAAGTTTGAGTGGTCGGCCATGTGAATCCAATACCCAATCAGTGCCTACTCTGCACAAGTCACTCACCACATCCACATATCTTGGGTCATTTTCAACCCTTTCTTCATAGCTAGGTCGTTTGAACTGTTTGTGCTTGACCCTTAGCACCCTATTGATGGTGTCCGGGCTAAAATCAACATCCACACCTCTTACATAGCTCATGTATGGTTCTTCATCATCATATTCTCTTATCACATTAGTGAAGAACTCATGGATGAGAAGCATGCTCACTTCTTGAGGTTGGTCACAGAGAAGCTCCCATCCCCTTTTTCTGATTATTTTTTGTATCTCAGGATATTCATCTTTTTTAAGCTTGAATGGTAGCTCTGGAACAACATCTTTGCTTGACATCCAACTAAAAATTCGCTCATTGTGTTTGGATTTGAATCTTCTTT
>NC_029777.3:29489959-29490701 GCF_000817695.3 Arachis duranensis
AATTTTTCTACCATGTCTGAGAAGATTGATAGCATGCATCTTTGAAAGGTAGCTGGGGCATTACACAGTCCAAATGGCATTCTCCTGTATGCAAAGACTCCAAAGGGACAAGTAAAGGAGGTCTTCTCTTGATCCATGGGGTCAACCACTATCTGGTTATACCCGGAATATCCATCAAGAAAACAGTAATAAGCATGGCCAGCCAACCTTTCAAGCATCTGGTCAATGAAAGGTAGATGAAAGTGGTCTTTTCGTGTGGCATCATTCAGCCTTCTATAGTCTATGCACATCCTCCATCCTGTCACTGTTCGTGTTGGAATAAGCTCTTTCTTCTCATTAACAATGACAGTCATGCCTCCTTTCTTAGGTACTACTTGCACTGGACTAACCCATGGGCTATCAGATATAGGGTAGATGATCCCAGCCTTGCACAACTTCAGAACTTCCTTTTGAACAACCTCCTTCATTGTGGGATTCAATCTTTTTTGAGGTTGTACCACTGGTTTGGAATTCTCCTCTAGAAGTATCTTGTGCATGCATACAGCAGGGCTTATGCCTTTCAAGTCATCAATGGTCCACCCCAACGCCTCTTTGTGAGCTCTCAAAACCACAAGGAGCTTTTCTCTTCCTCTTCATTCAATGTGGAGTTGATGATCACTGGGAAGCTATCCTTCTCACCAAGAAATGCATATTTAAGATGAGGGGGTAGTGGTTTCAACTCTTGTTGTGGTGCCTCTTCTTT
>NC_029777.3:29505230-29510808 GCF_000817695.3 Arachis duranensis
TCAAGTTGGCAACGCCAACTTTGCTCCTTGGTTGCTTCCAGGACCAAGCTTGCCTTGTGTTGTGGAGTTGGCAACGTGGATCCCAAGTTGGCAACGCCAACTTCTTGCCCAGCTTGCATCATTCTTGCTTCCATGCTTCCTTGTTTCATCACCTATCATCAACAAGGGAAATAGCTTCAAAGTCTTACCAATTCAAGCAATAAATTTCATGAGATTCATTCATACTCATTCATATATGCATTCCTTAAATCATTTGCATGAATTTGGCTAGAATTAACATGTTCCTTGATATCATCATGCATGGAAACAAAACTCATAAAAGGACTTGTTTATTTAGAGAAAATGAGTGAATTTAAGCTAAAACTAACTAAACTAACTAACTAATAAAGCAAATATGCACTTGCATCAATGATACACGCACCCACTAGCCTAAGCTAATCAAAGATCCAAATTAAGGACATTTTTTTATTATTTTTTGCTTTAGGGCTTCTAATGTGCTAAATTAAAAAACAAAGTGGGTTAATCGTAGGCTCAAATTGGCTAACAATGGAAGATCAAAGGTAAGGCTATTTGGGTAAGTGAGCTAATGAAATGATGGCCTCAATCATTTAAATGCATGTATACACAAAATAATGGACATAAAGAATCAAACAAATCAAAGATTACAATCATAGAAAGAGAACAATTACACACAAGAAGGAAATATAAGTGGTTATAAGATGTAACCACACCATTAGGCTTAAAACTCACTTGTTTGTGTTCTTAGCTCAAAAACATGATCCAAAATATATATAATTCAAGCAAGTTCTATGAAAAGTTTTCACTCAAATCAATTGAGGTGCCCTATAGATAGAAATCCTTGAAAATTTTAATTATTTTGATTAAGCTTATTGTGTATACATATGTAAAAAATAAGAAAATGCAAGTAAAAATCCTAAAAACCTAAAATAAAATGCAAAAGTGTTGGAATTAGAAATTTGTCACCCAAAATCGCCGATTGGTCGGACGACCTCCCCACACTTAAAAGTTTGCACCGTCCTCGGTGCACTCAAAGATGAGCAAGGGGGTATGGTGACTCTCCGGATTGCTACCTTCAGCAGGTAGGTCAACCGGTGCTGCGTGTTCTTAGTCTTGCTTCCATTATTGCTTGTGGCACATCAATCATGAAAAATAGAAAATAACCCCATAAGATGAGGAAAATACAAAAGCAAGGAAGCATACATTGTTGGAATGAGGTAAATCACTAGAATTGAGTGAGTGAATTAGTGTGACATGAATGACAAATAGGTGTGTGAATTCTAAATTGGGTTCCTTGTAGAACACACATTAACATAAAAAGTGATGTCACAAAAGAAGCATGCACTTCACTTATCCTAGTGTGCTTGAGATACTTTAAATGAACTTGTAAGGTAAAATAAGCATTGAAGAAGCATGAAAGCATTCAAGCGAAAAACATATAGATGCATATGTACAAGAAACACAATGCATTAAGGTAAATGCACAACATCATCCATCAAGAGGTTGCCTAATCAAAGAATAAGGTTCAAATCACATGGTGGCCAAATCATGCAATTCAAGAAGAGTTACAAGCTCGAAGGCAATTCTCATCACTTGGTATTCTTAAAAGGTAAGCATGAAAAACTCAAAATCAAGTAGCAAAATATAACCTCAATCATAGAATCCAACAAAGATTATAAACATAATGATGTTAAGATAACATCCCTTTTTAATACTCAGTAGCAATTAATGGTAAACAAGAATAACAATCAAACACTTACAATGAAAAAGAGAAAATGAAATGAAAACTAACTAAAACTAACTATCAACTAACTAACTAACTAATTAGTTAACTAAAATAAATGGTTATCAATGGATGAGGGGTAGAAGAAGGGAAGAAGGGAAGAAGAAAGGAGAAGGAAAGAAATGGAAAGAGGAGAAGAAAAGAAATGTGTTGAAGGAAGGACATGTACGCGTAAGCGCGCATGGCGCGCGCGCGCGGATGGTGGTGCAATGGTCGCGACGCGTATGCATACATGGTGCGTCCGCGTCGATGGCTTATTTCGAGAGTGACGCGTACGCGTCATGTGCGCGTATGCGCGAGTGGGTTTGTGCCAAAGGCACAACGTTGGCGCAACGTGGGCATGACTCTCTGGAAAGTGTACCATGAGTGCAGATGAGCGATCGGCACACGCGCGCGCAGTGCGCCTGCGCGTCAATCCGCAAGTTAACAAAAGGGCGCGTACGCACTAGGTGTGCGTACACACGAATTGGTTTGTGCCTTAGGCCCAATTTTCGCACAGTACAGACCTAACTCTCGGGTTTTTGGCTAGGGGTGGAATTTGTGCATCCGCGCATACGCGTACATGGCACGTCCGCGTAGGTTGGCGAAAATGCTTGATGCACGCGTACGCATAGAGTGCACGTACGCGTGGATGGTGCTTTGTTTTTTTCAAAATTTTTCTATGTTTTTGCAGCAATCCAAGCATTCTAAACCTCCAAACAGCCACCAAAACACC
This sequence comes from Arachis duranensis, assembly GCF_000817695.3. Lineage (NCBI taxonomy): Eukaryota > Viridiplantae > Streptophyta > Magnoliopsida > Fabales > Fabaceae > Arachis > Arachis duranensis. The sequence continues at coordinate 29,507,747 of NC_029777.3, forward strand.
CTAAAACCTTATTTAACATACTAAACTATCAAATAAACTCAACCAACTAATCTAAACATGAAATTAAACTAATTCTACCAATATGTAAAAAAGAGAAAATGAAAGGATTTTACCATGGTGGGGTGTCTCCCACCTAGCACTTTTATTTATTGTCCTTAAGTTGGGCTTATGGGGAGCTCCTCTCAAGGTGGCTTGTGCTTGTACTCATCTTGGAACATCCACCAATGCTTGAGTCTCCAATAAGCACCATTCTTCAAAATTAATAACTCCAAGCTTTGATGGAGTACTTCACAAATCATGGGTGCCCAAAGTTGATCCTCATGTGTTCCCGGATCCCATATTTTGTTTTCACACCCATCTCCAAGTTGATTGTCATTAGTCCATATGGGTGGTGATCAAGGTAAATTCTTAAAGAAATGACCAAACATCATCCTAGACCCAAGCAATCTAGTTCTACACCAACTCTTGCTATTAAGCTTGGAACATGTAACGATGGTGAACCTAGAATGGCATTTCCAACCACTAACCATCTCCTTTTTACTCTTAAAGCCACAAATATGTCTAAGTTGACCATCCATTTCAATCAAACCATAGTCAAGGGGAATAATAAAGCTTAATTATAAGGAATTTACCCACTTGAATGAGAGAATGGATGGTGGTGGCTTGGGGAGAGGTATCTCCAATGTCCTTACAAGCTCTACTCCCTTGTTTGCTTCCTTGTCAATTTCTGCCTCTTCATAAACTTCTTCATTCTCAATCCTTTGTTCATCAACTTCATCTAACTCTTCTCCATCACTCGAGTCATATATAGGAGGTTGAGAGAAATCTACCTCCACATCACTTTCAAATTCATTGTGAGAAGGTTCTTCAAATTCAAAGGATTCACCACCAAGAAAGTTGGATGCATGATCTTCATCACCAAGGGAACTCAATTATTGCTTCATTCCCTCCAAGTCTTCATTCAAGAACTGTTTTAGAGGTTGTGCATATTCCTCCTCAACATCAAATTCAATCTTCTTGGGAGAGCTCTCTTCAATTCTAGGTTCCAATGGCGGTTCCGCATCTCCTATGTCTTCCACCACTTCTTCCTCTTCTTCAATGATCATAGGCTCCTCCAATTGCTCTAATACAAAATAACACTCCTCATTCTCCACCGAAGTTTCCAATATCTCCTTCATGTTATGCTTTTCAATTAGTTCTCCACATGTGACCATGGGAGTGCTTTGAGTGCTCAAATATTGGGAGGCTAATAGGCTTACTACCTTGGTCAAGGTAGCCACAAATTCTAGTGTCTCCCTTTGCATCTCCCCTTACCCTTGAAGTATAAGGCCAAGGGTTTCATCCATTGAGGATTGGGGTGGATAAGAGGGATCATTGTCTTAGAGAAAGGGTTCACAATAGGAGGGTGGTTCTTCTTGGTAAGGATGTGGTGGTGTGTATTGAGATGGTTCTTGGGAGTATGGATATTGGAATGGTGGTTCCATGCATGGCTCATATGGATCAAAATGTGGTTGGTAGGATGGATATAAATTATGGTCATATGGAGGTTCTTGGTGGTAAAGGGCTTGTGAGTATGGTTCATGTTAAGGATAGGAATCACAAGGGAATTTGCCATAGCCATTGGATTGATATGCATCAAAGAATGGCTCTTGTTCACAGTGCATTGGTGGAGGTTGTTTGATGAGCGGATAATTTATACGCTTTTTGGTATTGTTTTTAGTATGTTTTTAGTATATTTTAGTTAGTTTTTGTTATATTTTTATTAGTTTTTAGCTAAAATTCACTTTTCTGGGCTTTACTACGAGTTTGTATGTTTTTCTGTGATTTCAGGTATTTTCTGGCTGAAATTGAGGGACCTGAGCAAAAATCTGATTCAGAGGCTGAAAAGGACTGCAAATGCTGTTGGATTCTGACCTCCCTGCACTCGAAGGGAATTTTCTGGAGCTACAGAAGCCCAATTGGCGCGCCCTTAATTGCATTAGAAATTAGACATTCTGGGCTTTCCAGCAATGTATAATAGTCCATACTTTGCCCGAGATTTGATGGCCCAAACCGGCGTTGCAAATCAGCTTCAGAATTCCCGACGTTTAACGCCGGAACTGGCACAAAAATTGGAGTTAAACGCCCAAACTGGCATAAAAGCTGGCGTTTAACTCCAGAAAAAGTCTCTACACATGAAAGCTTCAATGCTCTGCCCAAGCACATGCCAAGTGGACCCCGGAAGTGGATTTTTACATCATTTACTCATTTCTGTATACCCTAGGTTACTAGTTCACTATTAATAGGACCTTTTGATATTGTATCTGTACCTTATGACACTTTACACGTTTCTCATTTTATCTTCTACAGCATGAGCCTCTAAACCCCATGGTTGGGGGTAAGGAGCTCTGCTGTGTCTTGATGGATTAATGCAATTACTACTGTTTTTCATTCAATCACGCTTGCTTCTATTCTAAGATATCACTTGTTCCTAAACTTGATGAATATGATGATCCGTGACACTCATCATCATTCTTACCTATGAACGTGTGCCGACAACCACCTCCGTTCTACCTTAGATTGAGTAGATATCTCTTGGATTCTTTAATCAGAATCTTCGTGGTATAAGCTAGAACTGATTCCGAAAATTCTAACCTTGTCTGTGGTATTCCGAGTAGGATTTCGGGAATCTGGAAAGTCTAACCTTGTCTGTGGTATTCCGAGTAAGATTCCGGTATTGAATGACTGTGACGAGCTTCAAACTCCTGAAGGCTGGGCGTTAGTGACAGACGCAAAAGAATCACTGGATTCTATTCCAACCTGATTGAGAATCTACAGATGATTAGTCGTGCTGTGACAGAGCACGTTGAACATTTTCACTGAGAGGATAGGAGGTAGCCATTGACAACGGTGAAACCCTACATACAGCTTGCCATGGAAGGAGCATTGCGTGCATGAAGAAGAAGACAGTAGGAAAGTAGAGATTCAGAAGATATAGCATCTCCAAAACCTCAACCTGTTCTCCATTACTGCAAAACAAGTACTTATTTCATGTTCTTTTACTTTTTACAATTAAATCTGAG
>NC_029777.3:29510917-29512651 GCF_000817695.3 Arachis duranensis
ACCCTTACTCACGTAAGGTATTACTTGGACGACCCAGTGCACTTGCTGGTTAGTTGTGCGGAATTGTAAAAGTGTGATTGTGATTTCGTGCACCAAGTTTTTGGCGCCGTTGCCGGGGATTGTTTGAGTTTGGACAACTGACGATTTATCTTGTTGCTTAGATTAGGACTGTTTTATTTTTTTGGTTTAGAGTCTTTTATTTGAGTTTAGTTTCATATTTTAAGTTTGGTGTCAATTGCATGCTTTTGTTTTCTTTTATTTTTCGAATTTGCATGTCCTTAGTCCTTTCGTGATCCTTAAAAATTCTAAGTTTGGTGTCTTCTTTGTGTTTTCCTTTAAGTTTTCGAAAATTTGTGTCTGATTTTCTAAAAATTTTAAGTTTGGTGTCATTTTGTTGTTTTTCTCTTTCCTCATTTCAAAAAATTAAATCTTTTTCAAAATAATTTTCAATCATATCTTTTTAATTGCTAATTCCAAAATCTTTTTTAATTAACTAATTGATTTAGTTTTCAATTTGTTTTGATCTCATTTTTTTTAGTTTTCGAAATTTTATTTTATTTTATTTTAAATTCTTCGGTAACCTTTAATAAAAAAAATTACTTTACTTCTGAATCCATATCATATTCCCTTTCTCCATCATGGACCTAAGTGGAATTGAGCAGTCCAGAAGGACTCTGGGGTCATATGCTAACCCCGTTACAGCTGCATATGGGAGTAGCATATGTATACCTCCCATTAAAGCAAGCAGCTTTGAGCTAAATCCTCAACTCATTATCATGGTGCAGCAAAATTGTCAATATTCCGGTCTTCCACAGGAAGAATCTACTGAGTTTCTGGCACAATTCTTACAAATTGCTAATACAGTACGTGATAAAGAGGTAGATCAAGATGTCTACAGATTATTACTGTTTCCATTTGCTGTAAAAGATCAAGCTAAGAGGTGGTTGAATAACCAACCCACAACAAGCATAAAAACATGGAGACAGTTATCAGACAAATTCTTGAATCAATTTTACCCTCCAAAAAGGATGACACAGCTAAGGCTGGACATCCAAGGCTTTAAACAAGAGGATAATGAATCCCTTTATATTGCCTGGGAGAGGTATAGAGGTATGCTAAGAAAATGCCCCTCTGAAATATTTTCAGAGTTGGTACAGTTAGACATCTTCTACTATGGGCTTACAGAAAAAGCTCAGGTCTCTAGACCACTCAGCTGGTGGATCTATACATATGAGGAAGACGATTGAAGAGGCTCAAGAACTCATAGATACTGTTGCTAGAAATCAACATTTGTACTCTAGCAGTGAGCCCTCTACAAAAGTAGAAACTATGGTAGTAGCTACTGATCCTAATCCTCAAGAACAGATTGTTGAGCTTAATCAGCAATTACTCCTGATGACAAAACAGTTGGCAGAATTTAAAGAGATGCTCCAAGAAACAAAAATTGCTAACAAGAACATAGAATCACAGTTGAATCAAACAAAATAGCAGTTATCTAAACAGATAACAGAAGAATGCCAAGCAGTTCAACTGATGAGTGGGAAGACATTGAATAACACTGCTCAAAGTAGCAAAAAGCCAAGAAAGGAACAGTTGACAGAGGATAACCAAACCACTGCTCAAAATCCCTCTGAGGATAGTAAGAGCCAGAGAGGAATACTCCTGGTGTTCAAACACCGGAAAGGGGGGAAAAGCTAGCGTTAAACGCCCATTCCTTGCCCAGTTCTGGCGTTT
>NC_029777.3:29512688-29515607 GCF_000817695.3 Arachis duranensis
TCACCCAATCCTGGCGTTCAAACGCCAATGAGGAATCAGACACCTGAGAGTGCTGATAGTAACCCCTCTAAAAAGGCTTCTCCAACCACCTCTGTAAGGAATAAACCTGCAGCAACTAAGGTTGAGGAATATAAAGCCAAGATGCCTTATCCTCAGAAACTCCACCAAGCGGAACAGGATAAGCAATTTGCCCGCTTTGTAGACTATCTAAGGACTCTTGAAATAAAGATTCTGTTTGCAGAGGCACTTGAGCAAATACCTTCTTATGCTAAGTTCATGAAAGAGATCTTAAGTCATAAGAAGGATTGGAGAGAAACTGAAAAAGTGTTTCTCACTGAAGAATGCAGTGCAGTCATTCTGAAAAAGCTTACCAGAAAAACTTCAAGATCTAGGAAGCTTTATGATACCATGCACATTGGAAGGTACTTGCACCAAGACAGCACTGTGTGACCTGGGAGCAAGTATCAATCTAATACTTGCATCTACTATCAGAAAGCTTGGGTTGACTGATGAAGTCAAACCAACCCGGATATGTCTCCAACTTGCTGATTGCTCCATTAAATATCCATCAGGCATAATTGAGGACATGATTGTCAAGGTTGGGCCATTCGCCTTTCCAACTGACTTTGTAGTGCTGGAAATGGAGGAGCACAAGAGTGCAACTCTCATTCTAGGAAGACCTTTCCTAGCAACTGGACGAACTCTTATTGGTGTACAAAAAGGGGAAGTAACCCTGAGAGTCAACGAGGATGAGTTCAAGTTGAATGCTGTAAAAGCTATGCAGCATCCAGACACACCAAATGACTGCATGAGCGCTGACATTATTGACTCTTTAGTAGAAGAGATCAATATGACTGAAAGTCTAGAATCAGAGCTAGAGGACATCTTCAAGGATGTTTAGCCTGATCAGGAAGAACCAGAGGAAACAAAAGAATTTTTAAAAATTCCTCAGGAAGAGGATAAGCCTCCAAAACCTGAGCTCAAACCACTACCACCATCCCTGAAGTATGCATTTCTGGGAGAGGGTGACACTTTTCCAGTGATCATAAGCTCTGCTTTAAATCCACAGGAAGAGGAAGCACTGATTCAGGGGCTAAGGACACACAAGACAGCTCTTGTGTGGTCCATAAGTGATCTTGAGGGCATTAGCCCAGCAAGATGCATGCACAAGATCTTATTGGAGGATAATGCCAAACCAGTGGTTCAACCACAAAGGCGGCTAAATCCAGCCATGAAGGAAGTGGTGCAGAAAGAGGTCACTAAATTACTAGAGGCGGGGATTATTTGTCCCATTTTTGATAGCCCCTGGGTGAGCCCTGTCCAAGTTGTCCCCAAGAAGGGAGGCATGACAGTAGTTCATAATGAAAAAAATGAACTGGTTCCTACAAGAACAGTTACATGGTGGCGTATGTGTATTGACTACAGAAGGCTCAATACAACCACCAGAAAGGATCATTTTCCTTTACCATTCATAGACCAAATGCTAGAAAGACTAGCTGGTCATGATTATTACTGCTTTTTGGATGGCTATTCAAGTTACAACCAAATTGCAGTAGATCCTCAGGACCAAGAGAAAACAACATTCACTTGCCCTTCTGGCGTGTTTGCCTACAGGAGAATGCCATTTGGTCTGTGTAATGCTCCTGCAACTTTTCACAGATGCATGTTATCCATCTTCTCTGATATGGTGGAGAAATTCCTGGAAGTCTTCATGGATGACTTCTCAGTATATGGAGACTCATTCAGCTCCTGTCTTAACCACCTAGCACTTGTCCTGAAAAGGTGCCAAGAGACTAACCTGGTTTTAAACTGGGAGAAATGTCACTTTATGGTGACTGAAGAAATTGTCCTTGGGAAAAAAATTTCAAGCAAGGGAATAGAGTTGGATAAAGCAAAGGTAGAGGTAATTGAAAAATTACCACCACCTGCCAATGTTAAGGCAATCAGAAGCTTTCTGGGGCATGCAGGATTCTACGGAAGGTTTATAAAGGATTTTTCGAAAATTGCAAAACCTCTGAGCAACCTTCTAGCTGCTGACACACCATTTGTGTTTGACACACAGTGTATGCAGGCATTTGAGACCCTGAAAGACAAGCTGGTCACAGCACCAGTCATCTCTGCACCAGACTGGACATTGCCATTCGAACTAATGTGTGATGCCAGTGACCATGCCATTGGTGCAGTGTTGGGACAGAGGCATAACAGGCTTCTGCATGTCATTTATTACGCCAGCCGTGTTCTAAATGATGCACAGAAGAATTACACAACCACAGAAAAAGAGTGACTTGCAGTGGTCTATGCCATTGACAAGTTTAGATCTTATTTAGTAGGGTCAAAAGTGATTGTGTACACTGACCATGCTGCTCTTAAATACTTACTCACAAAGCAGGATTCAAAACCCAGGCTCATAAGGTGGGTGCTGCTTCTGCAAGAGTTTGATATAGAAATAAGAGACAGAAAAGGGACAGAGAACCAAGTAGCTGATCATCTGTCCCGAATAGAACCAGTAGATGGGGCATCCCTCCCTTCCACTGAGATCTCTGAGACTTTCCCAGATGAGCAACTCTTTGCCATTCAGGAAGCTCCATGGTTTGCAGATATTGCAAATTATAAAGCTGTAAGGTTCATACCCTATGAGTACAGCAGGGTGCAAAGAAAGAAATTAATTTCAGATGCCAAGTACTACCTATGGGATGAGCCATATCTCTTTAAGAGATGTGCAGACGGAGTGATCCGCAGATGTGTACCCAGAGAGGAAGCATAAAGGATCCTATGGCACTGCCATGGATCACAGTATGGAGGACATTTTGGAAGTGAGCGAACAGCCACTAAAGTCCTCCAATGTGGCTTCTACTGGCCTACTCTCTATAAAGATTCCCGAGAGTTTGTGCGTAACTGTGACAGCTGCCAAAGAGCTGG
>NC_029777.3:29515655-29516083 GCF_000817695.3 Arachis duranensis
ATTGTTTGATGTATGGGGTATTGACTTCATGGGTCCGTTCCCACCATCATACTCAAACACTTACATTCTGGTGGCAGTGGACCATGTATCTAAATGGGTAGAAGCAATTGCTACACCCACTAATGATACTAAGACTGTGCTGAAATTCCTCCAGAAACACATCTTCAGCAGATGTGGTGTTCCCAGAGTCCTAATCAGTGATGGAGGCACTCATTTCTGCAACAAACAGCTGTACTCTTCTATGGTTCGATATGGAATTAGCCACAAAGTAGCAACTCCGTATCATCCACAGACAAATGGGCAAGCTGAAGTCTCTAACAGAGAGCTAAAAAGAATCCTAGAACGGACTGTAATTGCCCGTAGAAAGGATTGGGCAAAGAGCTTGGATGATGCTCTGTGGGCATACAGAACAGCATTCAAGATTCCTG
>NC_029777.3:29517205-29518160 GCF_000817695.3 Arachis duranensis
GGCTAGAATCAACATATTCCTTGGTACTCTCATGCATGGAAACAAAACTCATAAAAGGACTTGTTTATTTAGAGAAAATGAGTGAAATTAAGCTAAAATCAACTAAACTAACTAGCTAATATATCAAATATGCAATTGCATCATGGCTGACAGATAAGCAGAGAATGATTGGAACTGCTTTCCATACTTACAGAACCATGGTCAGAGGGAAAGTTATCTACTTCCATCTGGACAAAATAAGGGAGGTCTTCAAATTGCCTCAACTGCAAGATGATCCTGAATCCTTTAATAGGAGAATGGTGAGAGTAGATAAGGGGTTGGATCAAGTTCTAGAGGACATATGCCTCTCTGGAACCAAGTGGATGACCAATTCAAAAGTTGTCCCAAACCAACTCAAGAGGGGAGATCTCAAACCAGTTGCAAGAGGCTGGTTGGACTTCATAGGGCGTTCTATCTTGCCCACTAGTAACCGTTCTGAGGTTACTATCAAGAGAGCAGTGATGATTCATTGTATTATGCTGGGATAAGAAGTGGAGATTCATCATCTGATTGCTTGTGAGATTTACACAATTGCAAACAAGAACTCCACTGAAGCCAAACTGGCTTACCCAAGCTTAATCTCTTTACTATGTAAAGATGCTGGGGTGAGGATGGGAGTAGATGAATTCATCCCAATTGAGCACCCAATCACCAAGAGGTCAATGGAAGGACAAATGCAAGATAACTCTATCAAAAGGAGGGCACAGGAGTTCCTCCCTGAACTTCCTAAAATTGACTATTGGACTCGTCTAGAAGCATCTGTTGCCAAGCTGTAAGAAGCTATGGAACAAATTAAGGAATCAAAACTGCATGCTCTGCAAATTGCTGAAGGAACAAGAGAAGAAGGGGCGTGAGCTACAGGAGTTAAAGCGCCAAAAGCTCTCCCTTGAAGGATCAAATACCCCACAAGTTGAGG
>NC_029777.3:29518308-29529834 GCF_000817695.3 Arachis duranensis
ATTAGTCTTACCTTATATCTATTTTTAAGTCTTGTTCTTAATTCATGATTAATAAAATTTAAGGTTCATGTCTTAAAGCTATGAATGTCCTATGAATCCATCACCTCTCTTAAATTTAAAATGCTTTAATCACAAAAGAACAAGAAGTACAGGATTTCGAATTCATCTTTGAAACTAGTTGAATTAGTTTGATATGGTGACAATACTTTTTGTTTTCTGAATGAATGCTTGAACAGTGAATATGTCTTTTGAATTTGTTGTTTTAAGAATGTTAAAATTGTTGGCTCTTGAATGAATGACGGAAAAGGAGAAATGTTATTGAGGATCTGAAAAATCATCAAATTGATTCTTCAAGCAAGAAAAAGCAGTGAATACAAAAAAAAAGAGAAAAAGAAAAATATATAAAGTTGTGATCCAAGGCAAAAAGAGTGTGCTTAAGAACCCTGGACACCTCTGATTGGGGACTCTAGCAAAGCTGAGTCACAATCTAAAAAGGTTCACCCAGTCATGTGTCTGTGGCATGTATGTATCCAGTGGTAATACTGGAAGCCAGAGTGCTTTGGGCCACAACCAAAACTCATAAAGTAGCTATGTTCAAGAATCATCATACTTAACTAGGAGAATCAATAACACTATTTGAGTTCTGAGTTCCTATAGATGCCAATCATTCTAAACTTCAAAGGATAAAGTGAGATGCCAAAACTGTTCAGAAGCAAAAAGCTACTAGTCCCGCTCATCTAATTGGAGCTAAGTTTCTTTGATATTTTGGAGTCTATAGTATATTCTCTTCTTTTTATTCTATTCTGATTTTCAGTTGCTTGGGGACAAGCAACAATTTAAGTTTGGTGTTCTGATGAGCGGATAATCTATACGCTTTTTGGCATTGTTTTTAGTATGTTTTTAGTATATTTTAGTTAGTTTTTGTTATATTTTTATTAGTTTTTAGCTAAAATTCACTTTTATGGGCTTTACTATGAGTTTGTGTATTTTTCTATGATTTCAGGTATTTTCTGGCTGAAATTGAGGGACCTGAGCAAAAGTCTGATTCAGAGGCTGAAAAGGACTGCAGATGCTGTTGGATTCTGACCTCCCTGCACTCGAAGTGGAATTTCTGGAGCTAAAGAAGCCCAATTGGCGCGCTCTCAATTGTGTTGGAACGTAGACATCCTGGGCTTTCTAGCAATGTATAATAGTTTATACTTTTCCCGAGATTTGATGGCCCAAACCGGCGTTGCAAATCAGCTTCAGAATTCCCAGCGTTTAACGCCGGAACTCGCATAAAAATTGGAGTTAAACGCCCAAACTGGCATAAAAGCTGGCTTTTAACTCTAGAAAAAGTCTCTACACATGAAAGCTTCAATGCTCGGCCCAAGCACACGCCGAGTGGACCCCGGAAGTGGATTTTTACGTCATTTACTCATTTCTGTATACTCTAGGTTACTAGTTCACTACTAATAGGACCTTTTGATATTGTATCTGTACCTTATGACACTTTACACGTTTCTCATTGTATCTTCTACAGCATGAGTCTCTAAACCCCATGGTTGGGGGTAAGGAGCTCTACTTTGTCTTGATGGATTAATGCAATTACTACTGTTTTTCATTCAATCACGCTTGCTTCTTTTCTAAGATATCACTTGTTCCTAAACTTGATGAATATGATGATCCGTGACACTCATCATCATTCTCACCTATGAACGTGTGCCTGACAACCACCTCCGTTCTACCTTAGATTGAGTAGATATCTCTTGGATTCTTTAATCAGAATCTTCGTGGTATAAGCTAGAACTGATGGCGGCATTCAAGAGTATCTGGAAGGTCTAAACCTTGTCTGTGGTATTCTGAGTAGGATTCAAGGATTGAATGACTGTGACGAGCTTCAAACTCCTGAAGGCTAGGCGTTAGTGACAGATGCAAAAGAATTACTGGATTCTATTCCAACCTGATTGAGAACCGACAGATGATTAGCCGTGTTGTGACAGAGCGCGCTGAACATTTTCACTGAGAGGATGGGAGGTAGCCATTGACAACGGTAAAACCCTACATACAACTTGCCATGGAAGGAGCATTGCGTGCATGAAGAAGAAGATAGTAGGAAAGTAGAGATTCAAAAGATATAGCATCTCCAAAACCTCAACCTGTTCTCCATTACTGCAAAACAAGCATTTATTTCGTGTTCTTTTACTTTTTACACTTAAATCTGAGAATTATTGATAACCTGACTAAGAGTTACAAGATAACCATAGCTTGCTTCAAGCCGACAATCTCCGTGGGATCGACCCTTACTCACGTAAGGTATTACTTGGACGACCCAGTGCACTTGCTGGTTAGTTGTGCGGAATTGCAAAAGTGTGATTGTGATTTCGTGCACCATTGTTGCCATGAAGATTGATCATATGCATATGGCTCCTCCCACCGTTGGTTTTTCTATCCTTGATACACATCCTCATTGTAGCTCCCATTACCTACAACATAGTTGTAATCACACTCATATCCAAAGTGAGAATTCATGATAGCAAGAGAAAATGGAAACAAAATCAAACAAGAAGCAAGAAAATTAAATCCTAAAACTAGTAAGAACTAACAAAGAAGCAAAAGGCAAATATATTCACAATATTCACATATATACAATAACCAATAACATAACACCATTGTAACTCCCCAGCAACAACGCCATTTTGATGATTGGATTTTTTACGGTTTAGAATTTTACAAATGAAATCTCGTTGCAAGTACAGTTTCTAAACCAACACTAATCCTTTCATACAAAAGTTTGTTTGTCACAAGTAACAAACCCCTAAAATCTATAAACCGAAGTATTAAACCTCATGTCGTTCTCCCTAGGAATTGCAATAAAGTGTCCTTGTTATTGGTTATGAATTATTTTTGCGGTTTTGATAAGAGGCATGAAAGATAAATGACAAAGAAGTAAACTAATAGCTAAAAATGTCTTGGCAAGGGTTGGTGGTCAAGGATCTCTATCCTAATCACTAACCACAATATGAGAATGGGTGATGAGCGGATAATTTATACGCTTTTTGGCATTGTTTTTAGGAAATTTTTAGCATGATCTAGTTACTTTTAGGGATGTTTTCATTATTTTTTATGCTAAATTCACATTTCTGGACTTTACTATGAGTTTGTGTGTTTTTCTGTGATTTCAGGTATTTTCTGGCTGAAATTGAGGGACCTGAGCAAAACTCTGATAGGAGGCTGATAAAGGACTGCTGATGCTGTTGGAATCTGACCTCCCTGCACTCGAAATGGATTTTCTGGAGCTACAGAACTCCAAATGGCGCGCTCTCAACGTCGTTGGAAAGTAGATATCTAGAGCTTTCCAGAAATATGTAATAGTCTATACTTTATTCGTGATTAGATGACGTAAACTGGCGCTCAACGCCAGTCCCATGCTGCATTCTGGAGTCAAACGCCAGAAATACGTCACGAACCAGAGTTGAATGCCCAAGACACGTTACAACTTGGTGTTCAACTCCAAGAGAAGCCTCAGCTCGTGGATAGATCAAGCTCAGCCCAAGCACACACCAAGTAGGCCTCGGAAGTGAATTTATGCATCAATTACTTACTTCTGTAAACCCTAGTAGCTAGTTTAGTATAAATAGAACTTTTTACTAGTGTATAAGTCATCTTTTGACTGTTTAGTCTTTTGATCATTCGGTCTTGTGACTACATTTGGAGGCTGGCCATTCGGCCATGCCTGAACCTCTTTCACTTATGTATTATCAACGGTGGAGTTTCTACACACTATAGATTAAGGGTGTGGAGCTCTACTGTACCTCAAGTTTCAATGCAATTACTACTATTTTCTATTCAATTCGATTTATTCCTGTTCTAAGATATTCGTTGCACTTCAACTTGATGAATGTGATGATCCGTGACACTCATCATCATTCTCACCTATGAATGCGCGTGACTGACAACCACTTTCGTTCTACCTTAGACCGGGCGCATATCTCTTGGATTCCTTAATCAAAATCTTCGTGGTATAAGCTAGAATTGATAGCATTTGGACCATTTTCACTGAGAGGATGGGATGTAGCCATTGACAACGGTGATGCCCTACATACAGCTTGCCATGGAAAGGAGTAAGAAGGATTGGATGAAAGCAGTAGGAAAGCAGAGATTCAACAGGGACAAGTATCTCCACACGCTTATCTAAAATTTCCACCATTAATTTACATGAGTAGTTCTATCCTTTATTATTTAAGCAAGTATCTCTTTATATTTCCCATAACCAATTATTATCCGCCTGACTGAGATTTACAAGATGACCATAGCTTGCTTCATACCAACAATCTCCGTGGGATCGACCCTTACTCACGTAAGGTATTACTTGGATGACCCAGTGCACTTGCTGGTTAGTTGTGCGGAGCTGTGACTAAGTGTAATTCACGTGTGAGAGCTACCAAGTCATTGGAGCCATTGTTGATGATCACAATTCCGTGCACCAATGGGCAAGGATTAATCCCATTAAGTCATCCTCTAATTAGTAAAGGAAAGTCAAATGAGCTATATCAATCCTAGTTCATAGGTTATAACTCTCCACTAATTCAATTAGTGAGAACTAGAGTCAATGGCTCCCAATCATCAATTACTTGGACATTAGTAACTCAAGAGTTCCTAAGTTACCTTTCCAAGCCAAGAGCACAAAATTCTACTCTAAAATCCAACCAAGCATTTCATCAACCACTTGGAAGGCATAAAAGAAAAGCATAGTAAATTGACAACAACAATGAAATCTAACAACACTTATTGCAAAGAATTAACAACAACAATCAAAAGAAACACAATTATTATGAATTACTTTGAATTGAATTGAAAGAAAATAGAAGAAACAAGAGTAGATCTACAACAAAACATAGAAGCAACATAAAGGAAATTACAACAAAAGAATAGAAGAAGAATGAATATAACAACAAGGAATTGAAAGGTAGAAGTAGATGAGAGCAAAGATTAAAACCTAGATCTAAGAACTAAACCTAATCCTAATCCTAATCCTAGAGAGAAGTGAGAGCTTCTCTCTCTAAAACTAACTCTAAACTAATCCTAATGAGTGTGAATGATAAAAAAGACCCTTTGCTCTTCAATCCTTGGCTTTAAATAGCATCTTTGGCACCAAAGTTAGTTGGGATTGGGCCCCTCAACTTCTAAGAATTTGCTGGGCGTGAATTCACTTAAAAATCAAGTATCAGCATCGACGCGTACGCGCACAGCACGCGTACACGTCCATGGGCCATTTCGCAAGGTACGCGTAAGCGCCTGGTGCGTGCGCACGTCCATGGGCAAGTTCAACTCTTTTGCTTTTCATGATTTCTCCACTTTGCATGCTTTCCTCTTCACACCTTTGATCCATTCCTAGCCTTTTCAATCTGAAATCAATAACAAACACATCAAGGCATCTAGTTGAATCAAAGGGAGATTAAAATCATCAAGTTAAAGGCCTAAAAAGCATGTTTTCACATCTAAGCACAAATAAGGAGACAATCACAAAATCATGCTAATTCATTGAATAAATGTGGGTAAAAGGTATTAAAATCTCCTAAAATCAATACAAGATAAATCCTACAAATGGGGTTTATTAGGGGTTTGTAAGCAAGAGATGAATGATTAAAAGAACTAAGAAATAAAAGAATTAAGGAATGCTCAAAATTGAAAATTAATTCAAGTAAAGGGAAACAAGATCAAAACTAGTGAAAATGCATAAAAAGAGCCTTGACTTGGGAATGAGGATCCAAAGAATCCTATCATTGCCATAACCACAACTATGGTAATTATCATGAGTTAGATTCACCTAGTTAACCCCAACCATCGAGGAGTAAGACAAGCAAGCGTAATTGACCTTAATCCATAAGTCCTAGCCAACTTACCAAACTAGTTGATGAAAGGCTAGCGTTAATGGAAACAAGAGTCAACTAACTACCTAAGAATTACCACTAAATGTCGGACATTATGACTCTAATATCCCAGGAACTCAAACCACAAGCCAAGGTGTGAAAATCTACTCAAATTCTAAAGTTGGCATTTTCTCAGACACCTTGTGTGCATAAAAGTAAAACATGAGAATTTGCAAGGTAAAATGGGAAACTATAACCAACTATTAACAAAACCAAACATAAACAAGCAATAAAACATAAAAGAAACATAAAACATTAAATTCATTTATCAAAACTTCAAGTAACACAAAATTGCAAATATGAACAAAGTAACTTGAACCAAAAGGATGAAAGTAAAAGTGCTATAATTAAAGAAGAAATTGAGAGTACTTACAATTAAAGAAGCAAAATCCAAAAGAAAAGCTTGCTATAAAATACTACAATGGAAATTGCATAAACCCTAAGAGAGCAATGCTACACTACTCTGACTCCTACTCCTATGAAAGCTTCCTAATCTAAGAAAAACTAAACTAAAACCTAATAATGAGCTAATGTGTTGATTCTCCCCTTATATAGCACTTCAAAATCAGCATCCAAGCCTTCCAAAATGGCCCAAAAGGCCTCAGAATTTGAGAGACTGATGCGCGAGCATCTTTCCTATATTTTCCTAGTGAATTTGCATCTAATTTGTTGAGTTTAATAAAGAATTAATTATCTTTTAGCCAATATGGATGTTACTTTGAGTCTTTTGCAATTTTTTTTATTTTAGGTAACATTTGGCTGGATTTGGTGGAGTTTCTAGAGCACAAGAATCAAAGGAGATGGCAGCAAGGAGCGACGCGTTCGCGTGACTTACGCGTGCGCGTGATTTGGAGCTTTCCATGGCGACGCGTGTGCGTGACTAACGCGTACACGTGATTTGAAGAATTGCACCACGACGCGTTCGCGTGACCGACGTGTCCACGTGACTTGCAAAAAAGACCATCGACGCGTACGCGTGACTGACGCATACGCGTGACATGCGCCACGTGCAGTAAATGCAGAAAAATGCTGAGGGCGATTTCTGGGCTGTTTTGACCCAATTTTCAGCCCAGAAAACACAGATTAGAAGCTGTAGAATGGGCAAAACATGTGGTCCCCACCCATCAACTGAAGACCCGCTGATTATTCTAATTTAAATTCAAATCTTATTTTTAAGAAAAGATATTTTTTAGTTTTAGATAATTAGATTTTAAATTAATTAGGATTAGTTATAAAAAGGGATTCCATTAGTTAACTTATGAGGCCATCAGATTGGATCTCAGTACATTTACCTGAATCCTTATTTTCTCTCTGAACCATGAGCAACTAAATCTCCATTGTTAATATTAGGAGCTCTGTCTATTGTATGGATTGATACTATTATTTCTCTATTTTAATTCATGTTTTGATTTATATTTCAATAATTGTTTTCGTTCTTTATTTTATGAATTTGGGTGGAACGGAAGTATGACCCATGTTCTAATTGAGTTCTTGTATAACTTGGAAAAGCTCTTTACTTGAACAACAGCTTGAAAAAAATATTATCCTGAATTTCTAATGTTTGTATTTAACGGGATACATGACATATAATTCCATTATTGTTGGATAATTAGGATTCTTGTGGCATATAAACTGGAATTCGATTATCACCCTCTAATTGGAATTAATTGACCAAGGAATTGGTAGTTGATGAATTTTAGAGGAGATTAGAAAGGTCTAAGGAATTAAGGTCTAGTCACATATAGTTTGCCATAGATTAAATCCTACATGATTAAAATATGTAATAAGAAAAGTTAATCCGGAATAATAGTTAACTCTGAAACCTTAACTATTTTCTCCATATTTTCTTCACAATTTATTTACTTGCCTTCCTCCAATATTCTTTATATTGTTTAATGTCTTTTGAACACTCAACCACTATTTTCTGTTTGCCTAACTAAGCCAATTAATCAACCATTGTTGCTTGATCCATCAATCCTCGTGGGATCGACCCTCACTCACCTAAGGTATTACTTGGTACGACCCGGTGCACTTGCCGGTTAGTTTGTGGGTTAATAAAATACCGCACTAAGTTTTTGGCGCCGTTGCCGGGGATTGATAGTGATTAACAACTATTAGTTGCTTGATTGCTTAGATTAGGCATTTTAGTTTTAATTTAATTTAAAATTTATTTAAAACTTTTTCGAAAAAAATTTAAAAAATAAAAAAATGTATTTTATCTCTTTACACAGGTTACCTCACTGGGAATTCTCTGCACTCTGACGTAGAGATTTCCATCTTTTCTTGTTTTCTGTTTGTTTATAAGCAGGAACAGAGACAAAGAACATCTCTTAGACATTGATCCTGAATTTGAAAGGACTTTCAGGCGATGTTTACAACAGGCAAGACTTTACAAGGCTGCAGAATCCACTATGGATCCTAATAATGCTGATAATGCCAATGTGGCAAGTCCGAATGGGGATGAGCAACAAAGGAGAGTGCTTGGCTCTTATTCTGCTCCTACTGTAGATCTTTATGGAAAAAGCATTGTGGTGCCTCCTATAGCCGCAAACAACTTTGAGTTGAAGCCACAACTGGTCACCCTGGTACAACAAAACTGCCTGTATCATGGTCTTCCCCATGATGACCCAAATTAATTTATTTCCAATTTTTCGTAGATTTGTGATATGGTGAAGACAAATGGAGTGAACCCAGAGGTATACAAACTCATGCTCTTCTTGTTTGCTCTGAGGGATGGAGCAAAGCTATGGCTAGATTCCCAACCCAAGGAGAGTCTGGATATTTGGAACAAGGTTGTTATTGAGTTTCTCACTAAATTTTTCCCACCAAAGAAGCTGACTAAGCTTAGGGTGGAGGTTCAGACCTTCAGGCAGAAGGATGGTGAAACTCTGTATGAAGCTTGGGAGAGATACAAGCTACTGACTAGGCAATGTCCTCCAGACATGTTCTCCAAGTGGACCCAACTAGATATCTTTTATGAAGGTTTGGGTGAAATGTCCAAGATGTGCTTAGATAATTCTGCAGGAGATTCATTGTACAATAAGAAGACACCGAAGGAGACTATGGAGCTTATTGAATTGGTTGCTAGCAACCAATATTATACTCATCTAATAAGAATCCTGTGAACTCTGAGGCTCCTCAGAAGAAGGGTGTCATGGAAGTAGACACTCTTAATGCTATTCTTGCTCAGAATAAGCTTACGTCTCAGGAAACAAGTCTACTTACTGAACACATGGGTGGCATGCAAGTCTCAGCTATCAACACCCAAAATCTACCTCAAGATGTCTCTTATGACATGACAGGTAACTTTGTGCAAAATGATACTTATGATTATGCTCAACCCTCTTCTGAACAGGTCAGTTACATGGGGAGCGTTCCTAGAAATCCCAATAATGATCCCTATTCTCAGACCTACAACAAAGGGTGGAGAAATCACTCAAATTTTGGGTGGAGAGACCAACCTCAGAGACCTCAGAACTTCAACAATAATTCTCAGGGCGGTTTCCAATAGAACAATTACAATAATCGCCAATTTCAATCTCATCAACAATAACCACCTCCACAGGCAAATTCAAAATCCCAAGAAGATTTTAATTGGGAAATGATGAAGAGTTTTGCGCAGGAAACCAGAGCATCGATCAAGAATTTGGAGATTTAGATGGGTCAAATAGCCACCAGAGTTAATAAAATTGATCAGAGGACCACTAATAGCCTTCCTGGTAACACAATTCCAAATCCAAGAGAGGAATGTAAGGCTATCACCTTGATAAGTGGACAAGTGGCAAATATGGAAGCACAAGTTGATGAGGAGCCAGTTGAAAAAGATTGCAAGGTTATTCTACTAAGAAGTGGTAAAGTAGCTGGCTCTGAGACCAAGGTCAATGAAGAGTTAGTTGAAAAAGAAGCTCCAGAGGAGAAGAAGGAAGAAGTAGAGCACGCCCCTCCAAAGCATACGAACAACCCATTCCCAGACTCTCTTGACACTTATCCTACACTACCAAAGGCTCCTGAGTATAAGCCTAAGATGCCATATCCTCATAGACTTCAAAAGGAGACCAAGGACAAGCAATTTTCAAAATTCTTGGAAGTCTTCAGAAAGATACAAATCAATATTCCTTTTGCTGAGGTTTTGGAGCAAATGCCTATCTATGTCAAGTTCATGAAGGAGCTTTTGTCAAAGAAGAAGCGTTTAAAGGGAGATGAGACAGTAGTCCTGACTAAGAAATATAGTGCCATCATTCAGAATAACTTGCCAAGGAAGATGCTGGATCCAGAGAGCTTCCTGGTGCACGAAATTGTGATCATCAATGGCGCCATCAACATGGTACGCTCAATTGCAATCTCAACTCTTTATCACAACTTCGCACAACTAACCAGCAAGTGTACTGGGTCCTCCAAGTAATAAACCTTACGCGAGTAAGGGTCGATCCCACAGAGATTGTTGGTATGAAGCAAGCTATGGTCACCTTGTAAATCTTAGTCAGGCAAACTCAAATGGTTATTTATGAATGATGAATAAAACATAAAGATAAAGATAGAAATACTTATGTAATTCATTGGTGGGAATTTCAGATAAGCGTATGAAGATGCTTTGTCCCTTCCATCTCTCTACTTTCCTACTGTCTTCATCCAATCCTTCTTACTCCTTTCCATGGCAAGCTGTATGTAGGGTTTCACCGTTGTCAGTGACTACCTCCCATCCTCTCAGTGAAAATGTTCAATGCACCCTGTCACGGCACAGCTATTCAGCTGTTGGTTCTCGATCATGTCGGAATAGAATCCAGTGATTCTTTTGCGCCTGTCACTAACGCCCCACAATCGCGAGTTTGAAGCTCGTCACAGTCATTCAATCATTGAATCCTACTCAGAATACCACAGACAATGTTTAGACCTTCCGGATTCTCTTGAATGCCGCCATCAATTCTAGCTTATACCCGAAGATTCCGATTAAGGGATCCAAGAGATAAACATTCAAGCCTTGTTTGCTTGTAGAACGGAGGTGGTTGTCAGGCACAAGAGGCCAGCCCCCAAAACGTGATCAAAAGATTCAAAGATCTCAAGATTCAAATACAATAGTAAAAGGTCCTATTTATATAGAACTAGTAGCCTAAGGTTTACAAAAATAAGTAAATGATGCAGAAATCCACTTCCAGGGCCCACTTGGTGTGTGCTAGGGCTGAGCATTGAAGCTTTCATGTGCATAGGCTTCTCTTGGAGTTAAACTCTAGCTCTGGTGCCAGTTTGGGCGTTTAACTCCAGCTTTTGCCAGTTTGGGCGTTTAACTCCCATTCTTGTGCCAGTTCCGGCGTTTAACGCCGGGCAGTTTTGAGCTGATTTGAAACGCTAGTTTGGGCCATCAAATCTTGAGCAAAGTATGGACTATTATACATTGATGGAAAGCCCAGGATGTCTACTTTCCAACTCCGTTGAGAGCGCGCCAATTGGGTATCTGTAGCTCCAGAAAATCCACTTCGAGTGCAGGGAGGTCAGAATCCAACAGCATCTGCAGTCCTTTTTAGTCTCTGAATCAGATTTTTGCTCAGGTCCCTCAATTTCAGCCAGAAAAAACCTAAAATCACAGAAAAACACACAAACTCATAGTAAAGTCCAGAAA
>NC_029777.3:29530029-29534813 GCF_000817695.3 Arachis duranensis
GCTCTTGGCAAGGTATGAAAATTAGAAGTCCTATCCTAGTTATCCTTCTCAATTGTGATGAGAATTGTTCATTGCTACCACTTAGTTAACCCTTACTAAATAAAGGAAAGTCATGTGGATGAATTGACTTGAGCCACAAGTCCTAGCCAACTCCCAAGGAAAGACTAGCTTTAGTGCACTCCAAACCAATTAGCAATCTCTCCAATTACCAATCAACAAAGGAATTAGATAACTCAAGTGTCACTAATTACTCTACCTAGGCCAAGAGGAACAAAATCTACACTAAAACTAAAAGAAGCATTTTATCAAACACATAAGAGGCATAGAGGGAAAGCACATGAAATCTACAACAAGAATATAATCTAACAACAATTATTGAAAGGAATTAACAACAACAACCAAAAGAAACACAATTATTATGAATTACCTCAAATTAAAGCAAGAGTAGATCTACAACAAAGTATAAGAACAACATAAAGAAAATTACAACAAAAGAATAGAAGAAGAATGAATGTAACAACAAGAAATTAAAAGGTAGAAGTAAATGAAAGCAAAGATTAAAACCTAGATCTAAGAACTAATCCTAATCCTAATCCTAATTCTAGAGAGAAGTGAGAGCTTCTCTCTCTAGAAACTAATTCTAACTACTAAACTAAACTAATGGTAACTAGATGTTTCATTCCTCTTCAATCCTTGACTTAAATAGCATCAGAAATGAGTTGGATTGGGCCCACAAGGCTCCTAAAACCGCTAGGGACAATTTCATTAAAGTGGGCCACGGACAGAATCGGCGCGCGCGCGCAAAGTGCGCGTGCGCGCCCCTGAACGCGAAGCAACATATGGAAAAATTTATATCATTTCGAAGCCCCGGATGTTAGCTTTCTAACCCAACTAGAACCGCATCATTTGGACCTCTGTAGCTCAAGTTATGGTCGTTTAAGTGCAAAGAGGTTGGCTTGACAACTTTCCGGTTCTTTCATTTCTTCATGAGTTCTCCAACTTTTCATGCTTCTTTCTTCATTCCCTTGATCCAATCCTTGCTTCCTAAACCTTAAATCACTTAACAAACATGTCAAGGCATCTAATGGAATCAAGGTGAATTAGATTTAGCTATTTTAAGGCCTAAAAAGCATGTTTTCACTCTTAAGCACAATTAAAGGAGAATATACAAAACCATGCTATTTCATTGAATAAATGAGGGTAAAAGGTTATAAAATCGCCTAAAATCAATACTTGATAAACCATCAAATTGGGGTTTGTCAACCTCCCCACACTTAAACCAAGCATGTCCTCATGCTTAAACCAAGAGAAAGCAAAGGGATCAACATTTATTCAATGAAAACTAACTAAATGCAATCTACCTATATGCAACTATCTACATGAATGCAATTGCTTGGTCAAAATAAATTAATTCCCAAGAAGCATATATAAGCACAAGGGCAAAAGGTATTAACAACTATGCTAAACCACAATTGAATTGAGCTATTAAATATTTTTACAAACTTGCATGAAAGGAGATGATCATTGGTGAAAACATGTAATTGAGCATCAAACCCTCACCGGATGTATTTGCACTCTATTCACTCAAGTGTTTAGGGTTGATTCACTCAATTCTCTCCTAATCATGCTTTCTAAGATTTGTTTTTCTTCTAACAATCAACATATATTTCATGCATGCATACAAGTATCATGAGGCCTTTTCTTTGGTTGTAATGGGGCTAGGGTCAAGGTAGGATGCATATTTGGTCAAGTGAGCTTGAAATTTGAATCTTTGATAAGCTTAAACTTCCACCTAGCCTATGACATCCTATACAATTTCAAAGCTAACCTAACTACCCATTTCTCACTTTTTCACATACTCATGTATTCCTTTTTAATTTCACAACACCTATGCATTGATTTTATTGGACTATACTTTGATTTGGGGCATTTTGTCCCCTTTTTGTTTCTTTCTTTTTCTTCTTTTCTTTCTTTTTTTCTATTTTTTTCTTTTCCTTTTCCATATTATTTTTCTTTTCTTTTTCTTTTGTTTTTCTCATTTTTTTTCTTTCTATATATAAGAAC
Source organism: Arachis duranensis (assembly GCF_000817695.3). Classification (NCBI taxonomy): domain Eukaryota; kingdom Viridiplantae; phylum Streptophyta; class Magnoliopsida; order Fabales; family Fabaceae; genus Arachis; species Arachis duranensis. The sequence continues at coordinate 29,532,094 of NC_029777.3, forward strand.
CTCAATGCATAAGGTTTTACATTTGATCAATACATGAGCATGTACCCAATTCCCAATATTTTCAATAAAATTACAAAACTACCTTTTTATTCACCCAATGTCCCAAGATTCCCACACTTGAATGATACTCACACACTTGCCTAAGCTAATCAAAGATCCAAATTAAGGACATTTATTGTTTTTTGCTTTAAAGCTTGTAATGTGCTAAATTAAGAACAAGTGGGTTAAGCGTAGGCTCAATTTGGCTAACAAAGGAATATAAAAGGTTGGCTATTTGGATAAGTGAGCTAATGAAATGATGGCCTCAATCATATAAATGCATGAATACATAAAATAATGGACATAAAGAATCAAACAAATCAAATATTACAATTATAGGAAGAGAATAATGCACACAAGAAGGAAAATAAGTGGTTATAAGATGCAACCACACGATTAGGCTCAAATCTCACAAGGTTGTGTGTTCTTAGCTCAAAAACATGATCCACAAAATATAGTTCCAACAAGTTCTATGAAAAGTTTTCACTCAAATCATTTGGGGTTGCCCTATAGATAGAAATCTTGAAAATTTTCATTATTTTGACTAAGCTTATTGTGTATATATATGCAAAAAATAAGAAAATGCAACAAAAATCCTAAAAACCTAAAATGAAATGCAAAAGTGTTGAGATTAGAAACTTGTCACCTAAAATCGCCGACCGGTCGGACGACCTCCCCACACTTAAAAGTTTGCACCGTCCTCGGTGCACTCAAAGATGAGCAAGGGGGTACGGCGATTCTCCAGATTGCTGCATGTTCTTTCTTCCGCTTCCATGTTTGCATGTGGTGCATTCATCATGAAAAACAAAAATATAACACCATAAGGTAGGGTAATACAAAAGCAAGGAAGCATAATTGTTGGAATGAGGTAAATCACTAGAATTGAGTGAGTGAATGAGTGTGACATTAAGAAATATTAGGTGTGTGAATTCTAAATTGCGTGGTTTAGAACACACATTAGCATAAAAGTTATGTCACAAAAGAAGCATGCACTTTACTCATTCTACTATGCTTGAGATGCTTTAAGTGAACTTGTAAGGTAGAACAAGCATTAAAGAAGCATGAAAGCATTCAAGCCAAACACATATGGATGCATATGATCATGAAATACCATGCATTAAGGTAAATGCACATCATCATCTATCAAGAGGTTGCCTAATCGAGGAAAAAGATTCAAATCACATGATGGCTAGCTACAACATGCAATTTAAAAGAGTTATAAGTTCAAAGGCAATTTTCATCACTTGGTATTTTTAAAAGGTAAGCATGAAAAACTCAAAACCAAGTAGCAAAATATAACCTCAATCATAGAATCCAACAAAGATTGTTTAAAAACATTCATGCTAAAATAGCATTTAGGCAATAAGGGGCAGCAATGTATAGTAAGCAAAGTTAATAATCCAACACTTATGATGAAAAGAGAGAAAATAAAATGAAAACTAAACTAAAACTAACTAATCAGTTAACTAACTAACTAATTAACTAACTAACTAACTAACTAACAACTAACTAAAATAAATGGTTATCGATGGTGTTTGGAAGTGTTGGATGAGGGGTAGGAGGAGGGGAGAAGAAAGGAGAAGGAAAGAAATAGAAAGAGGAGAAGAAAAGAAATGTGGTGAAGGAAGGAAATCCGTGCGTACGCGCGCATACCGCGCGCGCGGATGGTTTATTTCGAGAGTGGTGCGTACGCGTCATGTGCGCGTGCGCGCGAGTGGGGCTATGCCAAAGGCACAACGTTGGCGTGGCGTAGGCATAACTCTCTGGAAAATGTATGGAATGTGGAACTTCTCAATCCACGCGTACGCATGCATGGTGCACTCGCGTGGATGGTCCAAAACGCTTGATGCACGCGTACGCGCGCGGTGCGCATACGCGTGGATGGTGCTTTGTTTTTCAAAATTTTTTTTTTGCTATGTTTTTGCACCAATCCAAGCATTCTAAACCTCCAAGCATCTACCAAAATACCATAAAACCTTATTTGACATGATAAAATACTAATTAAACTCAACCAACTAATCTAAACATGAAATTAAACTAGTTCTACCAATATGTACAAAAAAAGAAAATGAAAGGATTTACCATGGTGGGTTGTCTCCCACCTAGCACTTTTGTTTATTGTCCTTAAGTTGGACTTATGGGGAGCTCCTCATCAAGGTGGCTTGTGCTTGTATTCATCTTGGAACTCCCACCAATGCTTGGTTCTCCATTGTGCCCCAAGATTCTTTATGGATTGAGCCAAGTGTTGATGGAGTTCTTCACAAGCTTAGGGCTCCCAAAGTTGATCCTCTTCTTGTGATCCGGGGTCCCACACTTTGTTTTCACACCCGTCTTGAGGTTGATCATCGTTATTAGTCCAACCGGGTGGTGAGTAAGGTGAATTCTCTATGAAGTGCCCAACAATCCTCCTAGACCCATCTATTTGAGCACTACTCCAACCTTTATATCTCATGTTTGATGCATCAACCATAATGAGCATTGATTTGCAACGCCGACCAAGAAACATCTTTCGCTTACGCTTCATCCCACAAAGCATCCTAAGTTGACCATCCGTTTCAAGCAAGCCATACTCAAGTGGGACAATAAAGCTAATAGAAATGAATTTTACCCACTCAAGTGAAGGAGTAGATGACAACCTAGGTAAAGATGCTTCCAACGATCTTGACAAAGCGTATTCCACT
>NC_029777.3:29534846-29535411 GCF_000817695.3 Arachis duranensis
CCAACCCTCGTTCTTCTATTTCTAGGGACTTTCACCTCTTCACAAGATCTCTTAATCTCAATCCTTTGTTCAAAAATTTTATCTAAACCTTTTCCTTTACTCAAATCATAATAGGGAGGGTGAGAAAAATTTACCTCCTCAACGCTTTCAAATCCAGCGAGAGAAGGTTCTTCATGCTCAAAGGATTCTTCACCACTAAGACTTGATGCTTGATCTTCATCACTAAGGGAACTCAATCCTTGCTCTATCCCATCCAAATCTTCATATGGAGTATGCCTTGGAAGGTGTGCACTTTCCTCCCTAGCATCAATTTCAATCATCTTGGAAGGGTTTTCTTCAACTCTATGTTCCCATGGGAGCTCCGCATCTCCTAAGTCTTCTACCACTTCTTCCTTGTCTTCAACAATTAAAGCTTCCTTCAATTGTTCCAATACAAAGCAACTTTCCTCATTTCCCACCAGAATTTCCAATCTCTCCTTCATGCTATGCTCTTCTTGAGCCATGGGAGTTCCTTGAGTGTTCAAGCATTGGGAGGCTAATTGATTTGTTACCGCATCCAAGGCGA
>NC_029777.3:29537093-29538558 GCF_000817695.3 Arachis duranensis
CAAGCCAAGAGTATAAAATTCTACTCTAAAATCCAACCAAGCATTTCATCAAACACTTGGAAGGCATAAAAGGAAAACATAGTAAATCAACAACAAGAACAAAATCTAACAACAATTATTGAAAGGAATTAACAACACAAATCAAAAGGAACACAATTATTATGATTTACCTTGAATTGAATTGAAAGAGAAAGGAAGGAACAAAAGTGGATCTACAATCAAAGTATAAGAACAACATAAAGGGAGTTACAACAAAAGAATAGAAGAAGATGAATGTAGCAACAAAGAATTGAAAGGTAGAAGTAGAAGAAAGCAAAGATTAAAACCTAGATCTAAGAACTAATCCTAATCCTAATCCTAATTCTAGAGAGAAGTGAGAGCTTCTCTCTCTAGAAACTAATTCTAACTACTAAACTAAACTAATGGTAACTAGATGTTTCATCCCTCTTCAATCCTTGACTTAAATAGCATCAGAAATGAGTTGGATTGGGCTCACAAGGCTCCTAAAACCACTGGGGACGATTTCATTAAAGTGGGCCACGGATAGAATCGGCGCGCGCGCGCAAAGTGCGCGTGCGCGCCCCTGAACGCAAAGCAACATATGGCAAAATTTATATCATTTCGAAGCCCCGGATGTTAGCTTTCCAACCCAACTAGAACCGCATCATTTGGACCTCTGTAGCTCAAGTTATGGTCGTTTAAGTGCAAAGAGGTCGGCTTGACAGCTTTCTGGTTCTTTCATTTCTTCATGAGTTCTCCAACTTTTCATGCTTCTTTCTTCATTCCCTTGATCCAATCTTTGCCTCCTAAACCTTAAATCACTTAACAAACATGTCAAGGCATCTAATGGAATCAAGGTGAATTAGATTTAGCTATTTTAAGGCCTAAAAAGCATGTTTTCACTCTTAAGCACAATTAAAGGAGAATATACAAAACCATGCTATTTCATTGAATAAATGTGGGTAAAAGGTTATAAAATCCCCTAAAATCGATACAAGATAAACCGTCAAATTGGGGTTTGTCAGGGCTTTTAGCTTTTTGCCTCTGAACATTTTTGGCATCTCACTCTATCCTTTGAAATTCAGAATGATTGGCTTCTTTAGGAACTCAGAATCCGGATAGTGTCATTGATTCTCCTAGTTAAGTATGATGATTCTTGAACACAACTACTTATTGAGTCTTGGCCGTGGCCCAAAGCACTCTGTCTTCCAGTATTACCACCGGATACATACATGCCACAGACACATAATTGGGTGAACCTTTTCAGATTGTGACTCAGCTTTGCTAGAGTCCCCAATTAGAGGTGTCCAGGGTTCTTAAGCACACTCTTTTTGCCTTGGATCACAACTTTATTTCTTTCTTTTTCTCTCTTTCTTTCGGTTTTTTTTTCGTTTTTCCTCTTCTCTCTTTTTTTTTTGTATTCACTGTTTTTTCTTGCTTCAAGAATCATTTTTATGATTTTTTA
>NC_029777.3:29538982-29539671 GCF_000817695.3 Arachis duranensis
GTCCTCATCAATGGGATGTCTCCCTCTATGTCAACTCCAACTGAATAACAGAGGTGACAAATGAGATGAGGAAAGGCTAACGTTGCCAAGGTAGAGGACTTGTCCGCCACCTTATAAAGTTCTTGAGCTATAACCTCATGAACTTCTACTTCTTCTCCAATCATGATGCTATGAATCATGATGGCCCGGTCTATAGTAACTTCAGACCGGTTGCTAATGGAAATGATTGAGCATTGGATAAACTCCAACCATCCCCTAGCCACAGGCTTGAGGTCATGCCTTCTCAATTGAACCGGCTTCCCTCTTGAATCTCTCTTCCATTGGGCGCCCTCTTCACAAATGACTGTGAGGACTTGGTCCAACCTTTGATTAAAGTTGACCCTTCTAATGTAAGGATGTTCATCTCCTTGCATCATGGGCAAGTTGAATGCCAACCTTACATTTTCCGGACTAAAATCCAAGTATTTCCCCCGAACCATAGTAATCCAATTCTTTGGGTCCGGGTTCACACTTTGATCATGGTTCTTGGTGATCCATGCATTGGCATAGAACTCTTGAACCATTAAGATTCCGACTTGTTGAATGGGGTTGGTAAGAACTTTCCAACCTCTTCTTCGGATCTCATGTCGGATCTCCGGATATTCACTCTTTTTGAGTTTGAAAGGGACCTCAGGGATCACCTTCTTCAA
>NC_029777.3:29541115-29541265 GCF_000817695.3 Arachis duranensis
TACCAAATAACTTGTCATTTAGCTTCATGATTGCTCCAAGGCATTTAGCAACTTGCTCTTCAGTGACATACTCATCCTCTTCAGAGGAAAAATACTCATCAGAGCTCATGAATGGCAGAAGTAAATCCAATGGAATCTCTATGGTCTCAT
>NC_029777.3:29541345-29541968 GCF_000817695.3 Arachis duranensis
AGTGGACGTCCATTGAGGTCTTCCTCAGTGGCGATCACTGCCTCTTCCTCCTCTCCAAGTTCGGCCATGTGGGTCATGTTAATGGCCTTGCATTCTCCTTTTGGATTTTCTTCTGTATTGCTTGGAAGAGTACTAGGAGGGAGTTCAGTAATTTTCTTGCTCAGCTGACCCACTTGTGCCTCCAATTTCTAATGGAGGACCTTGTTTCTGTCATGAAACTTTGAGTGGTTTTGATTAGATCAGAGACCATGGTTGCTAAGTCAGAGTGGTTCTGCTTAGAATTCTCTGTCTGTTGCTGAGAAGATGATGGAAAAGGCTTGCCATTGCTAAACCTGTTTCTTCCATTATTATTGTTGAAAACTTGTTGAGGTCTCTGTTGATCCTTCCATAAAAGATTTGGATGATTTCTCCATGAAGGATTATAGGTGTTTCCATAGGATTCTCCCATGTAATTCACCTCTTCCATTGAAGGGTTCTCAGGATCATAAGCTTCTTCTTCAGATGAAGCTTCCTTAGTACTGCTTGGTGCATTTTGCATTCCAGACAGACTTTGAGAAATCAAACTGACTTGCTGAGTCAATATTTTGTTCTAAGCCAATATGGCATTCAGAGTATCAACCTCA
>NC_029777.3:29542371-29543629 GCF_000817695.3 Arachis duranensis
AGTAAAGTCACCCAGCACCTTCCTTGCATTGTTGGCATTGTTGTTGTTTTCGGCTGCCATGGGTTCTTCTTCTTTGAAGATTTTTGTTAGGTCCTCTACAGAGAGTTGTGCCTTAGCTTCTCTTAGCTTTCGCTTCAAGGTCCTTTCAGGTTCAGGGTCAGTCTCAACAAGAATGCTTTTGTCTTTGCTCCTGCTCATATGAAAGAGAAGAGAACAAGGAAATATGGAATCCTCTATGTCACAGTATAGAGATTCCTTGAGGTGTCAGAGGAAAAGAAAAATAGAAAAATAGAAGGAATAGGTAGAAGAATTCGAACTTATCAAGAAAGATGGAGTTCGAATTGTGCATTAAGGAGTAGTGTTAGTCCATAGATAGAAGGATGTGAGAAGAGGGGAAGTAATTTTCAAAAAATAAGTAAAAAATTTTAAAAACATTTTGAAAAAATACTAATTGATTTTCGAAAACTAAGAGTGAAAAAGAAATCAAGTGATTTTTGAAAAAGATTTTGAAATTAGAAATAAAAAAAGATTTTGGTTGAAAACTATTTTGAAAAAGATGTGGTTAAGAAGATATGATTGGTTTTAAAAACATGTGATTGAGAAGATATGATTTGAAAAACATTTTAGAAAGATTTGATTTTAAAAATTAATAACTTGGCTAACAAGAAAAGATATGCTTCAAACATTAAACCTTTCTCAACAGAAAAGGCAACATACTTGAAATGTTGAATCAAATCATTAATTGATAGCAAGTATTTTTGAAAATGGAAAGAAATTGATTTTGAAAAAGATTTGATTGAAAAGATTTGATTTGAAAAAGATTTGATTTTGAAAAGATTTTGAAAGCTTAAAAAAAATTTTATTTGAAAACAAAATATTTCCTCTTGTGCCATCCTGGCGTTAAACGCCCAGAATGGTGCACATTCTGGCGTTTAACGCCCAAACCACTACCCTTTTGGGCGTTAAACGCCCAGCCAGGCACCCTGGCTGGCGTTTAAACGCCAGTTTGCCTTCCTTACTGGGCATTTTGAACGCCCAGCTTTTTCTATGTAATTCCTCTGCAGTATGTTTTGAATCTTCAATTCTCTGTATTATTGACCTGAAAAGACACAAATTAAAAATTTTTTTTGGATTTTTAATGATGAGGAAAAATCAAAATGCAACTAAAATCAAATAAACAATGTATGCAAGACACCAAACTTAGAAGTTTGTATACTACTGACACTAACAAATTGAGAATGCATATGAGAAACAACAA
>NC_029777.3:29543790-29553144 GCF_000817695.3 Arachis duranensis
TGCATTCAAGAGCTAAATTGATGAAGATCAATCAGCTTTGGTGATGATAAGAACATCACCTTGAAACACTAGAATTCATTCTTAAGAACTCTGAAGAAAAATACCTAATCTAAGCAACAAGATGAACTGTCAGTTGTCCATACTCGAACAATCCCCGGCAACGGCGCCAAAAACTTGGTGCACGAAATTGTGATCATCAATGGCGCCATCAACATGGTACGCTCAATTGCAATCTCAACTCTTTATCACAACTTTGCACAACTAACCAGCAAGTGTACTGGGTCCTCCAAGTAATAAACCTTACCCGAGTAAGGGTCGATCCCACGGAGATTGTTGGTATGAAGCAAGCTATGGTCACCTTGTAAATCTTAGTCAGGCAAACTCAAATGGTTATGAATGATGAATAAAACATAAAGATAAAGATAGAGATACTTATGTAATTCATTGGTGGGAATTTCAGATAAGCGTATGAAGATGCTTTGTCCCTTCCATCTCTCTGCTTTCCTACTGTCTTCATCCCATCCTTCTTACTCCTTTCCATGGAAAGTTGTATGTAGGGTTTCACCGTTGTCAGTGGCTACCTCCCATCCTCTCAGTGAAAATGTTCAACGCACTTAGACCTTCTGGATTCTCTTGAATGCCGCCATCAGTTCTAGCTTATACCACGAAGATTCCGATTAAGGGATCCAAGAGATAAACATTCAAGCCTTGTTTGCTTGTAGAACGGGAGTGGTTGTCAGGCACTCGTTCATAAGTGAGAATGATGATGAGCATCACATAATCATCACATTCATCATGTTCTTGGGTGCAAATGAATATCTTAGAACAAGAATAAGAAGAATTGAATAGAAGAACAATAGTAATTGCATTAATACTCGAGGTACAGCAGAGCTCCACACCTTAATGTATGGTGTGTAGAAACTCCACCGTTGAAAATACATAAGAACAAGGTCTAGGCATGGCCGAGAGGCCAGCCCCCAAAACGTGATCAAAAGATTCAAAGATCTCAAGATTCAAATACAATAGTAAAAGGTCCTATTTATATAGAACTAGTAGCCCAAGGTTTACAAAGATGAGTAAATGACATAAAAATCCACTTTCGGGCCCACTTGGTGTGTGCTTGGGCTGAGCATTGAAGCATTTTCGTGTAGAGACTCTTCTTGGGGTTAAACGCCAGCTTTTGTGCCAGTTTGGGCGTTTAACTCCCATTCTTGTGCCAGTTCCGGCGTTTAACGCCGGGCAGTTTTGAGCTGATTTGGAACGCCAGTTTGGGCCATCAAATCTTGGGCAAAGTATGGACTATTACACATTGCTGGAAAGCCCAGGATGTCTACTTTCCAACGCCGTTGAGAGCGCACCAATTGGGCTTCTGCAGATCCAGAAAATCCACTTCGAGTGTAGGGAGGTCAGAATCCAACAGCATCTGCAGTCCTTTTTAGTCTCTGAATCAGATTTTTGCTCAGGTCCTTCAATTTCAGCCAGAAAATACCTGAAATCACAAAAAAACACACAAACTCATAGTAAAGTCTAGAAAAGTGAATTTTAACTAAAAACTAATAAAAATATACTAAAAACTAACTAGAACATACTAAAAACATACTAAAAACAATGCCAAAAAGCGTACAAATTATCCGCTCATCACTTCCAAATTCCATGCAGCATTGGGAGCGCAACCTTTGAGAAAGCATTATGTGATCTGGGAGCAAGCATCAACTTAATGCCCTTGTCTATGATGAAGAAGCTGCAAATCCAAGAGGCACAACCCACAGGAATAGCATTACAAATGGTAGACAAATTTATGAAGCCTGCATACGGATTAGTAGAAAATATCTTGGTCAAAGTGGGTAAGTTCTTCCTCCCAGCAGATTTTGTGATTCTTGACACAAAAGAGGATAAGAATGCCTCTATAATTCTAGGAAGGCCATTCCTAGACACTGGGAGAGCTCTAATTGATGTAGAAGTGGGTGAATTAGTGCTCAGAGTGCATAATGAGAAACTGGTCTTTCATGTCTTCAAAGATATACATCCAACAAGTAAAGGAGAGAGGTGCATGCAGACTGAGCTTATTGATCCAAACCGTCAAAAACCCCTTGATGACGGACAACAGAGTCTACAGCTCAAACCCCCTTTGGTGATAATCAATAAAATTCCTCCTAACATCAAACCTAAGTTTGGTGTTGGAAATGCATCATCCACCAAGGAGGAGGTTCCCAAAAAGAAGAAAGTACCCAGAGGATGGAAAAACAAAAAGATCCCCATTGAAGGTTTCTCCCTAAGAATGAAGGTGGTGTTGACTAGGACCCCAGTATGGATTTATACACTAAATAGAATCCTCTCTCTGGAGCATATTGAGCTAATTTATGGAGACACAGGAAATAAGTTCAAATTAAGGGGTGAAGAGCTGAGCCCCTATGATCCTCCACCTTAGAGGAGCTGACCGTCAAGCTAGTGACGGTAAAGAAACACTTGTCGGGAGGTAACCTGATAATTTTGTATCCTTAGTTATTTTTCATAATAGTAGTTTTCTTACTTATTTTATTTTTATTGAGTTCTTACTAATTTTCTGATCATGCAGCTATTTTAGAACAGGAACTGGATAATAATAATAATTAAAAAAGGAGCACATGACGCGCAAGCGTCGCTGACGTGTATGCATCATATGCATGTGTGTGAAAAATAAAATTTGACAGGGAGTTGAGCTGGAGTAGCACTGGAAGCATGCTGGAAGCACAAGCCGCATCACGCGTACGCGTAACCCACGTGTGCACGTTGTTTGCACTTTTTGCCTTCCACGCGTGCACGTCAGTGACACGTACGCGTGACCTTGAAATTCGATGTAAATATGTGTTTAGGTAGAGAGTTGTGCTGGTTTAGGGCTGGAAGTGTGCTAGACGCACAAAATTGACCACGCGTATGCGTCCATGACGCGTGCGCGTCATTTGCACAAATGTTCATCCACACGTGCACGTGCATGACACGCACGCGTCGTATGAAAATATTGGTGCCCAAGCCATGCGAATAGAGAGTTGTGCGTGCGCACAGCTGGCTTCACGCAAATCGCACAAAACCAAGGGCATGCGTACATGTTCCTGACGCTTACGCGTCATTAAGAAAATTCCGCGACCCACACGTATGCGTGCTGCACTCGTATGCGTCCCTGCGCCGCAGAACTACACTAGTTCACCGCCTAGTTTTACCTTTCTTTCCCCCTCTCCCAATCCTAATTCTCTCTTGTTCTTTTATCCTTTTCTTTTTCTTTCATCATAATATTTGTCTCTTTCTATTTTCAGTTCTTCTTTGCTTGAGGACAATCAAACCTTTAAGTTTGGTGTTGACGCTTCGCTTAAGGGTTCTCTGTTTATTCATATGGCACCAAAAGGGAGGTGAATCATCTTCACTAAGGAGCACAACCTGAAGAATAAAGTGACCGCTAGGATAACTAAGGTGGTTGAGTTCCTTTGATTTTTTTCTCCCTTCTTTTTATATGTTATGTTCTGGTTTTCTGCTATTTTGCTTTGTTTGTTGCATGATCCTTTATTAGTTAGAATCCTAGGACTAGTTTAGTTTTCCCTTAATTGCTTTAATTCTAAAAAGATGTCTCATGTATTACTCACTGAGCTTGAATTCAAATAAAAAATACAGAAGTGATGTATTACATGAGAAATCGAGTTCATTTTAAGATTAGTCTTATTTACTTAAATGTGGTGGTATTAATTATAATTTTGAATGCATGACATGAACAGTGCATATTTAAATTTGAATCAAAGAATGTTGATGTACAAGGAACAGGAATTTAGAGAATTATTATGATTTCTCTGAAATTAATGAAAGTTTAATCCTTCAAGCAAAAGACAGCAAAAGAAAAATAAAAGCAAGGTCCAAGGCTCTGAGCATCAATGACTAGGGAGCTCAGACATGATTAAAAGCTCAAAGAGTTGTTTCCCTAGTCACATGCTTGTTGTGTTCCTGTGTCAAGAAATCCTTGAGACAAAACATTTAGAGTCGAGATCAATTGCAGAGTATGCCAAAGGCTTTGAGCACCACTGTCTGGGAGTAACAAAAAAAAATTATAATAATGAAAACATTTAGAACTTAAAGAAAGTTCCCTAGTTAAGTGCTTGTGGTGTTTCTGTGTCAAGTAATCCTTGAGACAAAACATTTAAAGTCACGGCTAGGCTCAAGGTGCAAAGCACCAAACAAAAATTGTTGTGTTCAAGGATTAAATTGAGCTACAAAAGATCAGAGGATTCATAATATTATCCAGATTTTAATTCCAGATGACAGTAACATTCTTCTGATTCAAAGGAGAGTGAGATGCCAAAACTATTCAGGATTGCAGTTGTAAACCCTACTATAAGAAGAGACATGGGCTTAATCGAACTCTCATTCTCATGAAAATTCACATCCTAAGCCTATATTAATTTTCGTTACTTGAGGATAAACAACAATTCAAGTTTGGTGTTGTGATGCGTGAGCATCTTTCCTATTTTTTCGTAGTGAATTTGCATCTAATTTGTTGAGTTTAATAAAGAATTAATTATCTTTTAACCAATAAGGATGTTACTTTGAGTCTTTTGCAATTTTATTTATTTTAGGTAACATTCGGCTGGATTTGGTGGAGTTTCTGCAGCACGAGAATCAAAGGAGATGGCAGCAAGGAGCGACGCATATGCGTGACTGACGCGTGCACGTGATTTGGAGCTTTCCATGGCAACGCGTGCGCGTGACTGACGCGTACGCGTGATTTGAAGAATTGCATAGCGACGGGTGCGCGTGACCGACGCGTCTGCGTGACTTGCGAAAAATACCATCGATACGTACGCGTGACTGACGCGTACTCATGACATGCGCCACAAGCAGAAAATGCAGAAAAACGCTGGGGGCAATTTCTGGGCTGTTTTGACCCAGTTTTTAGCCCAGAAAATACAGATTAGAAGCTGCAGAATGGACAAAACATGTGGTCCCCACCCATCAACTGAAGACCTGCTGATTATTCTGATTTAAATTCAAATCTTATTTTTAGGAAAAGATATTTTTTAATTTTAGATAATTAGATTTTAAATTAATTAGGATTAGTTATAAAAAGGGATTCCATTAGTTAACTTATGAGGCCATTAGATTGAAACTCAGTACATTTACCTGAATCCTTATTTTTTCTCTGAACCATGAGCCACTAAACCTCCATTGTTAAGGTTAGGAGCTCTGTCTATTGTATGGATTGATACTATTATTTCTCTATTTTAATGCATGTTTTGATTTATATTTCAATAATTATTTTCGTTCTTTATTTTATTAATTTGGGTGGAATGGAAGTATGACCCATGTTCTAATTGAGTTCTTGTATAACTTGGAAAAGCTCTTTACTTGAACAACAGCTTGAAAACATACTATCCTGAATTTTTAATTGTTTATATTTAACGGGATACGTAACATATAATCCCATTATTTTTGGATAATTAAGATTCTTGTGGCATATAAACCAGAATTTGATCATCACCCTCTAATTGGAATTAATTGACCAAGGAATTGCCAGTTGATGAATTTTAGAGGAAACTAGAAAGGTCTAAGGAATTAGGGTCTAGTCACATAGAGATTGCCATAAATTAAATCCTACATGATTAAAATAGTTAGTAAGAAAAGTAAATCCGGAAAAATAGATAACTCTGAAACCTTAACTATTTTCTCCATATTTTCTTCCCAATTTATTTACTTGCCTTCCTCCAATATTCTTTATATTGTTTAATGTCTTTTGAACACTCAACCACTATTTTCTGTTTGCCTAACTAAGCCAATTAATCAACCATTGTTGCTTGATCCATAAATCTTCATGGGATCAACCCTCACTCACCTGAGGTATTACTTGGTTGTAGGGACCTGTGCGGACACACAGATGTGTGCGTCCGCATACTTGGCTAAAAATTAACCTGTGCATATGCACAGGTGCTTGTGCGTACGCACACATAGGAATACTCGCTTGTGCGCACGCACACAAGGTTCTGCGCACGCACACTTTGCTGTGTGTGCTTTTCCTTGTTTTCTTCATGTTTTCTCACTTGTACATGCTTTCTTCCACTTTTGCCCATCCATTCTTGCCTTCAAGGCCTGAAATCACTGACAAACCATATCACGGCATTGAATGACATAAAAGTGGGATCGATTTGCTCTATTAAAGCACAAAATTGCATGTTTTCACATTTAGGACCAAATTAGGGATCAAACACAAAAGTACGCTATTTGGGTGCTTAAGTGTGAGTTCATGTACTAGAATCCATTCAAATCAAGGCAAAAATATCTCAGAAGATATGAACTCATCAATTCTCCCACACTTAAACAATAGCATGTCCTCATGCTATGCCAACAAGGAGAATGATCTAAGGGACGGGAGCTCCCCTAACTGTTCCAGTGGACGGAGCAACTCCAGGACGAATTTTTAACGTACTTGGCGAACCTATTGATAATTTGGGTCCTGTAGATACTCGCACAATGTACTCCTATGAATGTGGAAAATCTAACAGAAACAAATTAGTAGTTGTTATTAGTCGATTGTAATATATGTTATTAGTCGATTGAAATATCGAATTTCTATTACCTTATTAAATGCAACTATCTATATGCATGCAAGTATGTATATACTATATTTTCATCTAACAATCAACAAACAAGTGATGCATGAATGCAATTATCATGAGGACTTCATACGGTTGTAATGGGGTTAGGGTAAGGTGCGATGGATATGACCAAGTGGACTAATGCAATTGTATCCTTGATTAATTTAGGTTCCACATCAAGCTATATCAACCATTTCGAAACAAAGATGCAATCCTAACCTTCCATCATTTTCAATTCACTAACACTTGATAAACCACTATTTTATGGTTTATCTTATGTTTAGTTGAGTGGTTTTATCAAATCATTGCCCACTTATAAATATGATTTGCATGATTTTACAATTCCTTCCTAGTGTTATTCTATGGTTGAAAACTTGCTTCCTAGAGTCTTTAATTTGTGTATTTTAATTCTCCCTTATACCATTCGATGCCGTGATCCGTGTGTTAAGTGTTTCAGGCTTTATAAGGCAGGAATGGCTTAGAGAATGGTGAGGAAGCTTGCAAAAATGGAAGGAACACAAGAAACCAAGGAGATAACCAGCGAGCACCGACGCAGACGCGTGGAGCACGCGTGCGCGCGATATGAAAAAATTTGCAGTGACACGTGCGCGTGCCTAACGCATATGCGTGGATTGGAATTTACACAAGGACGCGTGCGCGTGCCTCACGCGTACGCGTGATATGCCAAGACGACCATCGACACGCATGCATGACTGACGCGTACGCGTGACATGCGCGATCTGCAAAAATAACAGAAAATGCTAGGGGCGATTTTGGGCCGAGTTTTGACCCAGTTTTCGGCCCAGAAACATAGAATAGAGCCAGGGAACATTTAGAGACTCAACACACATTCTCATTAGCGTAGTTTTAGGATTTTCGATCTGAATCTAGAGAGAATCACTCTTCCTCTAGGTTTTCTTTACATTCATAGTTTATTAGTTTTATGCTTTTGCTTGGGATTTTGGATATTGAAGAGTCATTACCTCCGTTGAAGTTACTATTCTTGTTTGTTTCCTTATTCTCTTACTCCTTTAGTTGTTTATTAATTCTGCTAAGATAATTATGTTGCATTTTGGATTTATTAATACAGTTTATTTTTTTTCCTTTTAACCAGTTTTCAATCCTTATTCTATTTAATTTATCATGTCTTCTTCTATTATTTCTGTGAGCGTTTTATTCATATCAATGGAGTATATCCCCAACTTAATGTGGGGGTTAATTAAAAGGAGACACGTGACTTGGAAGGCTTAAGTGATGGTTAAACTGGAAGTTGTTGGCTAGTTCTGTATTTACTAACGCTAGATCTTCCCAAGGGAGAGGAGTAGGATTTGTGAATAAGAGTTAGCTCAATCACTTGACTTTCTTTTATTTTGTAAGGGTTAACTAAGTGAAAACAACTACCTTTTTGATACTACACTTAAGAGATCCCAACAAGGATAGAACTTCCAATTAATCAATCCCCTAGTCAAGGCTTTTTATTTTGAATAATATAAATTCCTTTTTATTTTCCTTGCACTAATTTACAATTGTTTATTTTTTGCCATTCAACTTTCAAAATCTCTCGGAAAACTTCTGATCAATAAAATAGCTTTCTCTCTACAACTCGTTGGGAGACGACCTGGGATTCATACTCCCATTATTTTATTTCTAAATTTTGTGACAACTCTTTTAAATTGATGCGGGGAATCCTCATTGGTTAAGAGCTATGCTTGCAACGCTATTTTCTCTATAAACTCTTAATCGGTGAATTTCCTCCACGTCAATTTTTGGCACCGTTGCCAGGGAGTTGCAATAGTGTGCTAATTTATTGGTTGGAATTTATTTGTTTCCATTTTATTTTATTTTGTTTTATTACCATGAGCTCTATGTTTCTTTCGTTGAATGATGCATTTACTGCCTGATCCGAGCTTGGCCGCTTTTGATCCTGAAATTAAAAAAACTCTTTCACGTATTAGGCGAGCTCGACGTCGGTTAGCCTTTGAAGGTGGTGAAGTGGTTGTTGCCAATTCACCAATCTTATCAGATAGTGAATTTGAACCACCATTTGAGAAAGAAATAAGCTCCTCTACTACTGATTCAGTTGATCTACGTGCAGGTGACATGGCAGAGCCCAAGAGAATTACTCTCCAGGAAGCTGGAGCCCCAGACTTCACCCTGCAACCGTATCACGTGCATCACACAAATCTGGCTTTAGATTTTGAACTGAAGATGTCGCTAATCAACTTCATACCCAAGTTTCATGGCTTACCTACTCAGGAGCCTATAAAGCACCTAAGAGATTTTCAGACATCCTGTTCTTCTGTTAGGCATCATGCTGCAGATGAGATTACTATTCTGCTGATTGCTTTCCCGTTTTCTCTTAAGGGAAAGGCGAGAGAGTGGTACTACACTCAACCTGAGGCCGTGGTTACCAACTGGGATACGCTTAGGAGAGAATTCCTGGACAAATACTTTCCAGCTGAAGTTATAGACAGACTGAGGAAAGAGATCTCCTGCATCATTGGTGGACGAAATTGTGATTTCTATCTTTTGAGCTTTAGCATATATTTACTCTTATGGCACTGTTTATTTTCACAACTCCGTTCAACTAACCAGCAAGTGTACTGGGTCGTCCAAGTAATAAACCTTACGTGAGTAAGGGTCGAATCCACAGAGATTGTTGGTATGAAGCAAGCTATGGTCACCTTGTAAGTCTCAGTCAGGCAGATTAAATTGGTTTATGATTTTTTGGAATAATTAATAAAAA
>NC_029777.3:29555732-29557246 GCF_000817695.3 Arachis duranensis
ATTAATGGTAATGGAAAAGCAAAAAAGCTATGCTTTTACCACACCAAACTTAAAATATTGCTCGCCCTCGAGCAAGAAAAGGAAGAAGAGAAGAAGAAGAAGAAGATGGAGGTGAGTGAGGGGAGATGGATTCGGCTATATGGGTGGGAAAGAGAAGTTGAATTGTAAAGGTAGGCGGGGTGTATGGGGAAGAGTGGATAGATGTAGGTGGTGAATGAAAAACAGAAGGGATGACCATGAATGGAGTGAGAGAGGGCGAGGTAGGTGGGGATCCTGTGAGGTCCACAGATCCTGAGGTGTCAAGGAATTCCATCCCTACACCAAATAGGCATGTAAAATGCCTTGGCACACCATTCTGGCGTTTAAACGCCCATTGGTGCACATTCTGGGCGTTAAACGCCCATGTAATGCATGTTTCTGGCGTTGAACGCCAGTTTCATGCTTGTTTCTGGCGTTCAGCGCCAGATTGTCTTCTGTGTGCGCATCCTGGCGTTAAACGCCAGGATGTAGCTTGTTTTGGGCGTTCAGCGCCAGAATGGTGCTCTGTTCTGGC
Organism: Arachis duranensis; assembly: GCF_000817695.3. Taxonomy (NCBI): domain Eukaryota; kingdom Viridiplantae; phylum Streptophyta; class Magnoliopsida; order Fabales; family Fabaceae; genus Arachis; species Arachis duranensis. The sequence continues at coordinate 29,556,286 of NC_029777.3, forward strand.
GTTGAACGCCGGCCAGATGCACCTTCTGGGCGTTGAACGCCAGTCTGTGCGTCCTCCAGGGTGAAAATTTTTTTCTTCTGTTTTTGACACTGTTTTTAATTTCTTTGATTTTTTTCGTGACTCCTCATGATCATGTACCTAATTCAACACAAAAATAACACCAAAATAAAATAAAATAAAATTAGATAAATAAAATTGGGTTGCCTCCCAACAAGCGCTTCTTTAATGTCAATACCTTGACAGTGGCTCTCATGGAGCCACAAGATGATCAGGTCAATTTAGTGTGTTGTCTCCACACCAAACTTAGAGTTTGGATATGGAATTTGAACACCAAACTTAGAGTTTGGTTGTGGCCTCACAACACCAAACTTAGAGTTTGATTGTGTGGGCCCTTCTTGACTTTGAACTGAGAGAAGCTCTTCATGCTTACTCTCTTTTGTCATAGAGGGATGACCATGTGCTTGAAACACAAGGTATTCCCCATTTAATTGAAGGACTAACTCTCCTCTGTTGACATCTATCACAGCTTCTGCTGTGGCGAGGAAAGGTCTTCCTAGGATGATGCATTCATCATCTTCCTTCCTAGTATCTAGGATTATGAAATCAGCAGGGATGTAAAGGCCTTCAACCTTCACTAGCGCGTCCTCTACCATTCCATAAGCTTGTCTCATTGACTTGTCTGCCAATTGTAATGAGAACAAGGCAGGTTGTACCTCAATGATCCCCAGCTTCTCCATTACAGAGAGTGGCATAAGGTTTATCCCTGACCCAAGATCACATAGAGCTTTCTCAAAGCTCATGGTGCCAATGATGCAAGGTATTAAGAACTTGCCAGGATCTTGTTTCTTTTGAGGTAGAGTTTCCTGAATCCAAGTATCTAAATCACTAATGAGGAAGGGAGGTTCACTTTCCCAAGCCTCATTACCAAATAGCTTGGCATTCAGCTTCATGATAGCTCCTA
>NC_029777.3:29558590-29558778 GCF_000817695.3 Arachis duranensis
TAATTTTCTCTTCAGAGTCCTTTCAGGTTCTGGATCAGCTTCAACAAGAGTGCCTTTATCCTTGTTCCTGCTCATAAGAAATAGAAGAAAACAAGAAAAGAAAGAGGAATCCTCTATGTCACAGTATAGAGATTCCTTTATGTTAGTAGAAGAAGAAAGGGGTAGAAGAAAGAAGAAGGATGGATTCG